>NC_056732.1:1590535616-1590753116 GCF_019279795.1 Protopterus annectens | reverse complement strand
TTGTGTTAATTGCAGCTGATTCTTCAGAGGTACAGATAACTAAAGGAACAGGACTAGTACCACTATTATTACCAGAAGCAGTGGTTTGTAGTTCCTACTGCTCCATTTGCTCCAAAGGTATAAGTAATATTATTACCCACTGCATGTCTCTCTCTCAAACTGTTACTTCAGATGTCCTGTTTAAATCTCCCATGGTTTCTATAGATGATGTTAAGACATTGTCCTACTGTTGAGGTTTTAGAGGCTTGCTGTATTATGGAAGTCGCCTGTGAGGTCCTAATGCTGGTTTGGTTTTACTTTATGGAGCCTGCTGTATTTATGGAACTCTCTTACAAGGCCTAATGCTGGTTTTGTTTTACTTTTTTCATAGGAAATTTTTTTATTAATCGGAGATTATTTTTTAATTTTTTTTATAACAAAGCTGGGCCCCCCTCAGCCAATACGGCCCTAGGCAACTGCCTAGCTTGCCTAGTGCTGGCTCTGACTCTGCTAATACCTTCTCACATTTGTGTGTTAGCCATGATTCACTGTTTGTAGTGTTCTCTTTTTTCCCTGGAATTGTACTTTTGGGGGATTATTTGTTGTATATGAAATTTTAGATGAACTGCACTTAGATTAAATTTTTAGATGTTTTCTGTTTAGATGAAATATTCCTTTAAATGTAATGTAATAAACACACACACACAATTTTATACATATATGTATATATATATATATATATATATATATATATATATATATATATATATATATATATATATATATATATATATATATATATATATATATACACATACATACATATATAAATAATTATATCAGCAGTCCTTGAGCTGAACTTTAGCAGAGTGCAACTCAGTGATACTGATCCATCTAATGAATCACATCATGTATAGTCACCCAGAATGAGAACTACCCTGAATCCTGCATTGGGGGGTAGGGGGATGGCAGTCAAAAATACTATCTTCAGGTGATGGATGGGGACTACATGAAATGTAGTAGACTAAATGCAATTGAACTACATTATTAATGTAAGCTATAGTTAAGCTATAGTTATAGTTATTGCTCTATAGTGTTAGCACTAATGATAACTTTACAGCTATCATTGTTACCTAACTGGATATATACCTTATAGCTTCCTATAGTCTTGCTCCTAGCCTAGTTAGAATAATAAGATTTAACCAGAATTTTGTTGACTTACTTTTGATAAGGACTTGCTATAATACTGATTAGAAGACTTGTAAGGAGTGATGCATCTTTCTAGACAACTTGAGAACTTGATAGCCTGAGCTACATTTTTGTACAGTTGTACATGATTAGATGCTCATAATATTATGTTTAATTACAATGCCTTTGATACAAAACTAAATATCTTGTTTCTACTATTTTTCTCTTTCTGTTAAGGGGTCCAGAGAAGTAAATATTGTGGGAAGAAATATCCAGGGAATTGTTATGGCTAGGCTTGCATAGGCCCTAGGGCCGATAGTCTAGTACCACCCTGTGAATCTATGAACCTATAAAACAATCCCAGCTCTCCAATCTGAGTACACTGCTCTAGGAGACAGAAACTAACAACCTGAAGAACAAGGATCCTGTCCAAACTCCCTTCAGTCTCCACAGTTGAGCAACCTATACCTGTACTTTCTCAGTAAAGGGAGCATGAAAGTATGTGTCTAAACTATCACGGCCAGTATAGCCTATAACTTATTATTAGATCTAGGTGGTTATAAAGCGCTAGCCAGGAAAACCAGCAGCTTTACTCCCTCCCCACTCTGTAACCAGTCTAATCTACTTTTTCCACCATTTAAAGACACTCAGAACCACTACTCCCTTTCTTGCATTAGGAACCTAAACATCCTCCTTTTTTACCCTGCTTACAATAAATTAATTTGGGCCACCAGGTGGCAGACTTGTCCCTTCCAGACCTTGAAGCCTTCTCCTGACCTGTACTACACCTTTGCTATATACTGTTTATCCACAGACTTGCTATTAAACTGTAGCCCATAACAATCTATTTATTTGTATGGTTAGCTGTCACACACCCTCCAAATAGCTCTATTAACTACTCTTTTAACTTTATTCCAGTATTTAGGGTTACATACCTACTGTAATCCTTGCTTCAACTGTTTGTTTTTTTCAGCTGCTTACCTCTCTTGTCTCTACCTGCTCCGTTTGCCCTGCGGGGGCTCACTCTGCTCCCCTACTCTACCCCAATTTCCACCCACCCCTGCTGCTCCTAAGCTTATACATCCTCACCACACCCTCTTCCTCTCCAATCCAATCACAATAGTCATCTTGTTAACATTATACATACACCTCTCTCTAATCACCCCTAGTATAACTCCTCCCCTTTAAAGAACACCAGTAAGCTTAGTAGTCACTAAGCAAACATGACCTTTCCAAATCCAACTAAGGCTCTTAATCATTGTCTTTCTCCTACTTTCTCTAACAGCAACCTACCTGCTAACCTCATATGAACAGTCAATATATTTACAGCTGAACTTCCCTAATGCGCAAACAAGTACTATACCTCTTATTAACTCCCCAGAACACATAAATATAACATCTTTACCTAGCTATTTACCTGCTAAATATCACAGACTGACCCATATCAAATACAACTATCTAAAAACCTAAAAAACCTCTTCACCATTACTTTAACCTCCGCAATCCCTTAAACAAACTATTACACCTATCCTTACTAGATGGGGACATTCATCCTAACCCAGGACAAGGGCAAAAAACAAGCACAGAACCACAAATTCATGTTCCTGCTACCCCAAATATCCCATCTAAATCTCCCAACTCACTCTATATAGCTCACCTCAATATTCGTAGCATAAATAATAAAATTGCCCACCTCCATGCTCTCCTGGATGTTCATTCCTTTGATATACTACCCAAGATGTTGAAATTATTCCATCTGGGTACAACATCTTGAGACAAGACTGCAAACTAAAAAAAGGAGGGGGGTGTTGCTATCCTCTATAAAGAAGGGCTACAAATATCTATACTAGATCTTGTTTCCTCTTCTGAAAACAATGCAGAAATCATTAGCACCAAACTTCAACTTAATCACACCAAATCCCTAAATATAATATGTATCTACTTGCCCCCTGGTAACAACATCACCACTCTGGAAGGTATCCTTGCTGAACTCTCCACAGAAATTCCTCAAGAGACAACAATTATTAGAGACTTTAATATAGACTGGAAGGACTGCTCTACTGAATCACCAACCTCCCATATTAACCTTAATGGCTTCTCACAAACAATCAACTCCCCAACCAGAATTAATAAACCCAATAACAAAGAATCCATCCTAGACTGGATTCTAATAAATAATCACCAACAACTCTATAATGTAGGGACCCTCCCTGATGATGTAAGTGACCATTCTCTCACTTACATAATCAGGCAAAGGTCGAGCTCACACAACCCAACCATATATAAAACAATAAGAAGTAACAGAAACTTTAACCCCAATAACTTCCAAGCTGAACTAAAAGAATGTGATTGGTCATCTATAAAATACCTCCCACTTGACGAAACAACAAACTACTTTAACTCAAAATTCTTAACCATCCTTAACCACTATGCACCAAAGCGTTCCATCAAAATTAAATCTAAACCTGCCCCATGGCTTACAAAGAAAACCAGGCAAACAATTCAACAGAGAAATAAAGTTTGGGCACTATGGAGAACAACTAAAAATCCCGTAGACCAACAACAATTCAGGCAAAAAAGAAATGAGACTAAGAAAGCTATACTCGAAGATAAAAAAAAAACTTTTACTTCCACCTCCATCAGACCAACCAAAATAATCCACAAAAGTTCTGGGCTAGCATAAACAGACTACTTCAACCAGGCCAGTCTGCAACACCACTCCCTATAAGATCAAATTCCGACAATCCAAAACAAACTGCTGATGCTTTTAATACCTTCTTCACTGAGACCATCCAAACACTTGCTAATCAACTAACAGACAATAGCTCTGCCCTTCCAACCAATACTACTAACTTTCTCCCAACTCTAAACCTGCAACCTGTCCCAACTTCCCTTATCTGCAACCTCTTAAGTAAACTAAAACCTACTACCCCCTCAGCTGACCAGCTACCTGCTGAATACCTGCAAAAGGCAGCCAAAGTCATAGCTTATCCTGTATCATTGCTGATAAATAGAATCATACAAGAAAGCACTATTCCCAACATCTGGAAAATCTCCTACATTATCCTCTTCCACAAGGGTGGAAACTCCAGAGAATATTCTAACTATCGTCCCATAGCTCTACTTTCCCCATTAGCTAAAATAATGGAAAAGTGCATCCACAGACAGTTACTAGACCACCTACTCCAGAACAATTTACTGGGGAAATCTCAACATAGCTTCAGGCCTTTCCACAGTACAACTGCACTCCTATCCTTCATTGACAGCATCAATAAAAACCATAATAACAATCTTCTCTCTTCAGCACTTTTCATCGACCTTTCAAAAGCATTCGACATGGTCAACCACCACTTACTTCTCAATATTCTAAAATCCTTCTCTCTGGACACAAAGACTATAAAATGGTTCCAGTCCTACCTTGATAATAGACAGCAGGCAGTGCTATGGGACAACAACCTCTCATCCCATCTCCCAGTTACTCTAGGTGTTCCTCAGGGCTCTATATTGGGCCCCCTCCTTTTCTCAATATTTATCAATGAACTCAACCTAGCTATTCCTTTAACTAACTGTGTACAATACGCAGATGATTCGACAATAATCTGCTCAGCTGAATCTCAATCCCAACTACACACTCTAACTCAGACAATGTTCAATAAAACAGAAAATTGGTTTCTACAATGCTGCCTCCTCTTGAACCCCCCAAAAAACAAACTCATCGTCTTCACTCCTACCCGTAAATCACTCCCAATGAACTTTTCAGTCTTATCCAATAATGGTACACTCATATCTCCCAATCCAACAACTAAACTTGTAGGAGTAACCATTGATAACAACCTGAA
Organism: Protopterus annectens; assembly: GCF_019279795.1. Taxonomy (NCBI): domain Eukaryota; kingdom Metazoa; phylum Chordata; order Ceratodontiformes; family Protopteridae; genus Protopterus; species Protopterus annectens. Next base: position 1,590,748,110 of record NC_056732.1, on the reverse strand, counting down.
CTTGGAAACCCATATCAACAATACCATAAAAACTGTCAACAAGAAACAGGGCTCCCTCTATAGGATAAAACCCTTTCTCTCCCCACTAGCCAGAACCACTATTGCCTATTCCCACCTTATCTCCCCACTTCTTTATGCTTCTTCCATATATACTAACTTATCAAAAAATAACCTTAACAAGCTAGCCAACATTTACAATAGCTTTGCCAGATTTGCTACTGCTTCCTCCTTTAGGACCCATCACTGCCATAATCTGAAACAATTAGGCTGGTTAGAGCTTCTGAATCAGATTCACTTTAAACAACTCACCATTGCGCACAAAACCCTTTTCCAGCCTACCAATACCCCAATACTTGCTAGTCTCATTACCCAATATAAGAACCTTTCAACTTTACTCTCATCTAATAAACTACTAGTATCAACATGTAAATCTAATAACATGGCAGGAGATGCTCTGTTCTCAAATGCAGTTGGAAAGTATTGGAACCAACTCCCCCATGAACTTACATCACTGTCTTCATTTACACTTTTTAAACACAATCTGAAACTCTATCTTAAAACCCATTGGTTATGTCCCTGTACAAATCCAGACTAATCTCATACTATATCCCAAATACACTCTCTTAAGACCTAATTCCTGCTCTGTCTGTGTCTTTTTACATCAAGGCCTATCCTTGGCAAAAACATATCTTTTCCTAATAGAGATAATTTAAAATACCTAGTTAAATTCTTCTGCATATAATTCTAAAGCATCCTACCTAAGGCAGGCAAAAAGTATTGTTTAAACTGTGAGCATTGCTGAACTGTTGAAACTTTAAGTATGCATTTGTTTAAGAATTACTTTCTAGTTACTAATGAAGTCTTGTACATAAAGTCTAAAATATCTTATGCTTGTAAATCAACTGTGAAGATTCCTGAACTGTTTAAAATGTGTAGTATTTAACTGTATAACAACTAGTACCTGTATGTTAGTAGTCTAGTAATCTCTTGGAGCTTATCTCCGTGGGACTCTACTGAAAATGGACATAAATCCAGTTAGACTATCCCAGTCAAGAAATGCAAAATAAATAAATAAATAATAAGTTGATTAAACCCCACTTGACCAGCCTGACCTTCACCATATACAGACACACACACACACACACACACACACACACACACACACACACACACACACACACAAGTGTATATATATATATATATATATATATATATATATATATATATATATATATATATATTTAGGTTTACTTCTAAATTTCAAAGTATCAAAACTTCAAATTTCTTATGGTCAAAACCATAAGATTGAAGTTTTAAACTTTGAGATGTAATTAAAAAAAAATAAAAACAAAAAAAAATCTTTTTTTTGCATCTTTGCAGGGGCAAGCTCTCCTGCACCCCCTACACTACCCACAGTCCTGCTAATTAAATATACCAACTACATGATCGCACTACAGTGAGGAAAATGGTAAATATACTGTTCCATGCTGTACAGCAATCTTCATTTAAACAGTCCGATGTTTCAAAACTTCGATCTTATGGCGTCGACCATAAGAAATTTGAAGTTTTGAAACTTCAAAATTTAGAAGTAGCCTCATATATATGTATATATATATATATATATATATATATATGTGTGTGTGTTTGTGTGTGTATGTATGTAGCTACACACACACACACACACACACACACACACACACACACACACACACACACACACACACACACACACACACACACACACATATTTTTCCCATAAGGAATAATGTAAATTGAATTAATCCATTTCAGACCCCCCCAGAAAATAGAGATGTTTTAAGGCATTACATGCATTACTAGAGTTGCATTTTACTAATAAACAGTACAGTATATGTTCACTAATAAACAGTATACGTTCTCTAATAAACAGTATAACTTCACTTTAGCTGTTGTATTTTACTAATAAACAGTATAAGTGCACTAATAAATAGTACAGTACAGCATAAATTCAGTAATAAGCAGTACGTACAAGGCCAAATGGGATAATGGTAAGGAAGATGGTGAGGAGGAGGAGAGATTTTATTGTTTGGAAGGAGAGTCCCCTTCCATAAAAACTTCTGGCAATTGCCCTTCTGGGGTTATTTCTATTTCTCTTTTCTGTCTCTTATCACCACTAAACCCTGCTTGAGACTCACCAGGTTTAATTTTCACTAGAAACCAATGATGTTTTTTTTTTGCCTGCATTTCAAGATGCCTCTAAAATGGGAAACTGTTTGGTCATTGAACAAATTAAAATTGCGGCTTGTTAGAGCTTTGTCAGGGTGATATTTTTCAACAAAATTTTGCATTTTCACCCATTTTGTGCACATTTCCTTGATTAATGAACTGGGGACATCCTCCCTTACCTCCTCCTCACCTGAAGACAGTTCCTCAGCCAGTATCTGTTGCTGCACCCGCTGAAGCTCCTGCAGCTCCTCTGTGCTGAGCTCTTCTTTATGCTCTTTAACTAACTCCTCTACATCATCAGCATTGACCTCCAGGCCCATGGACTGCTCCAGAGTCACAATTTCCTCCACAATGCCTGTAGGCCTAGGCTTGGTCTCAAAGCCTTCAATGTCCCTCTGAGTTACAGCTTCTGGCCACAATTTCTTCCAGACAGAGTTCATGGTCCTATGAGAGACTTCCCCCCAGGCCTTATCAATAAGATTTAGGCACTGGAGGATATGAAAATGTTTTTTCCAGAATTCTCTCAAGGTCAACTCTGTATCTGGGGTCACATCAAAGCAGATGTAAAAGAGAGGACAGTCGGTTCTGCCATTTTACTGCTTGTTGGCATCCTGATAGGTAGCTTTTAAACCATGAGATAAAGGGGGTGCTGATGTTTAGGGTTGATAGTATATTAAGGAGTCTATTATGGTTGGCCATATCGAAAGCTTTAGACAGATCTAAAAAAGTGGCAGAAACTAGTTGTCCCTTGTTTCTGTGGTGGTTAATTGTGTTGGAAAAGGACTTTAGAGCTGTTGTGGTGCTGTGGGAAGGGTCTAAAGCCATGCTGATATTTAGATAGCAGATTGTTTTTTAGAAGGTAGTCTATTAGTTGGGTGTGAACAACTCTTTCTAGTATTTTTGATAAGGGTGATAGAATAGCAATTGGTCGGAAATTACTGAGTTCTATGGAGTTGCCACCCTTGTGTAGTGCTATTACGTGGGAGATTTTCCATATAGTAGGTACTTTACACTCTGATATTGATCTATTAATTAGAATAGCAACAGGATAGGCTATAGCCTCTGCAGCTAGCTGTTGGAATTCTGCTGGTAATTTATCTCCAGCCAGGGTGGTAGGTTTAAGCTTGTGGAGGAGTTTTAAAATGGATTTGGTTGACACTGGGTGCAAGCTAAAGTGAGAGATATTATCTTGTATGTTTGTACTAGTCTGTGTGGCTGGTAGGACAGGGCAGCTACTATTACTTTGGGTTTATGCAAATGCCTGAACTGTTTCTGTGACATATTTATTGAACTGAGTGGGGATAATATCATGGTCATTTACTGTTGCTGGTGTAGGGGTAGCAGATTTACCTGGTTGAAGTATAGAATTTATAGTTGCCTAGAAGTTTTGAGGGTTGTGAGTATGTTTTTCCTGGAGGTTTTGGTAGTAGTTAATTTTGTCTTGTTTAATGAATTCTTTGGCTTTATTACAGAGTTCTGAGTAGTTTTGTTTTGTTGATTGGGTTCTGTTTTTGTGAAACTGTATCCATGCTTTGTCCCTGTCTTTGAGAACGGATTTAGTTACCTTAATTAGCCAGGGAGCATACTTTGTCTTTATTCTAATGGTTCAGGTGGGTGCATGATGGTTTAATATTTGTAAGAAAGTCGAGCTAAAGTAGTGTACTGCCTCATCTAGAGATAGTTGTGTTAGTGGTTTCCAATTGTAACATTTTAAGGCATTTATATTCATCTGGTTTGAAGTTGTTTTTGTTTCTGACTTCTCTAAAGGTTGTCTGGTTAATCTGGTGAGTTCTATTTCTACGAAGGAAGGCAGGCTGATGGTCACTAAGGCTTTCAGGCAGACAGCCTGCTTGGGATGCGAGTGAGGGATCAGATATAAGAATCCAGTCCAGAATGGACTGGCACTTGGGTGTGTTATCAGTTCTAGTAGGGGATGAGATAAAGTTGGGTGAACCCATGAAGGTTGATGTGGGTGGATGGATTGTGGCCAGAGCAGTTGTGCCAGTCTATATTAAAATCTCCTAACAAAATATTTTCCTGAGGAAGAGAGTTTGAGATCCATTCTAGTAGGTTTTCCATACTAGTAATGTTGTTACCTGGTGGGCAGTAGCAGCCTGTAATACTTATGTGTTTATTGGGATTCAGTTTTAACCTTGTAAGGATGACTTCTGCATTATCTATGTCTGGAATATTAGCATCAGGTTGTTTTAAGATGAGATGGTTTTGGAATATTAGCGCTACATCCCACCCCCTTTGCCTTTTCTATCTCTGTGTGTTATAACCTGGTGCTGTTATTTCATTGTTATTGATTTCTGGTTTTTAGCCAGGCTTCTGTCAGTAATACAATTTCAGGTTTATATAGAGCTAATAGGGCATGAAGCTCATGAACTTTATTTAAGATACTTCTCACATTAAGGTAAAGAAAGAGGAGATAGGCTTTGTGTCTATGGATAAGAGGAGTAGGGTGATCAGGATCCGGATTGGGTAGAGTGTTGGGACCAGGGTTGGGGTGTATGTCACCACTGCATGTTACTTTATTTAGCATACATAAGTAGAGTTTGCTAAACTTATAGGTTATGATATAATGTTTCAGGGAGAGCTGAGCATTTAATTGACTGTATTTTGTGTAGGTAATAGTCAGTGTGGCAGGGTCTAGAGGCATGGAGCTATATGAATGTTTGGTGGTACAATGAGATAGCCAGTAGCTGCAGTTTGCCATGTTGTTTTGCAGCTGAGTGTGGTACGTGGTGAGGACTGAGCAGTATGATAGTTGTGACTATATAGAATAGGGTTTTAGTATGTGATCATGTAGGCTGTGGAACATTGTTCCTTGTATGAGGATGATTAGATGGAGTAAGTGGAGTATTTCAGTGTATCTGATAAGATTAGTTAGAGTGAGGTTGAGGTGTGGTTACTGTGGTGTGGTTGAAGTTGTGGTTAAGTGTGATAGGATAATTAGGTCAGTGGGAGGTACTGAGTAGTAATTGAGGGGTGTGGTTTGTAACTCTACTTAAACTCTTGAACAAATTCATCTGCAGCTTTTTTGTTGGCACTGGTTGCCTCTTCATGTTGCACCACACTATGTATGCACTTCTCTTTTTACTATTTTCAAACTGCCCATGACTGGCTTTAAACACTTCACTAATATCAGCACTTGTTCCAGGCTTGTATTTCAACAGATCAGCATGCAACACTTTTGCTTTTTCACAAATGATGGTCTGAAATACTATCACCAGCTAACTGTTTTTCATTTACCCTAATCAACAACAATTTTTCCACTTCCTCTAGTCTCTGTGATCTTTGTTTTGTCACAGCTTTCACTCCTTTAGCAACATCAGCTGCTTTGATGGCCTGTTTATTTTTCAGGATGGTGGAGATGGTTGTTCATGGCATTTAGTACTCTATAGCAAGATCAGACATGTGGATACCACTCCCATATTTCTCTGTTATCTCTTTTTCTGCTCTATCATGGTTCTAACTACTTTTCTTTTCTGTTGGCTGTTATCACTAACCCTCTTAGGACCCATGATTATGCAGTACTGTACTTCTCTGCACAAAGAATAACACAACAATCAAAAAAAACACACACACACACACACACACACACACAAGAAAGTGACAGTGGACCTGTTCTAGCAAGCGTGATGAATGCCAGACAAATGACAAGTGCCAAGATAATCTTGTCTCCTCAAAATGTGAGAAATACCAAATTCGATGAGTTTCAAAGCCGATGCGTACTTAGCATGCATAAGTACCACTGTATGCATATTTTCCTGGCAATTGAGAGAAAGAAAATAAAGTCCCAGTGGTTCATAACAATTTATAAAAAGTGTGGATAATTAGTGGAGAACATCAACTGGTACAAATAACCAAGGCAAAATAATTAGTATACTTGAGATTTTTCTGGTACTGATACTGTTAAGGGGGAGATGAATGTTGTCCTGAACTGATTTGATGTATAATGGTTCACCCAAGAAAAATCTGCTGCATGAACGCTATGTGTTTTGTTGCCAACTACAGCAGCTGGTTAAATCTTTTAACACATATACCACAGATTTAAGATTAACAGTACAGCCATGAATAGACACCAGGGTCTTTAGGAAATAGAAAGCAAACAAACAGCTGCTTAGAGACGCAGAGATATTGGTTGTAAAGCAAATGAGCAAACTGAGAAAACTTAAAGCATTTGAAGCTTGGTCTGTGAACGTCAGTGTTCATAGAGGTGTCAAATGTTACAGAAATGAAGAATGTAATAAAGTTCAAAGCAAAAACATGCAGACATTTTGGTGGAAGTTGTCCTCTTATATAACTCAATTCATACAGAAAGGTCTGTGCCAAATGCAAAGGAAACAATTACTTCACCAAACTTTAAACAGAAAGTGGGAGTATATGTGTTCATGATAAACAGGCATACTGTGTGAGATGATAAAGATGCAATATTTAAAAATATGGTGAGCAAGGATGTAATGCATAAAGGACTCATAAGCAGATGCAGGGACATAAAGTGATCAATACAACATGGAATTCAAGAGCACATGAATGCACTTTTTTGCATACTACTTGCATCTTCCTGAGTCGGAAAAATGACACTAGTACAAAACATCAAATATCCTGATTGCAGATTCAAAATGCTTGAACAGAAATCCTTTAATAAAAAAAATGGGGTTAAAGATAACAGTGATCAAGTGTTTTGTTTACCTGATATACACTTGCTTCAGTGAATCATTAAGTACATCTGATGATCGTAGATGCTCTTATGGAAAATAATTACTAATTGGAGATCAAGCCAGTGAAGCCCTGTGTTGGTGAAATGTATTAGCCTTGTTAACGTGGCAGGACTTCTGTAGAGTGCATCTGATAACAGATTACTCCAGTCATTTTAAGTATTCAGCTTGTTCAATCCTCTAGATGTATTAGCCTTATTAATGTGGCAGAACTGCTGTAGAGTGCAGGTGGCAGGACTGCTGTAGAGTGCGTCTCATAACAGATTACTCCAATCACTTCAAATATTCAACTTGTTCAATCCTCTAGTGACCTTAAGCAAGATCTATGGAGGGTGACCTACAAAGGATAGTAGCTTAAGAGGTTATCAGACCAATATAAGAACTTAGTAAAAGGTTTAATATATATGTATGGATTGAAAAGGCATAAGTGATGTTTTAAAAGGACATTACTAAGTACCAAAGTAATACATAATATTGTGTGAGGTGACAGATTGTGAATTTTACAAAGCATGACATATCACAAGAGTTCTAGCAATGACAGGTCAGCAGTGGAAGTGCCCATTGGTGTAACAGTAACACACCGTTTGGACAACACAGGTGGCAGATGCTTTCTTTATAGAATTATTTAAGCATGGTAATTCATTAATTTGGTTGTGTTCAATTTGTTTGAAGAGCTGGAACATGTTCATGATTACACACATAATGTAATTATCTTAGAATAAAAGAAATATGAGCAGAATGTGTAAAGTCCTGGAAAGGGTATGTCATTATGAGCTAAACCTGAATAAGGGAAAACTCTGAATTCTGCAGTAAGAAAGCTGTGTTCTAGTGGACTGCTCCACCTCACAAGGCATATGTCCACATTTATAAAAACTGCAGCTGTAGGTAATGTCTCTGAAACAGAAGACTGCAGTGCCCAGAGAGAGCCTTAGGAATGGTTAATTATGTGGGGGAGTTCATGCCACATCACACATCAAAAGCTAGAGTGCTCTGAGAATTGCTGTGAAAAAATGCTGACATGGCGATATTCATTTGAAGGTTAGTGGGAATACCTAGGAGTTATTCTAATTATGCACCTGGTGCTGATATACTCTGATGTGAATAGGAACACCACAGCACTTACAGATGCATCAGAGATGGGCTGGGTGCAGTTTTACAACAAGAGCATGAAGGATGCTAAAAATGCAGAGCCCATACAGCTCAGTATGTGACTTAAGGACAGATCTACATGAATGGAAACAGAATGTCTGCACATAATATTTGGCTGTGAGTGGTTTTGTTCTTATACTTCAGCATTACCTCTGATAGAAATGGAGGTGATCATAAGCTTTTAAAAACAACAAATAAATAAATTCATTTATTTATTCATTTTATTTATTTGACATTTGTTAATTGGGATAGTCCGAATGGGTCACATAACCTGTTTTCAGCGGAGGCCCTGAGAGAGAAGCTCCACATTTAGACATTTAGGTACATATAAACAGATCGATCCCAATTTTTACAACAAAAATGTTTGTTAAGACTTCACATAACAGATTGCAGACAGGTTAAAGTTGAGAGCAAAGGTCCATGGTTGCTTAGTGTTTTGCTTAACTTCTAAAACATTACTATTTTTTGTCTGTAGATTAATTGAGAAGAAAATAATTAATGTATTTAGCAGCATATTAATCATGAGACTAGGGATACACTGGACCATATAAGATCATATAGACAGCGTTACTTGGAGAAGGAGAGAAGTAGCATAGAGATTTGTAGGCCTCAAAGATATACAAGGGGTAGAGAAGACTGAAGAGAATTAAGGGGGGTGGGTAGAAGAACTAGTGATGAGGGGGAATTAACCTGGAGTTAAACATGTGCATTGTTTTCGGATCTGAGTAGTCTGCTTGGTGTATAGTGTTTGACAAGATTCTTTAGGGCAGGACAGGCAGTGTGTCTGTAGATTAGGTTGTGTATAGTAGTTAGCTGGATATATGTTCGTTGGTTACAGAGTTCAAGCCAGTTTTGTTCCCATAGTGGTTTACAGTGGTGTGTATGGTATTTGGAGTTTGTGGCGAACTTGGCTACTTTGTTATAGCATTGTTCCATTTTTGTCTTGGTGCAGTTTTGCAGATTGGTGAGTATACAAGAACCATAAAATACGGAGGGGAGAAGAAAAGTTTTTGCTAGGGTAGTCTTGGTTGATGTGGTAAGGAATTGTCTATTTCTTTAGAGGAGTCCTATTTTCTTGTCGGTTTTCTTTATGTTTTGTTGGATTTGAAGGTCAAAGGTGAGTTTGTTATCGATAATTTTGTTTATTGTACTCTTTCGATGACAGTGTTGTCAGCTGAGTGGATGGTAAACTGGTCAGAGCTGAGGGTGGTATTTTTGGGTGAAAGACTATGAGTTTATTTTATTTATTTATTTGTTTTTTTGGGATTCAGAAAAATGTGGACATCTGTGAGCCATGATTCTATAACAGTGAATGAGTTTTGAGTATTGTTGAGTCGTTTTGGGAGAGAGCGAGAGATACAGATTAAGGTGGCATTGTCTGCATACTGAATCAGCATTTCAGGGGAAGAGGTGGTATATAAGTTATTTATGAATATATTAAACAGTAGGGGTCCTAAGATGGAGCCTCAGCAGACTCCTCTAGAGTTATGTAGAAAGGGACAGAGTTGATTACACCATTTAACGTCTTGCTTCTAGTCTTGTGGATAGCTTTGAAACCATTGTACTGTGGTAGGAGAGCATCATACGTTAGACAGGTTATCAAGGTGTAAGGGGTGTGAGACTGTATCAAAGGCTTTAGAGAGGTCCAGAAACACTGTGGATACCAAGTATCTTTCACCGCTAGCCCTATTTAAGGTATCTGTAAAGATCGTAGAGCTGAGGATGTGCTGTTTCCAGGCCAGAAGCCATGCTAAATTTGAGTAAGAAAGTTGCTCTGTAGTAGGTATTTCATTAAATGCTGATGGATACACCTTTCAAGAATTTTGGATATAGACGATAATATTGACATGAGGCAAACGTTGGATATTTTGGTGGAGTTCTCTCCTTTATGTAATAGTGTTATATGTGATAGTTTCCATATAGCAGGGACTATAGAGTCAGAGAGATCTATTTATGAGGATGTGGTTAGATAAGTGACTGAGTCAGTGGTGAGTTTTAGGTATTGTGGGGGGAGATTATCTGCAGAGGTGAAGCAGGATTTTAATTTGAGCAATAATTTGTTTATTCTTGAAGTGGCTATAGGCTGAAAGGAGAATGAAGTTTGATTACCTTTGCATTGGTTATGTGTGTTGTTATTGATCTGGTCTGAGTTATACAGTTGGGAGTTATTGGTGTTAGAGTTAGAGATTTAGTGGGGGTGTCTTGTGTTAGTGTTAGTAGTCAGTAGCCAGCAGGTCAGCTATGGATTTTATGAGGTGTTTATTAAATTCTTGAACAATCCTCTAGTGGAATACATTGAAAGATGTCACTGCATACGCTGAAAATGATGCATTTGAGGAGGCATGATTATAAATGATTGTACAGGCCTTGAATTATCTAAATATGACTAATGCTTTGTCAAGAGTATGTTCTTCATATGACTGACCACTAACAAGAACAGAACTGACCACTAACAAGAACAGAACTAAGTGGCTGTTGATATTGTAAGGCTGGCAGAGGAGTATAATGGAGGAGACATCTAAGCAGGTCGTATGGCATATGAAGATGACCAGACATGCCCCACTGTTTTGCACTCAGTAGTGAGCTATTTGGTGAAAGGAAGATCCTGCTGGATGTAGAGGTGTTTGGGCACTTATAGGTACTCAGTGTTTTTTTTTATTCAGTAGTACCTTTTTGTGGAGGTTATTCCATAATGTAATTATCTTAGAATAAAAGAAATATGAGCAGAATGCATAAAGTCGTGGAAAGGGTATGTCATTATGAGCTAAACCTAAATAAGGGAAAACTCTGAATTCTGCAGTAAGAAAGCTGTGTTCTAGTGGACTGCTCCACCTCACAAGGCATATGTCCACATTTATACAAATTGCAGCTGTAGGTAATGTCTCTGAAACAGAAGACTGCAGTGCCCAGAGAGAGCCTTAGGAATGGTTAATTATGTGGGGGAGTTCATGCCACATCACACATCAAAAGCTAGAGTGCTCTGAGAATTGCTGTGAAAAATGCTGACATGGCGATATTCATTTGAAGGTTAGTGGGAATACCTAGGAGTTATTCTAATTATGCACCTGGTGCTGATATACTCTGATGTGAATAGGAACACCACAGCACTTACAGATGTATCAGAGATGGGCTGGGTGCAGTTTTACAACAAGAGCATGAAGGATGCTAAAAATGCAGAGCCGATACAGCTCAGTATGTGACTTAAGGACAGATCTACATGAATGGAAACAGAATGTCTGCACATAATATTTGGCTGTGAGTGGTTTTGTTCTTATACTTCAGCATTACGTCTGATAGAAATGGAGGTGATCATAAGCTTTTAAAAACAACAAATAAATAAATTCATTTATTTATTCATTTTATTTATTTGACATTTGTTAGCTGGGATAGTCTGAATGGGTCACATAACCTGTTTTCAGTGGTGGCCCTGAGAGAGAAGCTCCACATTTAGACATTTAGGTACATATAAACAGATCAATCCCAATTTTTACAACAAAAATGTTTGTTAAGACTTCACATAACAGATTGCAGACAGGTCAAAGTTGAGAGCAAAGGTCCATGGTTGCTTAGTGTTTTGCTTAACTTCTAAAACATTACTATTTTTTGTCTGTAGATTAATTGAGAAGAAAATAATTAATGTATTTAGCAGCATATTAATCATGAGACTAGGGATACACTAGACCATACAAGATTATACAGACAGCGTTACTTGGAGAAGGAGAGAAGTAGCATAGAGATTTGTAGGCCTCAAAGATGTACAAGGGGTAGAGAAGACTGAAGAGAATTAAGGGAGGTGGGTAGAAGAACTAGTGGTGAGGGGGATTAACCTGGAGTTAAACATGTGCAGAGCCAAAACTTATTTAGGTGTGCTTTTAAAGAGGCTTTAAAGAGTGGTAAACTTGGGGTTATCCTGATATGTTTAGCGGGAGAGAATTCCATAGTTTAGAAACCTGAGTATGAGTATGGAGATTGTCCTGCTATTTTAGACGGTTTGGAGATTTCTAATAGGTTTTTGTTTTCGGATCTGAGTGATCTGCTTGGTGTATAGTGTTTGACAAGATTCTTTAGGGCAGGACAGGCAGTGGGTTTGTATATTATGTTGTGTATAGTAGTTAGCTGGATATATGTTCGTTGGTTGCAGAGTTCAAGCCAGTTTAGTTCCCATAGTGGTTTACAGTGGTATGTATGGTATTTGGAGTTTGTGGCGAACTTGGCTACTTTGTTATAGCATTGTTCCATTTTTGTCTTGGTGCAGTTTTGCAGATTGGTGAGTATACAAGAACCATAAAATACGGAGGGGAGAAGAAAAGTTTTTGCTAGGGTAGTCTTGGTTGATCTGGTAAGGAATTGTCTATTTCTTTATAGGAGTCCTATTTTATTGTCGGTTTTCTTTATGTTTTGTTGGCTATGAAGGTCAAAGGTGAGTTTGTTATCGATAATTAATTTTGTTTATTGTACTCTTTCAATGACAGTGTTGTCAGCTAAGTGGTAAACTGGTCAGAGTTGAGGGTGGTATTTTTAGGGTGAAAGACTATGAGTTTATTTTATTTTATTTTTTTTTGGGGATTCAGAAAAATTTGGACATCTGTGAGCCATGATTCTATAGCAGTGAATTATTTTTGAGTATTGTTGAGTCGTTCTGGGAGAGTGCGAGAGATACAGATTAAGATGGCATTGTCTGCATACTGAATCAAAATTCCAGGGGAAGAGGTGGTATATAAGTTATTTATAAATATATTAAACAGTAGGGGTCCTAAGATGGAGCCTCAGGAGACTTCTGTAGGGTTATGTAGAAAGGGGCAGAGTTGATTACACCATTTAATGTCTTGCTTCTAGTCTTGTATATAGCTTTGAAACCATTGTACTGTGGTAGGGGAGCATCCTACATTAGACAGGTTATCAAGGAGTAAGGGGTGTGAGACTGCATCAAAGGCTTTAGAGAGGTCCAGAAACACTGTGGATACCAAGTATCTTTCACCTCTAGCCCTATTTAAGGTGTCTGTAAAGGATAGTAGAGCTGAGGATGTGCTGTTTCCAGGCCAGAAGCCCTGCTAAATTTGAGTAAGCAAGTTGCTCTGTAGTAGGTATTTCATTAAATGCTGATGGATACACCTTTCAAGAATTGTGGATATAGACGATAATATTGACATGAGGCAAACGTTGGATATTTTGGTGGAGTTCTCTCCTTTATGTAATAGTGTTATATGTGATAGTTTCCATACAGCAGGGACTATAGAGTCAGAGAGATCTATTTATGAGGATGTGGTTAGATAAGTGACTGAGTCAGTGGCGAGTTTTAGGTATTGTGGGGGGAGATTATCTGCAGAGGTGAAGCAGGATTTTAATTTGAGCAGTAATTTGTTTATTCTTGAAGTGGCTATAGGCTGAAAGGAGAATGAAGTTTGGTTACCTTTGCATTGGTTATGTGTGTTGTTATTGATGTGGTCTGAGTTATACAGTGGGGAGTTATTGGTGTTAGAGTTAGAGATTTAGTGGGGGTGTCTTGTGTTAGTGTTAGTAGTCAGTAGCCAGTAGGTCAGCTATGGATTTTATGAGGTGTTTATTAAATTCTTGAACAATCCTCTAGTGGAATACATTGAAAGATGTCACTGCATACGCTGAAAATGATGCATTTGCAGAGGCATGATTATAAATTATTATACAGGCCATGAATTATCTAAATATGACTAATGCTTTGTCAAGAGTATGTTCTTCATATGACTGACCACTAACAAGAACAGAACTAAGTGGCTGTTGATATTGTAAAGCTGGCAGAGGAGTATAAGGGAGGAGACGTCTAAGCAGGTCATGTGGCATATGAAGATGACCAGACATGCCCCACTGTTCTGCACTCAGTAGTGAGCTAGGTGTGTTGGAGAAACAGGTGCTGAAAATGATCAGATAATAATACACAGTTTCATGGAAGTAGACATGTTCCACATGTTATATCAGGACCAACTGGACAATGGAAAATAATGAAACTGATCTGAAATGTAATATGTAGGCACAACATGACCAGAAGCATAAACAGATGGATAAATAATTGTACTATGTATATCAGTCATTCTCCTAGGTAGCAGCGGACGTTTTGTTAAATGACATATCAAAAAGTCCTAGGGAGAAAATTCCAGTGGATTATTTCATTTCAGAATTCCAGACTATAATTGTGTTTAGACTACTAGTCCATTTTAGAAAATTTTCAGAGTTTACTGCTGTCACAATGACAGGATCTCAGGCAATGACCCTACCCAGTACTTTTTTGACATGTATGGCTTTCCAAAAGCTGTGATGTCTGACAAGCAATTCAGTATACTACTTATACTACATATACTATTTATGCTATGTATACTACTTATACTATGTATACTACTTATACTACTTATACTACATGTACTACTTAATACTACTTATACTACATATACTATTTATGCTATGTATACTACATATACTACATGTACTACTTATACTACATATGCAACTTATACCACATGTACTACATATACTATGTATACTACTTATACTACTTATGCTACTTATACTATGTATACTACATATACTACTTAAGACTTCAAGACATTTATTGGACAGTATGCACTGAAGGGTGTCACCGTGTGCCTGTAGTTACCTCAGGTTATGAAAATAATGCCTTAAGAAACTAGAAAATGAAATTGATGATCCTTGTCAGGAAATTCTGGCATAATGTGTGATAAATTACCTTCAGGAGCTAACATACTGCAAAGTAGATTTGTGTGTACACTGATGAATTAGATCTGCATTCTAATACCTTGATTTTCAATTATCTGTGTTTTAGCTGGGTTTTCTCCAGGTACTCCAATTTCATGCATTCCAAAGACATGCAGATGGTAGACTGATGACTCTAAATTGTCTGTAGGTGCTAGTGTGTGTATGTGTGTGTGTGTGTGTGTGTGTGTGTGTGTGTGTGTGTGTGTGTGTGTGTGTATGTGTGTGTGTATGTGCGTGAGATACAGAAGAATATACTGGCAATCTACGTTCAATCCCTGTGTACCTAATATTAAGTTCCAAGAATGATGCCAGCTGTTTATGGAGTTAGTACAGGTGTCAAGTACAACGGAACAAGTCTGGATGAATGGAGGCATTGTGACCTAAATACATCTAAGGATTTGAGTCTAGCTTTAATAAATGATTCTGTCAAATCACAAAGGTCTAGTGTTAAATATCATAGTACAAAGCCTTATGTATCAGCTGCTTGGTTTCATAGGTGTATGACAGATGCAAGGAATGCAGAAAGAGTCCAAAAATCAACTTCACTAAAATAGTTAGTTGTCTATGGCACTTAGTATAAAGTGAAAGTTTAAAATTATAAACTTAAACCCTAAGATATTGAAGGATATTCTCAATTTAAATGAAAAGTGAAACAAACTAAACTTATTAGATTTGTCCTGATCCCATTATTAGTACAGAAAAGAGGATAAATTAAATAAATGAACTGACTAAAATGCTTCTTAGAATGGAATGACTGGTTTGCTACCCAGTAAAGCTTAGCCCTCAGATTTAAGGTCACATTACTTCCATTCATCCTTTGATTAAGAGTTCATTTAGAAGGGCAAAATCAACACAATGTCCTAATGTATCTGGACTAATACTTTTATTAAAATTAGTCAACATAAGAACTCAGAAAATTTAAATCAAATCTTTATATTTTTTATACAAAGAACATATATCTAATACAGTGTGCTGGCATAAGAACCGTCATTGTGTCCATGAATTTATTGTGTATACACATGGAATGTTGCTCTAATATTGTGTATACCCATGGAATGTTGTACTAAGTATGTAAGGAATCTTCAAGTTGACTTTCATTGAGATTCGCTGTATTGAGATTGATTCAGTGAAGCCCAACTCAACAAACCTCAGAGAGAAGCTTTAACATGAGCCCCAAAGGGACTCTTAGCATTTGATGAGTCAAGCTGTGATGAATCAAGCTTGGTTATCTGAATATTGAAAAAACCTGGCCAGACAAAACCTAAGGAACCCTTTGCAACATCTCCATACATTTGAATGTGGATTATTTCTTGTGGATTGCTCTTGTACTAAGGCAATGTGAAAGCATAAACTAAGCATGTATATCCATCTCATTAGTGTGGTTCAAACTTTCATGATAAATAATATAAGATGGGAATTTTACTATAGGTCATTCAAGAGGTCAGGAAGGGTTTATATTGAAAACAAAAATGTGACGATAAGAAATCTGACTTTATAACTGTGCATACTAACATTAACTACCAACAAATGTTCATTGCATCAGTATCATATCCAAGCCTTCACCCCCACCCCCACCCCCAGCCAGGCATTTTACCAGAGGTCATTTCAAGCCTAGCCTTTTCATCCCAGTGTAATACCAGTGATACTCTGGTCAATACCCAGGACTTTATTTAGTAATGAATGCCCTTGTCTATGAGGGTTGTGGGCGCTATCCCCAGTAAGAATTTACAGTGCCCTATCCAATCATCCAGATTCCTTTTGAACAGTGTCATAGAGGTGTTCTGCTTCACATGAATTGTCAGTCTATTCCAAAGATGCAGCAGTCACTGGGAGACAAATCTGTACCCCCAGCATGTCCTATTTACGTCCCTGGAATGGGTGGCCCTAGTCTTTTTGATTTATAGTTGTGCAACAAATTCATTAGGTTTGGGTTGGAGAGTGCTCTGTAAGCCAGGCGTAAGTCTCCCTTAAGAAGTTTATATGATGCTGAGTCTAGTGACAGGGACTTTAACCGGTCTGTGTAAGGCACGTGCTGGAGTCCCTTGATCTTCTTTGTTGGAAACCTCTGAGGTCTCTCCAATTGCTGTAGGTGCTTTGTATGGTACATGCCAAAAGGGGTGTTAAACTCAATTATGGGCCTGATTAGTGACGTGTATAGAGTGATTATAACCTCCTTTGCTCTAGAGGAGATGTCTCTGCTAATCAAGTGTGTTACGCAGAAAGCCTACCTTACTACAGTAGACACATGGTGGTCAAAGTTAAGGTCACAGTCTACTTGTGATCCCATATCCCTTACCCCTTCATAGGTACATAGGGTATTGTTATTAATTTGATAGTGTGAAGGGACATTGTTATTAACACAAGGAATAATGATGCATTTCTTTGCATTTAGTTTGAGACTGTGACTAAGACACCAGCCATTGGTCTGTGTAAGACCCTCCTGAAATATACTGATATCATTTGGGGATTCATTAATTCCACCCAGTTTGCAGTTGTCCACAAACTTGGTGATCCACAGCCCCTTAGTTTTGTCCTGAATTTCTTAGAAGTATATACCAAACAGCAGGGGGCACAGCATTGACCTTTGTTGTACCCTGCTGGTGACAGGTCTGCTGGTTTGATAGTGTGTGACTGGTTTGTGAGCCATTTGGCAACCCATCTAACATCAAAGGGGTTTACATTCAGTTTGCTAAGTTTATTGGTAATGTCTAAGTGCGGGATTGTGTTAAAGGCCTTGGCCAAGTCAAGGTATGCTGTGTGCACAGATTTGCCCTCGGCAATGGTCCTGCTAACATTTTTGAAGAAATCCACCAGGTTTAATAGGCAGGATCTACTCTTCATGAAGCCAAATCAGGTCATATCCAGGGTGTGGAGGTTGCCTATGTCTTTATTTATGAGGTCCATGATGATAAGTTCCATGGCCTTAGAGATGAGGCTGGTCAGACTTATGGGTCTATGATTCCCCAGGTGTATTGGTAAGCCACCTTTGTGGAGGGGAATAATTGTTGCTGTTCTCCATTCCACAGGAACATAGCTTGTGGTTAGGCTGTGATTGAATAGGGTACTTAATGGTTATGGTAGTTCATGTCTTAAATAATTAAACATCGCCATGTAGTTCCTGCAACTGGTACAGAAACACCAAATATAGAACAAAAAAACTGACCAGGAAGCCCAGGATCACACAGAACCGAACCTTTAATGTGAAAACACAAAGTAAAATCACAGTTAGTGCTTTCATCAATGAACAGGCCTCTTCAGAACCATGAGTTACAAAGACTGCAATGCTGCTTAAAAGCTTAAATGAACTAGAAACACATCCCCAGCAAAAAAAGAGTTAAATGCTTTGAGTCCTGAAAACCCAGCAAATGTTTAAAAGAGACATGAACATGCAAAGAAAGACACAAGAAAAGAAAAAAAAGTTAATAATTAATAAAAGATGCTATAAGATGCTGTAAAGTTCTGTAAAAATGTATTTATTTATTTATTTATATTTATTTTACATTTGGTTACCAGGTAGTGTCCGACTGGGTCAGGAGCCCATTTTCAGTGGAGACCCGGGGAGAAAAGGTCCACAATACTGAAAAAGTCAATGACAGCAGAGAAGTTATACAAAGCAATAAGATGGATAGCTCATACAAAAATGTTAAACACTGACCTGTTTCAGCACAGCAGAAAATTGAGACAAAAATAATTTACCGTGTCATGTATCAGTATAGAGTACAGTATAGAATACAGTATAGAGTACAGTATAGAATA
This sequence comes from Protopterus annectens, assembly GCF_019279795.1. NCBI lineage: Eukaryota > Metazoa > Chordata > Ceratodontiformes > Protopteridae > Protopterus > Protopterus annectens. The sequence goes on along the minus strand of NC_056732.1, from coordinate 1,590,729,532 downwards.
CAGTGTAGATTAGAAGAAAATACTACACAGCATAGCATTGTAATCTTTTTTTTTATTGAATCTGTAAAATAAATTAAATCTTATTCTCACTTCTTTTAAGTTTACTCAGTATAGAAATATAGTCACTAAGACCGCATGGTTTGATGCATCTAGTTTAAGTTGCCAGTACATCTCCCTGTGCAGCAATTTGTTCTCCCAGTCTCCAACAAAAGCAGCTACTTCCACTTGTTCAAGTCTTAGAAAAGAACATTTCTTGAAATTCTTACATATACAAGCATGTCTGGCCAGTGCACTTTTCTTGTCTTTCTTGGATATACTATAAAGGTGCTGATATATCCTCTTGTTAAATGCATTCTTATTCTTGCCTATATAAAAAGCAGGATGTGAAGTGCATCTGGCCAGGTAAACAATCCTTTCTGAACTGCAAATGAACTTACCCTGAGCCTTCATGGCTGTAATCTTGTCCAACAAATCATCCTCAAATATTCTTTCAATAAATGAGCACGGATGACAACTGCCACATTTTGTTGTTACCTAAAAGTCGTCATTTAGACCATCTTTTGGCTTCTCCAGTAGGCATTTTATATTGGGCTTATTCTTGAAGGTAAAGGATGGGTATTCAGGAAAACACATTCTTATCCCCTCATCACATTGCAAAATACTCCAATTTCTCTACAGCACTTTTTGTATGTCCTTAGCATCAAGAGAATAATGTAGCACCTTGATGGTGTGTCCTGCAAACTCCTTACCTTCACCTTCACATTGTTTAAAGTCACCAGTACTGAAGCCATATTTCATAACTGTGGTGTACCTGTTATGTCTTTCCACCCACACCTCCTCACATAGGTTGTCAAATAAAGATTCAGGGTAACTTCTGTCAAGAAGCATACATTTAAGTGTATCAAAATGTGAACACATATTGTCATCAGAGGGCAAATGGGAAATTCTAATAAGCTGTCTTTTCACTATGCCCCTTTTCTGGTGAAATGGAAGGCAGCTGGTGAAAAACAGAAAAGAATTGTAGAAGGTGGACTTTCTAAAAATCTGTGTATCCAGACCACCCATATCTCCTTTCTCTCTCAATATCCAAATAGTTTGTATATTCAGAATCAATGTGATAAGTGAACCTCAAAAAAGAGGCACTAAAATGTAATTGCTTCAGAAATGCTTCCAGTTGGGCCTTGGTACCAGACCAGATGAACAACAAATTATCAATGTATTGAAAATATCCCAGACATTTTTCAAAACAGGGGCATGTGAAAAAGGCTGTAAGTTTCCACCTAAGGACTGCATTTGCAAATGTGGGAGCACAAGCTGCCCCCATTGCAACACCTTGTAGTTGTTTATAAATCTTCCCTTCAAAAACCAGGAAGTTGTTATTAAGTACAATTTCCATAAAATCACAGACAAGTGTGGTGTCAGACACAGACAGAGAACCAGTCTGAGACACAATTTCCCCAAACCATAACAGGCCTTCTTTATGAGGAATCATTGTGTATAAACTTTATAGATTACAGGTCACAAACAGAACATCATCACCAGGTCTAATGTTCTGATCTCACGAATCTTGAATGATATGTGGAAAATCACAAAAAAGCTGTTTCACCTTATGCCCAATGAATTTTGTCATTGGCTCAATAACAGAGCCACCAGCTGCAACAGTTGGTTGTAGAGGAGGGTCAGAGATGTTGGATGTCCACCAGGGCAGCTAGTTTTCACCTTGTGCCCTGGCTTTGATTCTATCTGGAACAGCTGAGTCTATATACTTATACAAGTGTTTGTACAGGCTTTAGTGTAAGCTTTGGTGTAGTTACCACTTCCAGCTGGGAGTGGAGTTTGGAATGCTTTTATAGCTTCCCCTAGGAGGGTATATTTTGCCTTGGTGAAGTTTTTTAGTCTGCCTTTACACTTTGTGAGTTCTGGTGTTAGTGCCAGTTCAAAGGTAACTAATCCGTGGTCAGATTTAACTAATGAGGATCCAACGGTTGCATCTGTTTGTCATGTTAGTGAGGACCAGATCTAGTATGTTTGCTCCTCTTGTTGGGGTTTGAACAATTTGTTCCAGGGCATTTCAGTTAACAAAGTCAAGGAACTTTTGCACTAGTGAGATAGGGCTAGATTAGGTTTCTCAGTTGATGGTGGGATATTGAAATCCCCCATGACCAGAGTGTCTGGCAATATTTGGATTGACTCCAGTTTGGCCAAGTAAGCCTTATGCACATCATGATTCATGGAGGGCGATCTATAACTAGCTATGACTTGAATGGGGGGGGTCTTACCCACAATAATCTGAACTTGGAGTAACTCCATAGAATTGTCCTGTCTAACTAGTCGAGAGGTGAATTTATCTCTATTATAGGTAGAAACACTGCCTCCTTTGGTTCTCACATGTTCGTTTTGTGGTCTGAAGGTGTGAAAGGTATTGTAGCCTTGCAAGGCTGGGGTACTCTCTGAGGCCTTGAACCAGGTTCCTGTGTTTGCACAGACATCTACATCCTGATAGGAATGCTTCCAAGGTGTACAGTTTTTGGTTTAGGCTCTTAGTGTTTAGCAGCATAACCCTTATTTTGTTATGACTGGCAATTTTCACATTGGCAATTTTGTTTTTGATACCTCGCCTAAAAAAAGGCACTATGGGGGAGGCAAGAGCCTTTGCCAGCAGCTGAAAGCCTATTGATGCCAGGTGCAAATGGTCTCTGGCAAAGCAGTAAGGTTTGTCGGCCGTGTCATCCCAGGCTGACAGAAACTGGATCCCCTTTGAATGACAAATACTGGCAATTAATGTAAATGGAGAAGTAACTGTAGGAAACACACATCTGCTATGCTGTCTAGACACACATACACAGGCACACACACACACACACACACACACACACACACACACACACACACACACACACACTTGACTATAATGAGAACAGAACCCCTACCAATTTAAGTACATGGACTATAGAACACAGTACTTAACATGTGGGAATAATTATCAAATTGGTAGGAACTAAAATGTTCTCTCAATAAATATACCATATCTCTCAAGTGCACCTCACTGTGAGGAACATTCCTCCTTTTGGGACATAAAAAGTTCATGTTTCTTTCTGTTCTACATTGAAATAGTTTGTTACACAGTAAGCATTAAGAATTTTTTATAACTAATATTCATAGTAAATAATATTGAATTATATTAATTCAAAAGAACATTTTATAAGTATAAAGTAGCACATTTTAAACATTCTGCAAGCTTCCTAGTGGAAGCTGTTAGTAAGCTGCTAGAATGTGTTACACGTTTTGCCCATTTGTTATACATTATGAAAGGCAGTGTTCCACATTTTGGAGATGGAAGGTTGAGAGCTATGATAAATGCTGCATATAGCTTGTAGATGCATGGGCCCAACACATCAGTCCAGAAGGTATTTGATAAATGTTGATCTGATATATGACTGCTACAATCATTGAAAACACATTATGTAGCTTTGCTAGGATATACATTCATAAGAGATACTCATGGCATCAGACACAGAACTAACTTATTTCTGCGGTCAGGCAATTAGCAGCAAGGAGATATTTTAACCTTTTCTTTTATTCGATTGTTTTTCACTGACATTATTTAATAAAAGATGGGCTGTATTCAATAACACACGATTTACTACATAAAAAAGTCAAGAAGAAACCATGTGTATAGCAGAAAATGGAAGGCGATGATTAGGATAGATCTAGAAATACGTCACAGAAGACAGTGATAAATGCATTATCCTACTGTTAACCTCTGTTTAGCTTCAAAACAGAATTACAAAGAGACCATATGATTTTCCTCCGAAGTGAAACAAAGTGCTGCTGGATCTGAAGGCACATTTGGCCTGTTAGGCTACCTAAAATAAAATGTAAATGACTAATTTAAGCATACTGGATAATGAAAACCAGGACTGTGTATCTCCTGCATGGAAATGATCTTGTAGCTGTCAGTACTTTGAAAATCATGCAGTGTTTTGAGTATCATACCTGTACGTTATATGTCTTGCAGGCCTTACTTAGAGAACAACCACGGAGCGCGTTGTGCCATCCTTATTTGCACACCTTTCCCTCTCTACTACTCCTCCATCTCCTTCTGTAAAAGATTAACAACAGAAAATGAGAAGGCTTTGATAGGAGCAAGCCTCTGACTGATAACTAGACCAGGTGGGGACATTGGTAACATAAACTAAAACATCCATGGAGATTCCTTTTGTTAAAACTGGGCTATTCTGAAATGAAATACTTCACTATGATGACCTGTGGGGACAGGATTCAGAGACAGGAGTATCACTGCATATAGGGCAGTGTATGGAGAATTTGTGGAGAAGGACAACTTCTGATCAAACACAAATATGCAGTATGGCTGTTCAAGATATATGTTACTGTCTATAAACAGATAACAGATGGGGTGTGGTAGATATTCAGACAGAATTCAAATATTTACATGATTGGTGTTACATTCCAGGTAGTTAACGCATATTCAAATCAGCAACAAAGAATGATTAACAGTGTTAAAATAATTCAAAGACATCTATAACATACTTGTGTATCTCTGAAACTATATTTCCCTGTAGTTATAGTGGTGCACAAACTGTGGTAAGGTCACTGTATTTCTATTTTACACACACACACACACACACACACACACACACACACACACACACACACACACACACACACATACACATGGTAGATGAATTACACCAGTTTTTTGCCTACTGTTCTTTAGTTTGGCATCTACATAAATGAACCAATGTGCAAGGATATCCCTTACTGATACAAGAAGAGCCAAGAGAACTGTAACGCTACAAAAGTCAGCAATGTTGTGATATCAGGCACAGAGCATCAAGTACAAAAATGCATCAGTTTTGTGATAACAGACACAAAGCACCAAGCACAACAGAAATCAGCAGTGTTGTGATGTCAGACACACAGGCTCAAGTACAAATAAGATGCACAAATCACTGTTATGCCACAATGGGTAAAGTATACAAATTGCACTACCTAGTCTTCATTATTCACACAGCATATACTTGTCTCTTTGAAGCTGGATGATTCTTCTGCACTCCCATGTGTAACACATACCCTGAACACAGAAGAAGTTATTAGGGACCTGGGAACCCAGGTTGACAGTAGCCTTTCATCATATGTGCCCTGTCTGGTGCTGTTGTAGCACACAGTCCTGAGCACCTTATATGATCTCATATGCATAGCACACAGTGCTACTGTGCTATACACCCTGAGCACACTGTAAAACCTCAGCACCTAGTGTCTCATTCTGAAGCAGGGAGCATAGTGTTTCTCTGTTTAATACTCTTACACTTAACAAAACATGCACTGCCTTGCGAGTACAATCAGTGGTCTATGTACATATGGTGCCAACTGTGTTATGTGTATGCATGCAGTCTGCTGCACTGCCTACTGAGTACTATCTGTGGTCAATGTATGTAGAGTGCCAGCTGTGTTCTGCTGCAGTGCTCAGCCTTACATAATAAGTACCAACAGTATGTTAAATACATATGACACACAAACTGTTATTCTCTTTTTGAATGGAATCTGCTGATCACATGTGTAATCACAACACTTAATTTTCTAGTTTGATTCCTGGCTAGAGTGCCTTTCAGGATGAACTGAGGTTACCCATAATCCCTTTGTCTGCATGAGTTTTTGTCAGAGTGTCTGTTTTTCCCTCATCCCAGAATATGCAGGAAGCTGGAATAATGATGATGCTTCAGATTAATCCTAGGGCTGCATTTGTGTGTGTGTGTGTGTGTGTGTGTGTGTGTGTGTGTGTGTGTGTGTGTGTGTGTGTGTGTGTGTGTGTGTGTGTGCGTGTGTGTGTGTGTGTGTGTGTGTGTGTGTGTGTGTGTGTGTGTGTGTGTGTGTGTGTTTCTCTGTATGATGCTTCAGAATAGTCCTGGGGCTGCATTTATGTGTGTGTGTGTGTGTGTGTGTGTGTGTGTGTGTGTGTGTGTGTGTGTGCGTGTGTGTGTGTGTGCGTGTGTGTGTCTCTGTGTGATGCTTCAGAATAGTCCTGGGGCTGCATTAATGTGTGTTTGTGTGTGTGTGTGTGTGTGTGTGTGTGTGTTTGTTTGATAACTGGCTTGGTAGACTGAATAGTCTCCTATACAGTACTTCCTTAAAGTGATATGTATCCTCTTCACTGTCTACCACATTGTCTAATTTTTGCTGATGATCCTCTTAGTGCTTTAACTAAAAAAAAAAAACCTCCCTTTCCATACTTGCAGAGTAATTAATTTATTTGACCCTTCATTAGACTATATTGTAAATTATGATTACTAATATTGAATATTAGTAAAAACATATACCTTATTAGTTTATCTGCAAACAATAACACTTGGAAAACAAACTGGAGGTATGCATCCTTTTCATGCGATACATAGCTTATTTCCCACTCACAATACTGCTAATGAACATATTACCAGCCTCCTTAAGTACAGAATGCCTTCATTCTCACACTGAAGCCATACATATCATTAAAATTGAGCTTCTACTTTTGCCATAGCATAAATGCTAAAGTACAATGCAAGTCTGGTAGTAGGCATTTTAAACTCTGTCTTCCATTTATATTTCCATTGCTTTAATATATGTAAAACACAGTTCTGGAAAGAGAGTTGTACATAAATATTTTGCAAATGACAGTATAAAACATTTGCAGGATGACGTACCCTCACTCTCACACATTTAAATATGCCCCCTATGATGATAATATAATGATGTACTATCATGGGAGGAGGCATTCATTTACAGAGGTTGGGGGATGGATTGGTTTGTCTGCATGCCATTGTGGAATGATAGTAACCATTGATCATTACACCAGATGTGCAACAAGGGGTGCCCCTACAGTGAATTCCAGGTGATAACACCAGCTAGTTTATTTACCTATGGAGCAAACCATGTTTTGTATCAGGTTTTTGCCTTTCCCAAAGATGGCAACCCTATTTATACATTACACAGCCAACATGACAATAATTTTTAACAGTATGGATTAACTGATAATGGAATACTTTTGCCTACTCATCCTGAAATTACACCATACAATGGGTTTATGCTGTCAAAATGAAGATGTTATTGCCTATTCTTCCTTGCCCATTTCTGGCCTACTTCACACATTTAATGGCATTAGGTCCATTCAGTAGGAGCAAACAATATACTGTTGCTTAAATCTGAGATCTTTACATCTTTTGGACATGTTTTAGCTGAAATAGCCCAGTAACAGACCTTTATTAGTGTTCAAAAAGGGCACAGGGATTGTAAAACCAGAGTATAGTACAAGCAGGTAACCTAGTTATCCATATTAGTATAACCAATGGAATGTTCATTATACTTTTTTTCCTACGGCAGAATGTATATATTCATTTTTTAAACTCCAATCACTTAAAACATTTTTAATTATTTTCTGTCGTCCCTTATTAATATTTCTTAGATTCTGTAAAGTGGCTGCAGCAACCAAATATGTTGCTACCTTATCTTTGTTACAGTTAATTGTACAGAGTAATGAAATGAACCAGTCTAGCTCAGTTATTTTATTATGACCTCCTATATTATGGTGCAAGCGTTGACGTAGGTTCATATGTTAGTACTAGGTTACCTACACTTGTCCGTCATTTTAAGCCTAGCCAGTTTCCTTTTCAAAGGTGAGAATCACAGCCTGTACCAAGTGTCTGTGGGGTAAACACCTTAAATGTTATACCAGCCCAAACCCATTAAAATTTAGGCTCTAGATGATTGCAAACCTAACCAATAACCAGAGGACAGAATCTAACCCTGTACTTAATATCAGTGAGGTAAAGACCTTAACCGTTACACCAACCCTTGCCATTATTATTAGTAATATAATGCACTGGGTGCTGTATAGCATGAGACCTGGTAAAAATGATGGCGGTAAAGCACAGGTAATACATAATAAATTTACACTGATGAGGTTAAAAAATCACCAACAAAATTTAAACTTCAGACTGCTTTCTAACACCACTAAAAGATAAGGGGAAAAAGGAATTTGGATCAGGTAGTACTTTTGTAATCAAATGTAATTATACTTTCATTAGCAGAATTTTAGTCTGAGGACTGTTTTGCAGCTCTTGTTTCTGAGGTGTGCACAAAATGTTTGATCTGGTTGACTTAATACCATTGAAGATATCTGTTACTTCCAGGTTATCACATGCAGCACATATTAGGGCCTACCTTTGTATACTCTGAAAGTTAGAAGGCCAGACATGAGGTAAAAAGAGAGGAACAGTGAAAGGAATTGTGTGTTGATGCCTTCACTGATAATTATATGCACCCTAAAATACACAGAATACCACATATCTTTCCATTTGATAGCCCATTTGAAAGGACAAGTAGTTTGACAGAACAACAAGTTCACTTGTCATGGTACAAACTTAATGCAGACAATACCAAGTTTCTCACATTTTTATTAGGCCTTCATCATCACCCTGTATGCTTTCAGTTGTCCTCTATAATGAAACCTTCACATGGTTATGGTCTTTTTATATAAGAACTCCAGGTACAGATACAGTGTCCATGGCAAGAGCTCATGATTGTCTTATACATACAGTAAAATGTTTTGTTTAGCATTTTATTTTCTTTTGGATAGAATACCTTCTTCCTTCACTGCCACTTTTCAAGAGCTCTCTCTCTTTTTTCAACTACGTGCTATCTGTACATGATCCCCTGATTGTTTTTTTTTTTTTGTACTGAATGAGGACATTACAGAGGACAAAACCAGATTCTAATTCTGTAACTTCTATTAATTTATTTTCCCTGTGCATATCACATTCCAGGTTTATATAATCCTTCAGTAACCACGGTTCATCATGTTACTAATTTTTTTTACATGTTGTTAGTTATGTATATTGTGACTGTATTATAGTCTTTGTATACATGCTGTATTAATCACTGCTGTGTTTCACATCGTTTATATGCTAGCTGTTCATGTGAGTTGTGATTGGCTTATAGTTTTGATATATGATTCTGACCTTTCCGAATTGGAGACTATACATACCTTAGTAAATGAATTATAGTCCGTACATACTTTGCAGACTTTACTGCAAAATGATATTACTTTTATTATTTGCAATGTGCATGCTATGTCTTATTACCATAGATAGTATTTTGATGTCTTATAATTTATTCTAGTTCTCATCTCACCATTTTTTACGTAGAGTTGTTTTACCAAATAAATATTTAAGGGTTATTTGACTCAACAATGTCAGCATAATCAGAACATCACATGCAGAGGGAATGAGAATTCTGACAAGAAAAAGCAAAATCAAGTTCTGTGTGAATAAGTAAAGAAACCAGGCTGCACGAAACCAAGCACGGAGACTACAAATCCTAACAGTATGTCTCACCTTTTACTTAGAGATGATTAAAACAAAGACAAAGACAACTCCTTTCTTCTTTAGCTATCAGGAACAGGTAAATAGTAGAAATTACAATTAATATGCAGTATATACCCTGACAATGACAATTACAGTGCGGAACTCTCAGGTGCATTACACATTTATAATTACTTAAAAATATAATGTACACAATTACTTACACCAATATTTTACCATTTACCAGATGTAATATATCAATCACTCTCTCTTTTATCCCATGTCAATGCAAGCTACACCTGTTGTGTGTTCATTTATATTTTATTAATAATGGTTCTTTGTTTTAAGTCTGCAGTAAACCAAAATGATATAGATTATAAACACTCATGCAATCCTTATAAAAATATCAGTTTATTCTGTTAAACAACTAGGTTGGTATTCATAGCCTCAAAAATGGGGACACATTTTAAATATTGCTGTTATAAACTTAGAAAGTTGCTAGAATAAAAGATCTTGTATTACAATACATTTTCTGAAGGATATGAAGCCTGAAACTGAAATGCCTGTCATTATTAAATGAATTCAGTCCTCAATGATTTACCACACAAATTCAGAAAACCAAAAATTTTATTAAGAACTGACTAAAAATATGAGGCAAAAATCTAGACATTCTGTGAAAATCTGGACAGTTTTAAGGTATGGTCTAACATCTCTGAGGTACACACATCCATTGTTAAAAACGATGCTATGCATTTGATATTGGAGTTGCAATCCACAAACTTGTTTGTCCACGCATGCATAAGCACTTTCCTGACACCTAAATTAATAACTTCCCACAGCGACCACTTCAGTAGCATTTTGCAGCATGCACAAGCACCAAAATTAAACATTCACCCAAGCAATCCCTTCACTAACATGTCTAGATATGCATAAGCACTAGAATTAAACATTTCTCCCATTAGTAACATGCCTTAATTTGCACAAGCACACAGATGAATCATTCACCCAAGCAACCACTTCATTAATATGTCCACATATGCACAAGCACTAAAATGAAACATTTCCCCAAGTGATCCCTTCAGTATAATGTCCAGGTATGCACAAGAACTGAAATGAAGCATTCACCCAAGTGACCCCTTCATTTATATATCCAGGTATGCACAAGCACTAAAATAAAAATTTTCCCAAGCAACCCCTTCAGTAAAATGCCCAGGCATGCATAAGCATCATCTAATTTCCTTCACATCTCTGTATTTTCCCTGAAAACTGCTGTTAACTGGTGTAAGTTCAGAGCTAGTTACATACCATGTATGCAAATGAGCTCATTATAGATTCATGTCTCTGTATCAATCTCATATGTAGTTGTGTAAAGGCCCTTAGCAGCGTAAAGACTGTACCCCTATTGATTTTATTATAATGGAGAAAATGTAATCCCAACTCAAATACATTGGCATCAGACCTTGAAGGAGAATAAGTGATATACTCTTTGCAGATCACCATTTTCAACAGATACTTTACTCATGACCAGGAAACTGTCTACCAATAATCCTACATAGATACACTTACTATAACTTAATATAAATGATGGAAAAGTTCAAATGAGGCAGAAAGGGGATTTGAACCTTGACAAAGAGGTGCTTCAAGCTAGAAGGCATGGAGGAGCCGAAACCATTAGTTCTTCTACAGTTTTGGCACATGAGAATGTTTTTGAATGTATATCCTTAAACACAGAATCTCAGTGTGCTACTCTCAAGAACCAGATAGAGTCTATAGGGTTCTGGAAGGAGGGGATTTAAATAGCTTAATAGCAATCCTATGGTAGAACTGACAGTAGTTTCAGTGGAAGTGGCAATGAGATACAAGATCATGCCATCATTAAATGCCTTATCAAATGATGAGGAGAACAGAATCCTGGATAGGTTTGGTTAGAAAATATACATCTCAGTCAGATTAGCATTTCAGTCATTAGCACCCAAACATGCATGTTGAAATAGCATGATGAGGTCCTAAAGAAGATAGAGAATATACTCCTGGGCATCCCAGATGAAAGCTTTTAGGAATGAGTTACTTTACTTACTCAGATGGCTTTTACACTGGCTAAGCATGTCAGAAAATGTGTCTATGAGTTGATGGATGCTAAGAGCAGGACAGCAATTTTTGGGATGGTTCTGAGAAGCCATAGTTAGATTACACTCTAGCCTCTTCCAGGGGATATTAAGGACTCACTCATAGATGCGTCTTTTGATATAGTGCAATTATTTGGGCCACCCTCATAGGTCACCTTGGAATGCCTGGAGGCACAAACTAAGATCACGATGCCAATCACGTTTTCGCCAGTTTCCAAATGTAGATGAAAATACTAAAAGAAAAGAATTCAAGTCTTTTTACAGAAAACTAAGGCTGAACAACACAGATCAAAAACGAATTAGACCTGGGATTGCCACAGAGGTCATGGGACATACCAAACAATGTGAAGATGAACTCAGGAGGTGTGATAGGATAGCTCTGTACAACAAGCCCTGGACATACATTTGGAAGATGTTGAGTAACCAGGGCAAGAAGCTTTGAAATAGTTGCTTTCTCTATTATCATATTACTTTCTGGCCTGATTACCATCTAATTAAAACTGCGCCATCCTTTGCTGACCCTTGACACTGGAGTGCTTCTATATTTGCCATTTGTTTTTCCTTTCTAGTTCATGTTTTTAAGCCTTGTGTCTAACTGTTTTATGTAGTTTTCACATTTAACCTGACACTTTTCTTAACTCCTGAGATGATATGCTCTGCCTCTGCTTTATATTTTCCTTCTCCTACATTCATTCATTGAAGAACGGCAAAAATAATAAAAGCTGTATTACCAGTATGTGTGTGCACACCTACATTGTACCCTGCATAACAACTTACATAAAATAAAATAACCTAAATCCTATTTGATGCTCATGTTTAAACCCAAATTTTTCTGTGGCACTCTCAAACCCCATCCTCTGGGTTTGGGAGGGAATAAGTTTTCTTAGGAGGTTAATTCTTGAAAGTCGCCATTTTCTCTGTAAATTTCTTCTAAGCTTTTCTGCCAGGTAAACCTTTTGATGTGAGTGCCTAACTGCAGTCATCTGCCTATACTGATACAGAAAATACTTAAGCTAGTGTGTGTTATTATCAGTTTCTCTATCTCAGAATCGTTTAAAGATTTTGTTCCATTTGCCAGAAAACTCTTTAAATTGCATTACATTTTTATTCTTTCTTCTAGTCCTCATTAAGGCCATTTTATTTCCTGTCTGTGATTTGTCTGTGAATCTGTATAACCTACAAATCTTCTGAACTTCTATTTAAGCATAGCATTGCTGTATTGGTAGTCTTGAACCTCTGACTTTGGTGTCTTCTACGTTACCCGTCTCCCTTGACTCATTCATATCCTTTCACCTTACAATTTTCCAGTCTTATGCAAATTATGTCCCTTTGTATGCCATCCATCTCAACAATCAGAACGAGCGCACCCATTTTATTTCTTTGTGTTACAAAAACATGGCTGTTCTTCATCTATTTTACCTGAATATGCATCCATTACTCCTGTACTAGAGTTTCTGTTTAATTTTGTTTTCTTATCACCACTTTTCTCACATACCGTATAGATGTACCCCTTTTACTACTTTGGGTGCCACTTGTTGATATTTATTGCCCTTATTTTTGTTCCATGTGTCTGCTTTCGCACTCTAAATTTGGTGTACCCTAGACATGCCTCACACCACCAACATTGCCATAACTCTCACTTCCCGATATGTTGCCCCCGAGATATTTTCTCAACACTTTACACATGTTCTATCCTAACTATTATTCCTTAGCATTATTAACTCCATATGGCATTTACTTTAGACATGTAAGAGAAGTAATATTTTACTGTGTCCTCCTTGGTCCTTTTCCCCTTTTTGATAGTTGTGCATTACATATCCACTTAATGATACTGGAGGAAATAGGGGTGGGCGGTGTTTTATACTCAGTTTCCTTTGTGTAACAGGAGAAATACTGTAGCCCTTTGGACTGTCTTACAAAGGCAGAGGAGTTTAGTACAGACAAGGAATGGTAGGGATTGTGGAATTAATTCTTGTAATTATCTATAAAAAAACTGTAACAATCCTGAGTGTGTTCAACTTAACCCTAGTTAATGACTTAAAGATCCTTTGGTCCCACACAGTGCTTTAACCTACCATGTTTAACACATTTTAAAAAAAGCACAGACCAAGTGTTCCTTTCCTGACTTCAGTGGCAGGCTTTTAACACTAAGTGAAGTTGTTCTTGTAAAAATACGTTTTTCCTTATAAGCTATGAGTCCTACAACCACATGCACACTGTATATTTTAGTTTGTATATGCTTTGGCATTCTTTCCAAGCTTTTTAAACATCTGTCTGTTCAAATTCTTTTTATTGTGTATACTGGCTGTGATAAAGTACTAAAATAAAGCTCAAGTTGATGTGTGTCATGCAGATCTCATCATAACCTGAGTCCCACAACCCACCTTTTCTCCTGTGTCAAAAGCATAACAGCATCATACTGCTAAAACTTGCATGCAGTACATCAGCTCCCTTCTTATATATCCTGCCTCATTGGGCCTGTAGCCACGAGCTTCATATTATACTAAATACATTACTTCCCAGCAGACATGTCTGAAAGGAAACAGTATTAAATATCAGTGGTGCATTAACTGCCAGAGGCTGACTGCAACTGTACAATGAAAATACTATAACTATAGAAATATGTAATTTACTTATGAAACAAAAATAGAGTGACAATAAAGAGATAATGATCCAAGGGTCTCTCGCTGGATATTTAAAGAACTTATCTCATGTCTAACTGGTTACTGGGTGTACTCTCTGAGCAGACAATTTCCTTACAGATGAGGACAGGTGCTGTGATTTGTTGAAGACTGTCCTAAAAATAGCAGATTTGCCTTATGAAGGATCTTAGGCATCCATCAGGCACTTGGATGATTTTAAGAAAAAAACTGTGACTCAAGGCATAGCAGCTTACTTTGAAAGTACTGTCCTAGGACAAAGCTTAAGAAATATATCATATGTATAATAATTTAGAAATGGTCAGAGCATGAAAACATATAGTTAACTAGACAAAATGTTTCATTTTTCAGATAGATTACTTGCCTTAGTTCTTTAATAAATGCTTGGATGCAGATTTTGCAGGCACTTTATACAATATCTTTTGCTGCCTAGATAGTTTCTGAGTTTGATTTTTTTATGTTATTAGTGGAAAGGCAGGTGTGTGATTCTTTCACACCACAGTATAAAGCAAAAAAAATAAATAAAAGTGCCATGTTTTAATAAGATTAATGAAAAAAATCATGTTTCAGCCTTAGAATTTGAGGGATGCTATTTTTACATTTCTTCTGCATTCGTGGTATGTTTGAAAACCTTTTGGAAGGACAGCATATGAGAGATGTGCTCTGCATAAGTGCAGCTGCAATGGCTGTCAGTGTAGTGGCCATGTGCAAAATTAGAAATCTTCCAGTTAAACCCTTCTGTGTCACCACATCTACACTGTGCTATATCCGTGAAGCAGACTCACTACTGTTGTATATAGTCTGTGTCTCACAAAAATTCTAGAATTCTTAAAAGATTTTCTAAGGCTAAAAATGCAAGCACACTGCTGCCCTTCTGAAGTATAATATGGCCTACAAGGTTCCTTTTGCCTTATTTGCATCTGTTTAGGAAATTGACTTGCTTCTTAGTGGGTCTTGAATGCTCAAATCCATTCAATCGAGTATAAAATCATTGAAAATTTTAGTTTTGCAATATCAAAGTTAGATATGTTAGTTTTTGGGATAGCAAGGATGACTGAAGCATTCTGAAGTGAGGATGTAGAGGAATAACCCTCAATTAAAATAATTTTAAAGGAATGTCCTTTCAAAGTAGGGATGGGTAACTCAAGTCTCAGTGAAAAGGAGGCTGAGTTCAGGAATCAGACTTTTCCTTCTTGCTCTGTCTGGTATATAGACATTTTCTTTCCTCATACTTAATAGGCATCGTTCATACTAGGGAGGGCCATATTCCAAAACAAGTTGGGGGAAGCACATTATCCCGAGCAGTAACACAGTGTTTGATTCCATGAATGGGGTTTCAGGATTTCTAAAGCTGTAGGCTATGGAAAAATCCTGCAGCCTTATGCCCAGTTCTAAAATGGGGATCAGGCTCATAAAGGACTTAGAAATTTTGCATTCATGTTGAATGCCAGTGCAGAGTGCCTAAGTAGTGGTTTGCCCTATTAAATGAATGGACTATACTGCTGTAATTTTATGCTTGTCTTGATACTGCAGGCATTACATGGAGGAAAGGCCTGTAGCCTGCAGTACCAGTACTAGAGTACAGGTGGAGCTATACTGCAGTCTTCAAGATGTTTGAAAAGTCAACCAAGGACTGCATGCATGCATGCTCACTGCTTTTCAGAGGTTGCTCCCTCTATACCTGGGAGATAACTGATATATCTTATTCAGTCTGAAATCAGCCTGTTTCTCCAGTGCAGCCACACAACATACCTCCCATATTTTCTGGTATGAAAATGCATGCCTTTACAGACTTTTTACCTACCATGCATGCACTGTCATGTCCAACACACATGTGGTGCTGTGACAACAGCAAATAATGGAAGACTTTGGCAGTTAAGCTGCAGGTAGGTCAATGTTTGGGTTACATCTGAAATAGTCAATGAGATTCAGTTGCATAGAATCTTTCATATCTCATTAATTTGCCCTTGTGTAACATGCAGTCCATTGACTTGTGATGTTGGAGTAGTGTACACTGCCCTATCAAAATGTTTTCATACCAGGGGCAGAGACAGGTTTTACCATCATGGCATATTTCCAGACAGTGTAACCCTTTTTTCGGCGGAGGCCCGGGGAGAAAAGCTCCACAAGAGTACATTAAAAAAGCACCTCAAGAGTACATACAACGTTTACAAAAGTAACAATTAATGATTATATTACAGAGGAAATGTAGTAAGTTGAGGGTTTTGAATTTGTGTTAAGCAGCCAGTTACTTAATTGTGGAAAGGAAGCATGAAATTAAGTTACTTGAAAAGGACTGGAGAGGGAAGAGAAAGACTGCTCTAGGAAAGGGCATTAATTATGTTCATACTCCGCCAGCCAGATAATATTAATTCCAGGAATGTGCTTTCCAGACAAGTCATCCTGTGCACAATAAGAGATTAGCTGACTCTGTGGAAGAACATTGTACAGGCCCCAGACATGAGCTGAATGCAGTGATGATGGGGGAAACAGTGAGACTGGAGAACACCTGTGCTTAAGCAGAATTCTTTTCTAGTTTCAGTTTTTTTGAGTGAAGTGTGTAGATCAACGGTGTACATCAACTCCGATGTCTGCCAGCCACCTGGAACACATATGCACATATGTATCTTCTGAATGCTGTGGCGAAGGACCACTAGGCAATTATCAATCCTTTAGTATGCTGGGCTGCATTTTTGCCTCTGCACAAAGGGAGGATGGCTTCTGGTTGCTCTGATTCTCTCACGTCCAGCAGACGACCTGAAGACTTGAGTGCATTACTAAGCCCAGTTTACTGATGTCACTCACTAGTGCCACACTGAGTTGGTGAGATGGCATGGCATTAGCTCATCACATATTGCTTACTGCATTCGTAACATGAGCTTATAAAGGGAATGTGTGTGGCCTCTTTCTGCTGCTTCTTCCAATGGGACTCACATGGAAGTACTCTTGAATTATGAGCCTTTAATGATAATGGGCATCATCGTGTTTCTTATATAAATTCTGCCACACCTGAATGTGTGATTTATGTGTGCTGCAGCCTACATTTTACATTCCCAGATGGTAGGTTTGCCCACTAAAATTTCTGTACATTCTCTGGGTTGGAAAGAACATATTATCTATGCTTCACTTAAAAGGAATCAACTTGCAAATGCTGGAATGATGACTAGTAAGTCAGAAATGATTTACAGCACAACTACTCAAAACACCATACTAACATATTTTTTCAGGGAACAACCCCCTTGAATCCCGTACTCATGTGGGAGACTTTAACTGTAATAAATCCTTTACTTAATATATGGTAACCCCATGACTGCACCGTAAAGAAAGGAGAAACCCTCTGCATATATGAACATGCTTGCAATATGAACTGTGAGTTCTTCAATAGAAAGTGTGGTCAAGGTAGGTAATATCATGGAAATGGACCTGGGGTGATAGTAGACAGGTGTCTTCGACTTATATGGAAGTTGTTATTGCTTCCCTGTCATGCACAGTCTTTTGTAATTACCCTGCCAACTCAGAATAGGCTAGTCAAAACTCAGTTGTTTGTATCCCTCTGCATTCAATTCAGTCACCTGTATGAGCTGAACTACAAGCGTCGCTTCAAAGTCTGCACTTGTTTCCAAGTGGAATAGTTCATGTTTGAACCAGGGACCCCTCCCCACATAGGATAATAAGGCAGCTTTTTATTAATATTTGTACTTCTTGACCATTTGAAAAACACACCTTTAAAAATATTTGGTTACCCACACTCAATCTTGGGTACTTCTCGGTGGTGTTAGCATTTTATTAGCATTTGTCCATTTAAGCCACCATTTATCACCAGATGAAACACAGTGTGTATGAAAACTTATTTGCATGACTGCTATAAAGCCTAGTTCATTTCTTAACTCAGGAAATCAAGAAACAAAGTAGGTTTGAATGAAGAATTAAGCCTACTTCTTTTCTTGATTCCTGTGCCAAGTGTTGCGTTTTTATTCATTTGCATTATCTGTAACACAGAATTTGTCTGCTGGTTCTTCTCTTATTTTCATTTCCTTCTATCATTTCTTTCTACTCCCCCAAATGAAAGCAAAAAATACATAATGGCTGAATGACTGCTCTAAACTGTATCTATTGTTCCATTTGGGTTTCTGTAGAAATTATGAATATTGTAATTATAATACTTAAATAGTGAGACAAATACAAGGAAAAGGGGAAAAAAAAAATATATATATATATATATATATATATATATATATATATATTAAAAAAAATATATATATATATATATATATATATATATATATATATATATATGTAGGGCTACCTGATAACGCTGAAAGCTGAAAACGCCGACGACGAGAACACTAACACTGGAAGATCAACAACAGAGATGACCAACAGTTGAAAATCCCAATGCTGGCAACATCGACATGTCAAACAAGCACTAGTGTGTAAGTATGCGGTAGTGACGGACGGCAGGGTTAGGGTGCGGGTAAGGTAAGTGTGCGATAGTGATGGACTTTAGGGTTAGGGTGCGAGTAAGGTAAGTGTGCGATAGTGATGGACTTTAGGGTTAGGGGCAGATTAAGTGAGTTAGGGTTAGGGTGTGGGTCAGATGAGTGTGCGATAGTGACAGACTTTAGGGTTGGGGCGGGTTAAGTGAGTTAGGGTTAGGGCATGGGTTAGGTGAGTGTGCAATAGTGGCGGACCTTAGGGTTAGGGTTTGGGTTAAGATTAGTGCATCGATAGCTGTGTTTATAAGGTTTAGTGTAGGTTTGTAAGGCTTTTGGTATGCTTGTGTTGTGTGTGTGCTTTTTGGACAGGAGATTTGTTTTGATTGTTGACTGTCGGGATTGTGGTTTGTCGGGCATGTGATGTTTCGTGTTTTTGAACTTTCGGTTTTGTGGTGTCGGTGATTTCGTTGTCAGTGTTTTTGCATGTCGGTGTTTTCAGGTAGACCCATATATATACATATATATATATATATATATATATATATATATATATATATATATATATATACATATATAATATATATATGGTTTACCTTCAAAATGTCACATCCCAGTTCATCAGGTTTGAAAACGTCTTAACCAAACCAAAATGTCATAAGTGCAGAAGCACAAACTCCCGGAACATCGTATTTCCTCTCTGGGAAAATACTCACTTGGCCATCAATGAAAAAAACACAAACGGTAGCAAACTACACCCATCGAAGTGAGGAGATTTTCCCTCCCCTCCCCCCATATGGGCAGCTTCATGCCTAACAACCCCCTTACTTAAATATACCAACCCTGAGATTGCACTACAGCAGAGAAAGGGCAAAGTTCACCATGGTGGCCAAATGGTTACTTATCTGGAGAGAAAATACGATGTTCCGGGAGTTTGTGCTTCAACACTTATGACGTTTTCGTACTCGATGAACTGGGCCATGAATTTATGAAGGGGAACCATATATATATATATATATATATATATATATATATATATATATATATATATATATATATATATATATATATATATATACAAAGTCTGAGAATGCAATACTTTGGAGTATTCCCCTTACAGGAATCTCAGATTAATATTAATGAAGCACATACAAAAACTTTAATGGCACTGTGGTGAGTTTAAAGATTTATTGTATTTCTTTGCCAACTGCACTATTATCTTTCTAACTATCCAGATGTATGTTGCTATATTGAACTGCCATAATATTGAATAGTAGTACATCAAAGCAGGAAACACCAAACTGACTGCATTGAAAAGTCAATGACATAAACAACAGTATTTTTGCAGGTGGGCAGGTCACCCTGCACTCCCCACTCCCTCTGCATATTATATAGACCAACCCTGAGACCACAGCACATTGAGGAAAGGGCAAACACCCAAACCCAAGAAATTCCAGCTTTCTGATGCTAAGCTGGTTCGATGTTCTGTGCTTTGATGTACTGCCATGTAATATTATGGCAGTTTGATCAAACAACATGGATCCATATATATATATATCTATATCTATATCTGTCGATCTAGCTATCTATCTATCTGTATTGCTAAAGCTTGAATACCCCAAATGTTGATATGCAAAATATCAATGCAAAAATGTTGAAAATGCCAATGTCGACACACAGCTATGCATGCACTGAGAAATCGCCTCACCACACGCAAATTTTAAAGTTACAAAAACAAATAAAACATTCTTTTTTGCATGGGGCAAGATTGCACAAGCACAAGGTAAGAGCATATTCCCCACCCCCAAGAATTGTAAGATCTCCGACACCTGATAAAGGGTCGACTAAAAAGCTGTTGACTAAACATGCACACATACACACACACACACACACACACACACACACACACACACACACACACACACACACACACACACACACACACACACACACACACACACACACACACACACACACACACACACACAACCTTTTGAAGCAAACGATCAATATATATATATATATATATATATATATATATATATATATATATATATATATATATATCTGTGTGTGTGTGTATATATCTCCATATCTGGCTCATCTATCTCCCAGTTGTGCCCTACCCCCTCAGTTCTTCAGGTGAAGATTAAAAAAAGGAACTTCTTCCTACAGTACAGCTAGTCAATCCACACCCACAAAAGGCACATTCCCTCCAAAAAGTCTTCGGCCTGTTACTAGCAACACAGCAGCCAATTCCCAGACACCGAAAGAGAACAAAAAAAAGCTTCAGAAAACCTTCAGCTCAAGCAGGACTCATAGCTCATGATTTCACCTCCTGGTATAATTGCCCCTTTAGCCACACTTTTGCTGTGCTACTGTGTATATAGCTGCATCTGTGGGACTTGCACTTACAGGCATACCTCTCAAATTCTTTGTTCATGAATTCTGGAGAAAGTCAAAAATAATTAGGGTACAAAGCCACATGTCAGAGACATTGTTTAAATACTACACTAATCATTTACAATGTTAATAGAGCAACAGTTTTTTTTTTTTTTTTTTTTTTTTTTATCAACATGCATTTTATAAACACATTAAGAAGTTCTGTTCTTCTTTCAGCTTTTCCCGGTTAGGGGTCGCCACCACAGAATTCCGGTCCGCTAATGATTGACAGTAGAGTTTCACGGTGTCGAGGTTCCAGCTCAACACCCACCCTTCAATGAAGGCACGCCCATTCACATGTCTTTCAAACACCACTCGACCGTGGGGAGGACATGCAGACTCCACACCGAAGGCGCTCCAGCCGAGAATCGAACGGGAGAACCTCTTGCTGTGAGGCGACAGACAACGCTACTGCTGCACCACCGCTGCTTGAACACATTAAGTATGAAACTCTAATGTTTGCCACTGTTGACTGAACTGTAACCCTCACTGATTTACCAGAAAATCAGAAATTTTACAAGGGACAAGGCAAAAATGTATGGCAAAAATCAGGGATATTCTGAAAGCTCAGGAGCAGTTGAGTTATGGTTATAATGTACTTGTGTTTCTTCCTACTTTATTTTGCTTTTGCATCATCTTAAAAGTACTCAATTGTACTTATTACTGCTTGGTGTAACTCATTCTAAGCCTTTTAGTTTCAACACTTGGGCTTCAGACCAGTTGTTTTACATTGAGAAGGTTTGTGGTCTGCACTGTAGTGGCAGAACAGGTAGCTTATATCCTTCTAAGTTGTGAACTGCTGATTGAGGGCTCAGTGTCTGTTATTCCTAAAGTGTATTAGTTCTGGTTTATGCACTTGGGCTTCAGGCCAGTTATTTTCCATTAAGAAGGTTTGTAGTGCATGCATATCTGAACTGCTTCTTACTGAAATTGGTACACCTTGTTTGCTGTAGCATAGACTAGATCCAGGCCTGCTGAATCTAGCTTTGTTTGTATAACTTGAGCACTAATCCAGGCATTCTTTAAAGTATTCAATTGTATTTATTACTGCTTGGTAGTAACTTGATTAAAGTGTAGCTATCATTCTAAGTCTTTTGGATTAAGCACTTGGGCTTCAGACCAGCTGTTTTACATTAGGAAGGTTTGTGGCATGCACTGTGGTGGTAGGACAGGTAGCTTTCATCCTTCTAAGTTGAGAACTGCTGATTGAGAGCTCAGTGTCTGTTATTCCTAAAGTGTATTAGTTCTGGTTTATGCACTTGGGCTTCAGGCCAGTTATTTTACATTAAGTAGGTTTGTGGTCTGCACTCTTATGGGAGGAGAGGCTGGACTCTGCCCTTCTGAGCTGGGAATTTCTGGTTAAAGGTTTATAGTGCCTGCATATTTGAACTGTTTCTTTCTGAAATTGGTACACCTTGTTTGCTGTAGCATAGACTAGATCCAGGCCTGCTGCATCTAGCTTTGTTTGTATGCTTGTTGTTTGTTTGCTTGTTATTTCCCTGGAATGCTAATTCCACATAAAACGCGGCTTCTCAGCGCTTCTGTGGATCCCTAGTGATATCTGCATTGCTTACTGTACTTATTTCCTTGTTTCACTTGAAAGAAAGTTACTGTTTGTCGTTTTTGCATTTAAGTTACCTGTAACACATTGCACTTAAGTTACTGGCACTTGCTCACTAAAGCAATTATATAAGTCAGCACTAAAAATTAAAAGCACCACACCCTCACTCCCCATTGGCCGTTGTTTTCAATTATAAAGGAATTCCCAATATTATTCTAGCATGTCCAAAGGTCAGTTGTCAATCTCCTCTCCGGTCCAGCTGGTGAATCTGGGAATCTTGAGGCAATGTTACAACTGCCTCATGTACACAGAAAACTCTCTCCTCCTCCCAACAAATTCCAACACATGTGAGAGATGCAACCATATAGCCAAACTGGAGGCTAACCTCTCTCAACTCAGTACTGGCATAACCAGCCAGGAGGAGAAGGAAACCACACTCACTACAATTCCAGTCTCACATAGACCTACCACGACAGCAAACCAAACACATAATCACACAAAAACATACTCGGAGGTTCTAAATAAAGATCTGCCTAAGCAGCAGAGACCTCCAAAGCAGACACCCAAGCAACCGCTACCCCAAAACAAAACATGTGCAACACATATCTCACAAAGCCAGTGTGCCAAACAGTCACAGCCCTTAAGGCTAAACAACACACCTGATACACTTGTAATAGGTGACTCTATCATCAGGCACACTGACGTCCCGCTCACCAGGCTGAACAAGGAGAAGGTCATGGTGAGCAGCCTGTCGGGCGCTAGGATCCGCCACATAACACAAGCACTCAGGTCACTCCAAGGCAAGTACATATATGACTCAGTCATTGTCCATGCTGGTGTGAATGACCTGAGACGTACCTCCCTGGACTACATGAAAAGAGACATAGAGGAGCTCTCTGAGCATGTAGCCCAGGCCAGTATGACACTGACCTTGAGTAGCATCTTACCCTCACCTAGAATGATGCCACAATATGAAGACAAGATGATCAATTTCAACAATTGGCTAAAGTACTGGTGTCATTCAAAGGGAATCCATTGCCTGTCAGCCTGGGATGATATGCTCGACAAGCCACGATGCTTCGCTAGGGACTGCTTGCACCTGTCACCCCTGGGCTTTCGGATATTGGCAAAGGCTCTTGCTACCCCCATAGTGCCATTTTAGGCAAGGCTCAAAAGACAAACCCACCTCCATAGGTATCACAAGGGATAAGAAACTAAGAGTAATGCTACTCAACGCCAGAAGTCTCAACCTCAAGATGCAGGCACTTGAAACTCTCCTTAGCACGAAGAACATCGATATCTGTGCAGTAACAGAAACCTGGTTCAGGGCTCCCGAGAGCACCCCAGTACTACCAGGTTATACCTCATACCATGCTTTTCAGCCTCAAAACTTGGATCGAACCACAAAAGGAGGGGGAGTATCGATATTCATCAAAGATACCCACACCTCCAGGTTGGTGGAAAAGCACGAAGCATCAGAGACTATCCATGTGCAACTAACAGTGGGTAAAACTGCCTTCCAGTTTATAGCCTGCTACAGACCACCCTCCCAAACCCAGGAACCCCACTTGGCCTTCCTGAGAACACTGGAAAATATGAAGGTCTCTCCAAACACCATTATATTGGGCGATTTCAACTACCCAAACATAGACTGGGAGAATTACTCTAGCTCCAACAACCTAGCCCAAAGGTTCCTAGAATTCATAAACTCAAATGCTATAGAACAACTTGTTACCACTCCCACAAGAGGGGAAAACATACTGGACCTGATCATCACCAACATGGGGACTCTATGCTCCAGACCAGAAGTGTATCCCTCACTGGTAAGATCAGACCATAAACTGATCTCACTGAATATTCACATCCCGACCCCACCCCCTGCCCAGAAAACCACAGTGAAAAACTTCTCTAAAGCAAATTTCACACTCCTCAAAACTGAGGTGGAATCCTTCAAAGCCCCCGGGCCTGTGGAAAATATGGCCTAGACCGCAGAATCCTTTATAAATGCATTCTATGAACACCTTCAGGAATGCATGGATCATGCAATCCCAAATAAAACCAAGACCCAATCCTCCAAAGGCAGACATCCTGTCTGGTGGACCCCAGCCATAAACAAACTATACAATAGAAGGAGGAAGCTACTACATGATAGAGTAAAATCCCAAAAAGGGAAGGCATCTCTGATCAGTATTAGCAAAAAACTACAGGCACTCATAAAATCATCTAAGGCCAGCTTCGAAAGAAAAATTGCACAGGACACTAAGGATAATCACAAGGCTTTCTTTAGTTATGTTAGAAACCTGGGTGGGAATTCCAAGATATGCTCAGAATTAGTCCAAAATGACAAAAAAATACACCGAACCCACAGACATTGCCAACATCCTAGCTGACAGGTTCAGCGCAAACTTCTCCTCCCCTCCCCACCAAAAGGGCAAATATCTATCCCAGTAGAGTGCTGCCCCCCTGACATCTCAGATGCTCAGGTAAGAGCCGCCCTCTCCAAAGCAAAAAACGCAGCATCAATGGGACCAGACAGTGTCCCGGGCTGCGTCCTACATGAACTCCAAGAAGAGCTAAACCCAAACAAAAAACTACTGTTCAATCTCAGCCTTACTACAGGATATGCACCCAAAGAGTGGCGTACAGCAACAGTGGTCCCTCTCCACAAAGGTGGTGCCTCAATGGACCCTGGAAACTATCGCCCCATAAGCCTGACTAGCTTGGTCTGCAAAGCTATGGAAAGGATCATCATGGACCTCATAAATAAAGATATTGGGGACCTACAGACACTGGATCCTACCCAGTTCGGCTTTGTTAAGGGCAGATCCTGCCTCTTAAACCTGGTTGACTTCTTTGAAACAGTCACCAAGGCCATTGACGAAGGGAAGGTGGTCCACACAGCCTACCTGGACCTCGCAAAAGCCTTCGATATGATACCCCACTCGGGCATTATAGATAAGCTCACCAGCTTAAATATAAACCCCTATGTCACTAGATGGATTGCAAACTGGCTCAAGGACAGAACCCACATGGTTAGAATTGCTGGAGCCATGTCAGACTCCAAACCAGTTACAAGTGGCGTCCCACAAGGCTCAGTCCTGGGACCTCTCTTGTTCAGTATATATTTCTCGGAGGTACAGGCCAACACAGAAGGACTGTGGCTGACCAAGTTCACAGATGACTGCAAACTGGGCACCATAATCGACTCTCCAGCCGACACAAGCATCCTCCAAAAGGGCCTCATAGAAACAGACAACTGGTGCCAGAGCCATGGCCTCAAGCTAAACGCCAAAAGTGTATAGTCATCCCTTTGGCAAAAACAAAGTGCCCACAAATTACCACATAGGTGGTAATCCATTCAGTACAGAAGAAGTAATTAGGGACCTGGGGACCCAAGTTGATAGCAATCTCTCATTTGACAACCACGTGGCCAAAGTGGTTAGAAAAACATTTTATACAGCCCACCTAATCATGAAGGGATTCACATCTAGATTAGGGGAGGTCATTGTGCCTCTTTACTCATCCCTCATCAGGCCCATAATCGAGTACAATGCCCCTTTTGGGATGTACCTTACCAAACACCTGCAACAACTGGAAAGACCCCAAAAGTACCTCACCAAGAGGATCAAAGGGCTCAAACAGATGCCATATGCTGCCCGGTTAAAGAAACTCCAGCTCTACTCAGTGGCATACCGCCTTCTCAGAGGCGACCTGTGCCTGACGTGTAAAGCCATGTCCAACCCGGAATTAAGGGACATGCTGCACCTCAAAAAATCCAAATCCCATCGAGCTACACGCTTGAGAGATTTGAACCTCAGCACTGAAATAAATAGGACATGCTGGAGGGACAGATTCATAACCCAGAGGCTCCCTTCACTCTGGAATAAAATCCCAGTCCAGGTTAGGCAGAGTCCCTCATTGACTCTCTTCAAGATGGGAGATTGTAGGTTTACCCCGGGTATCACTTCTGTGTCACTGTTAGACAGAGGCACGGTATACTAACCTCGAAAAAGGGCATAGCAAAATTAATTTAAAATGGGTGGTGAAAGCCAAACATACTCTGGCTAGGCTTATAAATGCCCTAGAGCAGATAGCCTAGTATGAACCTATGAACCTATATGGAGCTGTTATATTTATCCCTACCCTTACAGCAGTTGAGGTTTTAAAACAGTTTGACAAAAGATAATTTCATACCATAGTAACATACACTCACATTACAACCACAGATTTTTATGTACTATATTGAATCCTTTAAGGTTAAGAAATGTCATTGGTTCTAGATAACTTGTGGAAGAAGTGGAATCTTTCCCCTGACTCTGATTAGTGCAGACTAGTCACTAATGTTGCTAATGCATTTTACTGAATAAGCAGAGCTGCTTAGGCAAAGCTCAAAGTTTTTCTGGAACTCTGTCAAGTATCGGACTGCAGTAGCATGTACAGATCTTTCAGGTGTGAAGACCTCTGCCAGTGAGAAAGAATAGGCTATTAGTTTGTCCAAAGCTATGTCCAAAATAATACTTGCAAAAATTTGGCTCTTAATAGTCTATCCAGAGCACTCCACTAACTTACTCTTTGGGTGGACCAGACAACTTTCTAGTTTACATCTGTACATGCAACAGCAGTAACTAGACTCGAGGAATTCTAAGGTAGGAATGGGCACCACAATAATGAGCTGTTCCCTAAATTTCTGATAATGACATCCCTTTGTATTAGTAGGACCCTCCCCTACATTATAAACATGCCCCTCCCATCTGGTATAATTCCCCCCTACCATTATTCCCTGGAGTAAGGTCCCATTTCCCTCACTTGTTACTGACTTCTGTCCCATCTGTAACATTAATTCCACAGGAAGAATTACGGAATGAATTCTCTTTGAGCAGCTCCTGGGATACATTTTGACTGTAGCTTGTTGTCACGATTCCTACATGCTTTGTGAAAAAGGTTTTAATGCCATCTATAACATATCTGATGTTACATACACAAATATGGATCAAGGATTGCCTTACCGTAGTTATTTTCATGACCCTAAAGAGAACTTTCAAAATAGTAGAGCACAACTTAATACTGGCTAACCTCAAAGCTTGGGGGAGGGTCCTTGGAAGTAGTTGAAGAGCTACTTAGATAATTGTTTTTTGAAGGTATTTATAGAGGTGTACATTCAGATTTAGGTACTTTAAATCTGCAGTACCTCAGTAGCCAAGTGTTGTATCATTCATTTCTGTATATTAATGAGTGAAATCATTTGCATAGGTGGAATCTAGCTTAGTTTTTATGTTGACAGTTTTATTACATCATGGAGGAAGATCTTTTAATAAGATGCAGCACAATTCTCAGTCTGTCATTGAGTCTGATTCCACAAGATGCATTGTTGTTTAACCAATAAAGAACAAACTAAGGCCTAGTAGAAGAAAATTAGCTACTCTTATAGAAAACACTTAAGTTTAATTTATTTTTTTAGTTTATCATTTGTTGACCTGGAAAATAAACAGGTCATCATGGGCCCTTCTCAGCCACAAACTGGACACTTAAGAGGAATAAATCAACCAGCATGTTTTGGAAGGTGTGTAGAAACCAGAACACCAAGAGAAAGTACAGCAGACACTAGGAAAATATGTAAACTCTATACATGCTGTGAACAGAGACCAGGATTAAACTCATAGAGCTGTAACATGGCTCCTTGGTACGAAGGATGGATACCCAGGAGACTGATGTTTGTCTAGTCATCCTAGCACAGGAAAAGTCAGATGGAAGTGGGGGGTGGGTGAACAGGTGTGTGGTCCACTTGCCTCTCCTTGGGGGATGATGGGGTTTCTGTTCACCCGGAGGTAAACTGGGCAGTGCTAACTTCCTGGAGAAGACTGGGAAGCTCAACACTTAGGCTTTGGGGTTGGTGAGTTAGGAATTCTTGGAGGGAATATGTTTTGCAGAGGTCAGGCGAAGGCCACAACTGACATTTCTTTGCCAGCCTTTCCACTTTGCCTCAACAGGTACATGCATAAGGACTGCTGAAATCTAAGAAAAAAAGGAGAAAACTTCAAACCACCTCTGGTGGCTGTCTGAATGATGGTCCCACCTGGTTGACACTTATCCTATATCCTGGTGTTGTGGAACAAACAGGATGATTGGCCTGACAATTGACAGAGAGTGATATATAATATATATATATATATATATATATATATATATATATATATATAAAATATATATATATATATATATATATATATATATATATATATATATATATATATATATATATATATTTTTTTTTTTTTTTTTCCTAGTAACTGTGAGGCAGAGATCTTAACTCATTTAATCCGAGTGATGCCTCCAGGTGCATCTGTAGTTAATTCCTACTGACGCCTCTAGGTGTCAAATATTGCTTGTTCATATTTGCATTAATCATTCCAAAACCATGCTATGTACAAGGTATTAAAAGATTTCATCTTAAAGCTTATGCAGCGGCAAACTTAACTGTATTAATATTTGACCTCTGTCTGGTGCAAATAAATAGATACTATTTTTTTATGATATTAATTTATATAGATATATTATCACATTTTTCTAGATATCTCAACAATCAAGTAACACAGACAGAACTCCTTCACCTCATATAAAAGCGCTCAGCTAGATGAATAAAATTTCACTGACAATATGTGTATAAGTTGAGTGCTTGTTGAGATATTGTAGGTTGTTTACAAAATATTACAAACATAATAGGTACTGTGTTTACTATGACTTATAAAATTTGGTTTAAGATCTAGAACCTAAAGAATACTGCCGCTATAAAAATAGTTTATGTTGAAGAGTTTGCAATTTACACTTCTTTCATAACCACCATGGTTCTAGAAATATGAACATTTGTTTGAAATTTGAGGACATAATTTGATTCTGTCGAAAGCCTTAGGCTTCGCCCATTGGAAGTTACAGTTATCTGTCATTCACCTGTCTCTGTGTGTATCTATATACAGACATACACATGCAGTACACACATATATATATATATATATATATATATATATATATTACTTTCAGCCCTTCAAAGCTGCAACTGTTCGATTGAAAAAACCCTTTATAGTTGATTAAAAATCAGCTTATATTACGTAATGCCTTTTTTAAGTGTGAGGTTGTTGTGCTGTGGGGACTGGGGGAATATACCCTTTCCCTACTGCAGTGCAATCTTGGATTAAGTATATATAGTTAGCATGGGGGTGTGGTGGGGTGCAGGATGGCTTGCCACCTCCTACACAAATATATATATATATATATATATATATATATATATATATATATATATATATATAAAATCTTTGTGACTCAATTTTTAGTGAATTTAAATTTTTGTGTTTCAAACTCTTTTAGTGCTTTGAGAGATGTATGAAATGTTGATACTTTGAACATCTGTCATAGACTCATAATTTTATATATATATCTATCTAGCTATATGTCTATATCTATATGTGTGTGTGTGTGTGTGTGTGTGTGTGTGTGTGTGTGTGTGTGTGTGTGTGTGTGTGCACGCGCGCGTGTGTGTATCGGTCCTGTGAACTTTGTTGAATGGTATGCTCAACATCTGCGTAGGGGAACATACTCTTTTCCCTGGAGATTGTGCTATCTCAGAGTTAGAGTATATAATTAGCAGGGGGTGTGGTGGGCAGACCCACAACATGGGGGGAGTCAGGGAGCTTGACCCCTGCAAAAAAGATGTTTTGTTTGTTTTTTAAGTTTTGTGTGCGCCAAAATTAATTCTCAGCACGTACGCAGTGGCCTGTTGTCATGCATAATGTTGCTCAATTTGGATTGACATTATGCATGTCGACAAAGGTAGTATTTGATGGATTTAATATATATTTGTTTGTGTGTTCCATTTAGCAACAATATGGTACAGTCAGGACTGGGAATTTCCCTTTCCCTACTGTAGTGTGATCTTGGAGTAATATCTACAAGCAGTAGGTTGTGTGTGCGATGATGTTTTAAGTTAGTTTTCTTTTTCAATTCTTTTTTTAAGGTTGTGTTTGATTGGTGCCAGGGTGTGTAATAGGTTCATAGATACAGACACACACACACACACACACACACACACACACATATTTATATATATATATATATATATATATATATATATATATATATATATATATATATATATTTTATATATATGTTGTTTGTTGTTTGTCTTTCAACTTTTCCCGGTAAGGGGTCGCCACATTAATGATTGGCAGTAGATTTTTACGAAACGCCGAGGTGCCAGCTTGATGCCCAACCTTCAACAAAGGCACACCCATTTACGCACGCATGTCTTTCAAACGCTATTCAACCACGGGTAGGACATGCAAACTCCACACAGAAGACACTCCCAAGCCCAGCCAAGAATCGAACGGGCGAACCTCTTGCTGTGAGGTAACAACGCTACCGCCGTACCACTGCAGCATTCCATATATATATATATATATATATATATATATATATATATATATATATATATACACATACATATACACATACACACTCACATCTATATCGCAGAGATTTAATAAACTCCGTGTAGGCTTCACGCAAAGCCTACACAGAGCTTACATATGTGAGTGGGGAGTGGTAGCTTGTGCCACTGTGCAATACATATTCATGCTGCTCGGAGCATTTAAGCAAGGTTTTGAGGCTGGAAACAGTGTTAGGTTCATAGGTTCATAGGTTCATACTAGGCTATCTGCCCTAGGGCATTTATAAGCCTAGCCAGAGTGTGTGTGGCTTTTGCCACCCCTTAGGATGAGAGTACTATACCCATTAGTTTGCTGTGCCTCTGTCCAGCAGTGACACAGAGATGATTCCCGAGGTAAACCTACGATCTCCCATCCACTCGTCAAGATTTCTCTTGAACAGAGTCAGTGAGAGGTTCTGCCTCACATGGACTGGGATTCTGTTCCATAGTGTAGGGAGTCTCTGGGTGATGAATCTGTCCCTCCAGCACGTCCTATTTATATCCGTGTTGAGGTTTAAGTCTCTTGCTCTCGTGGCTCTGGTGGATTTGGATTTTTTGAGGTGGAGCATGTCCATTAATTCCGGGTTGGACATGGCCTTGTATGTCAGGCACAGATCACCTCTGAGCAGACAGTATGCGACTGAATAGAGCTGGAGTTTCTTCAGTCGGGCAGTGTATGACATATGTTTGAGCCCGTTTATCCTTTTGGTGAGGAACTTTTGGGGTCTTTCCAACTGCTGCAGGTGTCGGGTAAGGTACATTCCGAATGGGGCGTTGCACTCAATCATTGGTCTGATAAGTGAAGAGTACAGGGGTACAATGACCTCTCCTGATCTGGATGTGAATCCCTTCATGATCAGGTGGGCAATGTAGAAGGTCTTCCTAACCACTTTGGCAATGTGAGTGTCAAAAGAGAGGTTACTGTCAACTTGGGTCCCCAGGTCCCTGATAACTTCTTCCGTGTTTAATGGATTACCACCTATGTGGTAATTAGGGGTTACCTTGTTTTTCCCAAAGGGTATGACTATACATTTTTTGGCATTTAGCTTAAGGCCATGGCTCTGGCACCAGTTATCCATTTCTATGAGACCTCTCTGGATGATGTCTGTGTCTGATGGAGTGTCAGTTATGGTGCCCAGTTTGCAGTCATCTGCAAATTGTGTCAGCCACAATCCCCCTATGTTTGCCTGCACTTCAGAAAAATAAATGCCGAACAAGAGGGGGCCCAGGACTGAGCTCTGTGGGACACCACTCATGACCGGCTTAGAGTCTGACATGGCACCAGCAACTCTAACCCTGTGGGTTCTGTCCTTGAGCCAGTTTGCAACCCATCTTGTGACATATGGGTTTACATCTAAGCTGGTGAGCTTTTCTATGATGCCCGAGTGGGGTATTGTGTTGAACGCTTTTGCTAGGTCAAGGTAGGCTGTGTGAACTGCCTTACCCTCATCAATGGACTGTTTTGAAAAAGTCGACCAAGTTCAAGAGGCAGGATCTGCCCTTGACAAAGCCAAATTGGATAGGATCTAGTGTCTGTAGGTCCCCAATGTCTTTATTTATGAGTTCCATTATGATCCTCTCCATAGCTTTGCAGACAAGGCTCGTCAAGCTTATGGGGCGGTAATTTCCAGGGTCTGTAGAAGCACTGCCTTTATGGAGTGGGACCACAGTTGCCGTACACCATTCTTTGGGTACGTATCCTGTAGTAAGGCTAAGATTAAACAGCAGCCTTATGTGTGGGTTTAGTTCCTCATTGAGTTCGTGTAGCACACAGCCGGGGACACCGTCCGGTCCCATTGATGCTGTGTTTTTTGCTTTAGAGAGAGCAGCTCTCACCTGGGCATCTGAGATGTTTGGGAGGCTAGACTCTGGTGGGATAGATATTTCTCCTTTTGTGGGGAGGGGAGAAATTTGCACTGAATCTGTCTGCCAATATGTTGGCAATGTCTGTGGGTTCAGTGATTTTTGTATCATTTTGGACTAATTCTGAGCATATCTGGGAGTTTCCACCCAGGTTTCTAACATAGCTAAAGAAGGCCTTATGACTGTCTTTTGTGTCATTAGCGATTTTTCTCTCAAAGTTGGCCTTGGATGATTTTATGAGTGATCGTAGTTTTTTGCTAGTAGTGATCAGAGATGCCTTCCCTTTTAGGGATTTTGCTCTGTCATGTAGTAGCTTTCTCCTCTTGTTGTAGAGTTTGTTTATGGCTGGGGTCCACCAGACCGGTGCCTGCCTTTGGTGGAAAGGGTCTTGATTTTATTAGGGATTGCTTGATCCATACATTCCTGGAGGTGCTCGTAGAAGGCATTTGTAAGGGTTTCAGCAGCGTGGGTTGTGGTTTACACTGGCTCGGGGCCTTGAAGGATACCACTCCAGTCTTAAGAAGTGTGAAGTTTGCTTTTGAGAAGTTCTTCACTGTGGTCTTTTTTGCTGGGGTTGGTGGCGGGATGTGGATCTCCAGTGAGATTAATTTATGGTCTGATCTCACCAATGAGGGATATACTTCCGGTGTGGAGCATTTTGTCCCCATGTTTGTGATGATCAGGTCTAGTATATTTTATCCTCTTGTGGGAATGGTGACTAGTTGTTCCATAGCATTTGAGTTTATGAACTCCAGGAACCTTTGGGCTAGGGTGTTGGGGCTTGAGTAATGTTCCCAGCCTATGTTTGGGTAGTTGAAGTCACCCAATATGATGGTGTTTGGAGAGACATTCATACTCTCCAGTGTCTTCAGGAAGGCTGTGTGGGTTTCCTGAGTTTGAGAGGGTGGTCTGTAGCATGCTACAAACTGTAGGGCAGTTTTACCTATGGTTAATTGCACCTGGATGGTCTCCGATGCTTCGTGCGTTGCCACTAACCTGGAGGTGTGGGTATCCTTTATGAATATGGATACTCCCCCTCCTTTTGTGGTTCGGTCCGGATTTTGGGGCCGGTGTTGCTGTCCAGGAAGCCATATAAGCAACTGCGGATAGCAATTCTGTTTAAAGAAGAGCACCTACAGTCTGTGGTTTTGCTCGGAATGCCACAATGATCACCAGAGCTTCACAGATAGCTCTCAGTCTCATAGTTCAACACATCTGCACAAAGGCCAACATAATGAAGGGACAAATAACCAGAGATAGGGACATATTTGACATAGATGTTGCATACTAATGTGGTAGAATGAAACTCAAACATATCTCTTAACCTCTTAGAGCAAGAAAAATGGACTAATGATGTAGTATAAACTGGAAGCCAACCACCACGTACAATCAATTCTTTATTAAAACAGGAGAATAAGCGCTTTTGCATGCATCCACAAAGGCACGCTTCTTCAGATTCAATAAATGTAGAATAAAATTACTCAATATATATAAAAACATTAATTGAATTATATATGAATTAACCAATTCAGTTCAGTTGTTACTTATTCAATTAATTAATCTAGGGTGTAGCTTAAAAAACGCTTAGTACTACTTTTCTTTTAAAGTCATTAGTTTCAAATAATGCAATAAAAACCAAAAAACCATATAGACTATTCATAACACATATAGAAATTAATATACAGTGGTCCTACAAATTTTATTAAATATGCAAAACATATATATCGATGTCCTAAAAGACTATTAAATGTCTGAATTTGTAGTATGAATATAAGAGACATTATAAAAATCAAAATAGCAATAAATAATGTCAACTTTTAAAATCTAATGACAGAATTACTTATATAGGTAATATTAAATGCAGTTCAAGAATGCAATATGACAATATATAGAGTCTACTATTAGTCATGTATATAGACATATATTTTTTTATATAGAGTAATATAAAACCTGCATTTTAGTTTTTTCAGGTATGAATTGTGTTTAACTAACAATTATAATATTTTCTATTTATATAAATACAGTAATGTGTTATTAGTAACCCAGCAACTCAGAGGTTTTTACTTATATATATACATAGGTATGCTTTTATAGATGTTACAGATCATAAAATTTTATGTATCTATAGACAAAATTCATTTGTGGTGGGGGTTCAAAGATATATTCTACTGCTTATATACAGTCCTATCTTTGACTTCACATCTTTTATCATACCTCGATGGTATATATATGGTCATATAACAAACAACCATTCATGATGTTAAATAATTATCTATATAAGTATGCCCATTTAAATGTGGTCTGATGAGCTATACATTAGTTAACATGTAAGTGTATTTATGGAAAAAGAAAAAGAGTTAGCTGTATATACAGAATAATATGATCTTGGCCATCGTCTCTATATGCAGATAAAAATTAATTAATAATTAATATTGGACTAATGGAAAAAATGGACTAATAATGGGGTGCAAATGGCCAAAAAATAGGGACAGATTCTAATATTGGTCTTATAAACCTAGAAAACTGATAGAATAATAGATTTTACAGTAACATGACTTTTCTGAAGAATGTGAAGTTTGAAATTCAAATGTCTGTCATTATTTTCTGATTTCATTTGGTAATGACATGCCAATGATTTGCCAGAAAGCCAAAATATTATGTGGAAAAGATCAAAAATATGAGACAGAAAGTGGACATTCTGTAGAAATCAGGACAGTTGAGAGGTATGATCTCAAATGTATGTATTACTGACTCACATCAGTCCTGAGATCATCCCAGTGATATGGCAGAAAGCCACAAATGTCATAAGGAACACATTTGTAAATTTTGGAAATGTTTTGACCATGGAGAGGTATGAATGCCACATATATGGTCCACACATAGTGCAAGACAGTATATCTATAGTGCAGAGTATTGCGATATCCCATTCCTGGCATTCTGTACTGAAGCTGTATAAATGATCTGTAATGGGACATGGACTGCCATATAAAGTGAACATTCAGGGGAAGTGTGTGTATTGAATAGGGACAGACAAATAAATTGCAGGAATGAACACAGGGAAAAAGGACAGATGAAAGCCTAATGTACAGCAGATGAGGGCAGATCAATGGAAGATGATTGCAGCAGCAACACCAATTACTTTTCTATATGGTGCAGTAGGGACTGCACAGTGAAAATGTGTTTTATGTGACTGTCACACAAGGTGACATTACAATGGGGAGGATGCCTGTGTGAGATAAGCATCCTTACATGAAAAATGCAGAAGATCTGACATACAATTGGGGTAGGGTGCATATTTTGAAACTGTGCAAACTGATATACCTAAATATGAGTGTACTCTCAGCAGAGGACTGCAACAAGGTGGGCAAAGGTAAAGGCTCATCGAAAACATTAAAAGAACCAACCAGAATCATGAACAATATTAGAATAATATCACCACTAATCACATGCCTCTGACATAACATATCTGATTTAGAGTGATAAGAGATGAGTCTGCACACACACACACACACACACACACACACACACACACACACACACACACACACACACACACACTCACACTTGAACAACTATTATGCTACATCCACACTCTATGAGGGTAACCATGCATAATGTCCTGGCACTGTATGGACACTGCTGTACCTGTATGAGCAATGCAGGCTAGTTGACTGGTGTGCATGACGTGTATATGTATGTATGTATATATATATATATATATATATATATATATTGCACAGTCCCCACTGTCATGAACGATATACATTCCATTGTTGTGAAACACCTATGTATGTAGTGTGTGCAACCATAGAGCGAGGAGGAGGGAGCACCCCCCACTTTTACAGCTGCAAGACCATCTTCACTAAGCAACATAGGCAATTAAAAGCAGCATCTTCTTTAAGGACTCATCCGTGCATCACATGCCAAAGCAGAAGTCTACTCCACACTTACATGGAATTTAAACTAACTGTTCCGTTTTTGAGAAGAGTTCTGCTGTCCCAACCCTTTTTTGCTGAATCACATTTGTTCATGCTCTCCAAGTGTTTTCCAGGTAAGGAGATCTCTCACAACTAACTGTTTTTTGAGCTTTTAAGAGAGTTATGCTGTGTAAGTTTAGTAACAGTTCTGGAGGAGAGTTCTCCTAGTGTGTGTGTAAAATGCCCCAGTTAGGTGTACCTGGTGATTACTGTCATTCAGGCTCAAACCCTGTACCTTAGGTACAAGGAACAATAGCCTGAATTCTCTACCCACACCACCACTTGTGATTCAAGGAGTTGATTTTCACAGAATACTTGGCTCATACTTTTGGTCTGTTACTCTTAAAATGTGTGTTTTTTTGGCAAATCAGTGAGCACTGAATTCACTAAATAATGATAGCCCTTTAAGTTTTAGTCTTCCTATTTTTCAGGAACACATAGTAACACAAAGCACTTTATTTTAGTAACTTTCTAAGATTATAAAAACAATATTTAAATGTGTCCCTGGTTTTGGGCCTTTGTCCCCTCCAAATAAATTTTGTTTTCCAGATTTCTTGAGTTGAGAGATTTAGTTGAGTGTCAAGTGGATTTTACAAGGAGCTGAGGAGAAGAGAAGTTTAGTGCTGCTTACATTAAGTTGCTTGCATTTTTAGTAGCACAACTGGTAGTATACTTGCTTTTGATGCAGAAGGCTGTGGGTTCTACTCCCACACTATGCAGATAGATTGCTGATACTGTATTGTGTTGTACTTTAAAGGGAGGCAACAGGCACTTTGTAGATGAATCAGTGAAATATAAAGTTGTTTGCTAGCAGCAACCTCTTCGTTAATTACAGATCCCTTTAATGTGGAATTATTTATATGACTCACTTCTGCAGAGATTTTGCGTATTTAATGATAAAGATAGATTGT
The DNA here is from genome assembly GCF_019279795.1 of Protopterus annectens. Taxonomy (NCBI): domain Eukaryota; kingdom Metazoa; phylum Chordata; order Ceratodontiformes; family Protopteridae; genus Protopterus; species Protopterus annectens. The sequence goes on along the minus strand of NC_056732.1, from coordinate 1,590,691,727 downwards.
AATGACAGATGTTTGAGTAGCCTTTTATGGTTGAAATTTTCTGAAATGGGTAGTTTTGTCATTATTGGTTCATACATTTTGTTTCAATGCTTACTAGAAGACTGTTCAAAACTACAGTTTTAAAGCACATTATAGCAAGTGGTGCTGTATTATACAAGGAATATAATTTAATACAATCAAGAAGATGAATCAAAGAAATAGATTTATCAACCAGAGACTCCCCATGCTGTGGAATAAAATCCCGGTCCATGTGAGGCAGAGCACCTCGCTGGCTCTGTTCAAGAGAAATCTTGACCAGTGGATGGGAGATCGTAGGTTTACCCCGGGAATCATCTCTGTGTCACTACTGGACAGAGGCACAACAAACTAATGGGCACAGTATTTCTAACATAAGGGGTGGCGTAAGCCACATAACTTTGGGCTAGGCTTATAAATGCCCTAGGGCAGTTAGCCTAGTATAAACCTATGAACCTATGAACCTATGTATACATGGCCCTAAAAATGTGTAAGGAGCCTATGGTTTGAAAACAGCTCCGAGGTAAGCTTAGTCCTCCACTGCCAGATGCAAAATGAATGTGGGTTTTCATGCCTTTTCAATGACTGTGAGTTTCAAGGGAAGAGAGGTTTACTGCTCATGCTGCCTATTTTCATTGCGAGACAGTATTGTTTGTTTAGCAAATGGCTCAGTGTTTGTCTGAAACTCAAGTGTCTATCATTATTTAAGTTTTGCAGTCCTCATAAATTTGCCAGAAAAATCGCACATATGAGGAACAGACCAAAAATATGACACAATCAGGGACAATCAAACATATGCTCTGATCTCTCCACCTTTTAGGGCAAGAATCGGGATAAAGTGTGAAAGGCTCAAAATCATAGGCAAATTTTAAGCTTTACTCTTGTCACCAAAGCAATGGATGAAGGTAAAAAAAAGTACAAGGAAATACCAAAGGGCTTTGGCTGACTAAGTTTGAGATGACTGCAAGCTCGGAGCAGTTACTGAATCCCCAAATGACTTAACCATCATGCAGGAAGGTTTGTCCCAAACAATAACTGGTGACAAAATCATGACTTGAAACTAAACTCCAAAAAATACATTATCGTATCCTTTGGGAAGTCATCTACTCCAGGGAACTGCCAAATTGACAATGAACCCTGAGAAATGACCCAGTTGTTTGGCATTTGGGAACTTGTGTGTACAGTGACCTAACTTTTGACCAACATGTGCCCAGAGTCATAACAAAGTCTTTCTGTATTGCACAGCTTATAAACAAATTGATTGTGACTAGATCCAGAGATGTTATTGTCCCCCTTTGCAAAGCCCTCATTAAGTCAATCATTTTATATAATACCCAGTTTGGCATGTATCTGTCCAGACCCATGCAGCAATTGGGATACCCACAGAGATGTCTTATTAAAAGGATACAAGTCCTAAACAATAGCTTTTGAATGGACCACCTCAGTGATTTATCACTATGCTCAGTATCCTACAGAGTGCTTAGAGGTGACATGCCTGGCATACAAGTCATCCTCTGACCTAATACAGATGGACCTACTGAACATCAGCAAATCAAATGGCATCAGCAATTCTCCATCCAGGTATCTAAACTGAATGTTGTGGAAAGAAGGATGTATATCACAGTGGCTACCACTGTTCCAGAATAGAGTATCCATTCAAGAAAATCAAAGCTCATCCCTGTCCATATTCAAATGCAACTTGGATCTAAGGATGGGTAATAGAAAATGTACTCCAGGATTGCACCTTGTGCCACTGATTGGTAGAGGCAGTTCCCAAATGCTGCATCCCTTACATGGGTCCCCTCAAATTATCTATGGTATGATCACAGTTATTCTCACTAAGGGTAACATACAATTATCAGCCATGGGATTGGTAAGACCAATCAGGAAATGTTAATTCAAGCTCCAAAAGGAAATTGGCTAAGCTTAAAATGTCCTCCAAGTGAACCTATGTTGTGGTAGTAAATAGTTTTTTAAAATTTCCCTTTTTAGATCACTAAGTGACCCTCTCACCCTCTGCCCCCTCCCCCAAGTCTTCAACAGCTTCCGGTGCCTATGGCAGAACAGGTAGCATACATGCATCTAGTGTAACAATTTGATCAGAGAGTCATGTATATTGCACAAATAGAATACCTAGGTATGGCAAATAAGCTGTGAGACAGTTCACTGTGACAAAGGTGGTAAATTTTAGTTGCGCATTAGTGGAAGATGTGTAGGGAGGTACATGAAGAAGGGGACATTGTACTCAGTTATTGGTGTGATGAAGTCAGGGAACTATGAAGGTATTATGGCCTCTGATGTGGATGTCCTTCAACTACCCAGTACTTGTGTTACATTCAAGGGAGTAGTCAGCACTGTGGCTACATGCTGGTGGATGTTCACTTGCCATGTACCCCAGGACATGGGTTACATACCTATTGGTCTGATGATAGGGTATGATGTCTAAATTTTACTTCTGTATTATACTAATATCACAGTTGGAGTCAATGATTGCCCACAATTCAGGCAACTGTTTGGACCCATGATGTTTATGTCATCTCTGATGTCCATCACTTAATTAATGGACAGGAAAGGGCCTAGCAGACAGCCCTGATGTTTCGACCTGTTCACTGGACCTAAGATACAAGTCACTTCACACATTTCAACATAGTTAGATGCCACGTAATTGATAAACTGATCTACCCAGTTGGTGATATAGCTGTTTATGGCCACATCTGACAGCGTTGATTGAATAACTCAATGTGGATTTGTGACAAATGCCTTGAACTGGTCAAGTTCCACAGGATGATGCTGTTGTTATCATGCATGCCTTCAGTGACCTCTTTGAGGACATCTTTCAGATGTAACAGACATTTAGCATTAAGAACTCAAACAGGTCTGTTGCACACAGCTGGAATACTACTAGTGTCCATTTAGAAGAGGTCCATGATGACTTGTTGGTCTACCTCACAGATAAGGAGAGTCAGGATGTCTCTATACATGCATGCATGAGATGCTCTGCCCCCAACTCAAATGGGTGCATGTTGATGTTCACCCTTCTATGGGAGCATAACCCATGTAGAGGGTGTGTTGAAGTGTGGATTCAACTGTTTCAGGAAGGTGTATATCCTGAGTCACACCATAGGTGATCTGTGATGCTGTCACAGCCCAGTGATTACGTGTGATAGGCCAGGATGAAGGTATGACAGTGCATGCTGCCTATTGTGACCTGGCCTAGGATTTTGACCCAGTCCCCTATGCAGGTATCCTTGAGAAACCCTTCTAGCTGGGGGTTAATCCCTGTGTCACTAGATGGGTAACCATTTGGCTCACCAACAGAACACATACTTTGAAAGTTGGAGAAATCAACCTGTACCAGTAGAGCTGTCACCATTGGCAAGACTCAGGGATCTGTGCTTGGCCCTTCACTGTTTGGACTCTATTTGTCAACAGTTCAGGTTAAAGTATATGGCCTTTGGCTTACCAAGTTTGCTGTTTCTTGCTTATTGGGTGCAATCAGTGAGTCCACCAATGATGATAACATAGTACAGGAGCAGGTCACACAGACAAATGATTGGTGACAAAGGCACATGATCTATAAATAAATGCAGAAATGTGTTTTTTTATGTTGTCCATCTGAAAAGTGGAATTTCATGTTAATCACAGCATTGACAACTGTTCTACTATGCCGAAACCCAGTAAAGCAACCACTGGAAACACACATAGATAACAATCTAAACTTTGACCCCCAAGTGTCCACAGTGGTATTGAAAACCTATGTTGTGCACATCATAAGTCATGCTGTCATATTCGGATCTTAGAATTGTATGACCACTGTACTCATGCCTCGTCAGAACACTAACAGGGTATAATGCTTTCTTTTGCATGTACCTCACTAGACACATGCAGCAGCTGGAGAGACCACAGGGCTTATTCATCCAGAAAACACAGGGCCTGCAAACTATACCATGATTTATGTGGATAGATTAAAAACCATATCACTGTAATCTGTCTTGTATAGGATGAGATGACTCCTGCCTGGCCTCCAGGCCAGTCTCTTACCCTGTCCTAGTGAGAGTACTGCATATCCAAAAATCTGATATAGCTGATGATATCAGTGGTGTCTGTTGAGGAGAATATGGTAATAACAGTGTCCCACATGAGGGTATAAAATACTCTCACATGCTCTCTGTAATGTCAAGTAAGAGTTCACACACACACACACACACACACACACACACACACACACACACACACACACACACACACTTGACTGCAGTTAGAATAGAACCCCAACCTAAGTACACAGACTACAGAACACAATATTGTATGAAAGTGCCATATCACAAGTCTATTACAAGGGTGCAGGTCAGCTTATAGTAGATGACATCAGCAGGCCATGTGGGAGACAGGATGTTGGAAGTCTGCCTAGGTTCATAGCTTCATAGGTTTGTAGGAGGCTACTAACCTAATGGCCCTAGGGTGTTTACAGGCCTAGCTGTGTAAAAACACAAGTACCCTTACTGAACATAGTTAGATGGTCATTGTTTGCAAAGTGATTTTGTGAGCAGCATCAGCTGGTCCTTTCCATGAGGGACATAGGTGCTACCCAAGAGGTGACTTTACAGTCATCCAACCAGTTGTCAAGGTTGCGCTTGAACAGAGTCATTGAGGAGCACTGCTTCACATGGGTGGGAGGTTGGCATAATGGTTAAGGTGTTTACAAACACAAGATGCAGGGTTTGATTTTCACATGGGGTAATTGAGTAGGCTTAAGATGGCCCACAAGAGCAGTTAGCCTAGTTCTAATCTATGAACCTATGCAGTGGCAGCCTAGTACAGAGGAGTGCCAATCACCGGGGGGTATATCTGTCTCCACCGCATGTACTGTTTATGTCACAGGCTAGGCTGAGAACTCTGGGGCAAGTTATTATTGTCCCATTTAATTTGCAGATGTCCAGCATTTCCAGTAGGGCAGGGTCTGAGACTGCTCTGTAGGCCAGGCACAGGTCACCTCTCAGCAGCTTGCTTGATAGTGAGCACAGTGACAGGTCTTTTCATATATGTCATGTGTGGAAGCCCTGGATCCTCCCAGTCACAAACCTCTCTTTTTTCTCCAATTACTGTAGGTGTCTGGTGTGGTACAGACAGAAGAGAGCATTGTACTCAATTAGTGGTCTGATAAGGGTAGAGTGCATCAGAGCTATGACCCGCCTGATCTTGGATGTGATGTCCATATGTATGAGTTGCACACTTGCTACCAATATGTGTTCCCAAGTCTCGCAACACTCTTAGCTTAAATGGGTGATATGTATATCATAATTATCAGGCAACTTTATTGCCAAAGGGGACATTGAGGCCTTGTTTGCTTTTAGGTTCAGTCAGTGAGTTTGCCACCAATCATTTGTCTATGTCAGCCCCTTTTGTAATATGTTATCATCATTGGGGGACTCAAAATGGGTGTGTCCAGTTAACAGTCATATGCAAACTTGGTAAACCACAGGCCAGCTTCTGTTGGCTGAAGTTTCCAAACAGTTGACAGCCCAGCACAGATCCTTGTGGTACTTCACTGGTAAGTGGGCTAATGGTGGAGGTGAAGTCCCCAACTTTGAGAGTTTGTGTTCTGTTGGTGAGCCATTTAGCTATCCATCTAGTAATATATGGCTTAATTCCCAGATGGGAGATCTTCAGTATGAGACATGAATGGGGGATTGTGCCAAAGGCCTTGGATAACTCAGAATAGGCAGTATGTCCTCTTATCCCTCAACCAGGTCTTTGGGGTCAGTATCAAAGAAGTCCACAAGGTTTAATAAACAAGATCTACCATTGACAAAAACAAAATAGGTAGCATCAAGTGTGTTGAAGGTCACCTATGTCCCTGTGGAAAAAGTACATGCTGAGTCCTTCCCTAACCTTGCAGATAAGGCTTTTTAGGCTTATGGGTCAATAGTTGTAGTTCTGCATATTACCATATTGATGTGCATTGCATATCACACATTTGATATTACTTTTGGTAGTGTAGGTGATATATGTGTGAAAAAAGTACTGAGACACCAGGGTTGCAGTGCTTTAGTAGGGTGGCAGCACATGGCTGTATTGTGAATATGTGACATATTGTTAGATAAGGCCTTCAGTTTATGTTTCCACATATAATTTCATATCATAGACAGGAAATGGACAGTAAACTACAACAATGCATAACAGTATTTACTATTCTATAATGTGGTGAGCAGCAGGTTTGCATGACAGCTAGCAAAGTGTATATGCATGCAAGATACACATGTTTGTGTGTAGCTAAGCACTACTCAAACACAAGCTGCATTGCCATACTCTGATAGTTAGTACTGAGTCTATGAAACATACCTGCTGCTTAATTGACTCTGTGGCAGATGGTGTAAATGCATTGACATTTCTTTTTCAGCCCAGATGATACTGGGTTTGAATCCAGGTGTATGTAATACTTTTAAATACGTTTGCATAAACATTGTTAAATCAATACATGAATTCTATTATGTTACTGTGCATTGGCATAGTGCAGCAGAGTTAAGCTGTATTGTGCGGACCTAACTGCAGCAGTCTGCTGCCGCTCACAATTGCTGTGCATTGGTGTGTGATGTGCACTTCTGCACCAACATGTAACCCAAAAAGTGAAGGGATCCATTGCCTTTTCTGCTACTAATGTGTGTTGTGTGCAATTCTAATTTCTGAGCAGATTAAAGATGTTAAAATGGGATAGATAGGAAAGTGGTGAAATGGGGAGCAAGCAGTGGGAAGGATAAAGGGAAAGTGGGGAAGGAATGTGCAGGAGGGAGGTAAGAAAGAACCATAGCTATCCATTTCTTTAACATTATAAACTGAAAGTATGTGCAGAATATTAAATGAATTTGGACTGTCACCTCCAGAGAGAGGGGTGATCACAACACAATCATGTTGTATAGTCAACTGGACTGAATCAAGTGCAACAAGAAGACGTGTGTGAAATGGAGAGCTATATATACATGGGATGAACTTTTTTGTGGGATAGATGCCCATTTATTTTTCATTTGAGAGAGAGAGAGGAATGTTGGGGAAGGGACGTAGGTATGTCTGTGTCAGGTAAGTTAGGTAGGTGAGGAAGCAATTGCAGACAGACAAGACAAAGAAAACAACAGACAGGGATGGTGATGGATGCAAAAGGTTGTGAGACACCACAACTGGGGTGAGGGTGGGGACAACCTGGGCCCAGGGCCATCAAGCTTGGAGACAGTGAGAATTAAGTCCTCACCCACTGGACTGTTATCACTGTCACCTTTACCCCTAGGTGGATGGAGTGCTTGACGTGTCCTCCTTCTCTACCTACTATGGAAAATAAGGGATAGCAGCCTCCCCATTTGGTGTAGGCGTGCACTAATGGTGCAGTGCACAACCCACCGCTCCATCCCTGGCAACTCACTGCTGGACCTGTACCCCCGAAGACTGCAGACAAATTCAGAATCTTTATTCACAGTTGCATTTTAAATGCCATTGACTGGATCCATCTCAGGTTCCTTCCAATGATGACGACCTTCTCTGGTAAATCAACTTCTAGAAAGTCAACAGTCTATAATTCCTATCAAAGTTGAAAGAAGAGTCACATGCTCCTTTTAATAAATTTCATGTAAAATTCATCTAGATGCTACAGGTAAAATGCCCTAAAATCACACCACTATTCATCTGACAGGGTGCCATACTTAACTTAGTAAGCTTATTTTTGAAGGTTAGAAGGGACTGGACAGTGTTTATTCAATCCACACAGCAGATCTGGACCTAACACCTTTGACATTGTACACTACACCATGCTGGGATTGCACAGAAGTTAAAAGACCTAAAATTAATCCTTTATGTGTTAAGACAGATCAAACTGACTGAAGGGTAGAACCTGCACAATTAAGGTGGCAAGTGCTATTTCAGCAGCTATGAAAGTAACCACTAGAATACTGCAGGGTTTACTTCAAGGACCTCCAAACCAGATTTGCAGATGACTGTAAGCTGGGTATTGACATCTTTTCCCTCACTGATACAGAAATTTTTGCCAAGCTGTAGTCCTTACTACTCAGTGTTGTACAGAGAAAGGGCTCAAACTAAATGCAAAAAAAAAAATAAATAATAATAATAAAAACAAAACATGCAGCATCATTGCCTTTGGGAAATACCTCTCATCCACAATATACCACATTGCTCAATACCCCACTTCACACTGACATGGCAGTTTGGGATCCTAACATCTTGACGGACAATTCCCTCATATTTGATCACCATATTGCAGCAGTGGTTAGGAGATCCTTCTGTCTAACACAGAGGATTTTAGACTAGCAGCCTTTTTCATCGGGAAGCTTCGAATCCTTTTTAGTTGCCTTATGTATCTGGCTAAATACATGCTAAAAGGTGCCTTGTACTTAATGTCTTTTGGCTTTTCCTGGTTCGGGTTCGCCACAGTGAAACTCCGGTCTGCTCATGATTGGCAGTGGATTTTTATGGTGCCGAGTTGCCAGCCCGATGCCCAACCTTCAACAAAGGCACACCCATTCAAGCTCGCACCTACCTGCATGTCTTTAGTGTTATCTGACTGAGGGGAGGACATGCAGACTCCACACAGAAGGTGCTCCAGCCGAGAATCGAACAGGAGAACCTCTTGCTATGAGGTGACAATGCTAACCACTGCACCACCATGGCCTACTGCTTTGTACTTAATAATTGGTCTAATTAGTGATACATACAGAGGGACAATAACATCATTTAACCTGGATGAGATATCATTCAGTGAGACTGGTCCCAAAGCTTTCTGGTGAAAAAAGATTGCAGGCCTGGAATCCGTTAGCTATTAAGACAGACTTGAAACTCTGTCCCTTTACTCTGTGTCTTGTAGACTCTTACATGGATATCTTTGCTTGGCATTCTGGATCACCAGTGACCCCACTGTAATGGATCTGTTATACCTTTACAGGCTGAGCAGCATCACAATTACCCAGACCAAGGACCTTACCATTTACACATATAAATAAAACAGCCACTAGAAAAATATATCCATTACCCAGTGGCCGGCCCATCTTTCGAACAAACTTCTCATGTATGTTAAGCAGATTGATACACTTATCTCATTCAAGGCTAAATATTAAGATTGGATGTGTTCCCAAAAGTTAATTCCTGGCCTGACATGTCTTGCTGCCTTGGAAGCACGAAAGGTGGGGTGGAGTGGGGGGGGGGGTAGTAGGCATCTTGAAAATAGTATTTTGGCAAAACATATATATGGTCTTCAGACTTACATGTCTTGTAGTTCCTATGATCATATAAAGTTATGAGATGCTAAAGAGTTTTATCCTGTAGTCCTCTGCTTGATTCTTTCAGTACTTGCTTACCAGAATGTGACCACGTTTCAGACTTTTGGTCTCAGTCACTCCTGAAAAGGAGCACATGTTTCTATTGGCTTTGCCCATGTAAGAAACAAAGTCCCCTAAATCTGGAAGTGGGACAAAGCTGTGTCACTGCACAAAAGTGCAACTTCTATTGTATTAGAAATCCGCAATGTGATTGCAGTGCTCTATGCTCTGGAAAACAGATGAGAGGCTGTCTGTAAGAAGTTATGAGTCATGTGAACAATATCATCTGATGTGTGACTTTCAGTATAAATGATGGTGTTCCCATAGGGATGGTGCTGCTCTCTTTTCACTGTGTTGACTTCATGTACAAGAGAATAGTAGTCAGACTTTGACAGGCATTTGATACTGGTGACAACTCACTACTGCCAAAGTAGTTTCAGACTTATTTTACTTTGATCTTACATAAAGAAAGCTACATTTGGTATAGACAATTTGTGCATGTATTCTCTGTTTGTTGGCTAAGATCAGGTGTGTGGTAAGGGAGGTTAACACGGTGAGTGCTAAACAAATGTTGGGTGAGACCCCAACATTTACATGCGCCCTGCATGCCTCATATTACATTTAAAAGCAAACAGATAGGAAAAAGGTGATTGGGATGCCTGCTCTAATTATGTAAGGTTGGTGTATTATGCTCTGATCAATCTATACTGTACCATTTTTTTTGTTTTCAACAAATGCATAACTACATGCTTGTTTAAAATAGCTATCATATCTAATTTACAAGGTGTATTTTGTGCAACTGGAAGGATTTTAGTTACAAATCAAGTAATATTATACACAATCCACAAAATTCCAGTATGGAACAAACTATAGATTATAGTCTCAACAGGGTGAATATCTGGTTGCATAAGAGACGGACACTGACTAAAATGAACCTTTTACCTGTAGCCCATTTTACAGCAGATTATGCACAGTGTTAATGCACCACCTAAAATGAGCTGTACCTGCAACACCTTGTGGCCTAGGTAACTGCCTGTGTTGAATATCATTACAGTCATTCTTGAGTTTGACAAGTACTCTATGATCAGAGAGAGCATTTCACTATACCCTGAAACTTAATAAATAAAAATGTTTTAGAAAGCTGAAGGGAATGAGCCACTTTGCTAGAGTCCTGGGTCTGAATCTCATTAACTCATTGCCTTTTGTTTTATGACAGTGAGTAAAATATACAACTCAAAGTCTTTTCTGCTTGCCTCATTTGAAGACCCCTCCAAATTTAATGAACTCATCTGCTAATATAAAGCAGAAAGTGTTATGGGGAGGGGTCAGGTTTGTAATGGCATATCTTAAAACCAAAGCAGAAGACACTTGCATCTTAAAGAATTATAACTGTACAATGCCACCTTTTTTAATGATTGACTAACCAATCAGTTTTCAGACTAAACAAGACTTACCTTTTGCATGATTGGCATAACATAAGTTTTTTTTTTTTGTTTTGTTTTATATCTCCTGTATAAAATATGCAGTAAGATTATGGGTAAAAGCATTAAAAACGCGTTGATCACTATCTAAAAGCATCACTAGCTAAGTTCTTGAAACTGGCAACTTTGCTAGCATACTTTCACATATTAGCTCCTATAAAAATAGTTTCCAAACATAAATAATTAGGCCCAAACAGTCCTTATGTGTCTGATTACAGTCACCCATGTGCTGGTGATTCCTCTATAATGTGATATAATTTAGTAAATAGTTGAAATGAAGATAAAAGGAAACTCCTGCTCATGAAGTGTGAAACAGCTTAAAAGTTAATAAATTCTGTTAACTGACCGTTTCTGTTAAAGAAATTGGTTATGTGTGCCAGCTGTAGTCTGTGAGAAAGAGATACAGTAAGACATTTATATATACACATATGCACACAGACACACAAATGTGCATGCTCGTGTGTGTGTGTGTGTGTGTGTGTGTGTGTGTGTGTGTGTGTGTGCATGTGTGTGTATACATATACATATATATATATATATATATATATATATATATATATACAGTAAGACATGTATATATGCACATATGCACACAGACACACAAATGTGCATGCTCGTGTGTGTGTGTGTGTGTGTGTGTGTGTGTGTGTGTGTGTGTGTGTGTGTGTGTGTGTGCGTGTGTGTGTATACATATATATGTATATATATATATAAATATATATATATATATATATATATATATATATATATATATATATAAATGTACACACACACACACACACACACACACACACACACACACGCAAAAGCAAATGATTTTAAAAAAGGAAGGCTACAGTACTATATTTAATAGCATTGTTTTCTGAAGTATGATTAAAATACTTACTGTACTTACATATTTTAAAAGCAATGCCACTTAAGTCCATGTATCATTAGTAAATTAAAAAAATAATAATTCGGTGCCAGACTGGAAAGATTTAAGATGAAGTATAAATTCCTTGTGTCTCTTTGAAGACTAATTCATTGCATTCTAAATAATTCAAATTCTGGAATGAACTCGAAAGATGAAAGCAAGCACCATATAAGGTAATATTTAGTAATGTTCTTGAATGGGATGTACAGATATGTTTGCTTCTGACATTTATTTTCAGCAGAAGAAAAACAGAACACAGCAATAAATGTCTTCTCTTGAGTTTTAATCTTCTATGCTAAAACATGAATATTTGTTTAACTTTCAAAACAGTAATTGTTAATGGTAATAGTCTAGTATTAATTGCAATTATTTCTCTGATTTAAGCCAAGTGATATGAAATATTGCTTCAGAAAGACAGTTTGTTCAGTGGGAGTGGACATGATTTTGTGCCTTCTGTAGATTTAGCTGTGCTTTCTGTTTTGTGCCTTAACTTCAGGCTATGTTCAGAAATAGACACAGATTGTATTAGTCTGCCTCATGCTCACCAGATCCCATATAAAGTCATACTAATGGGCTAAAATCTGGGACCAGCGAATTGCCTGCCAGATCTGAAAAATCCAGCCCAAGGGGTGGGATCAACCCTAAAGTACTTCCAAAAAAGTATTGCATGACCAAAGGAATGTTTGTGAGGTTATAGCTACAGAGAACTTCTAGTGCAGTCCAGCAGTCAGGCACAGCTCAGACGCTCTGGTCTCCTCTCCAAGTCAACCTCGTCTTTCAGTTTCTTTTGGAGAACCTTGCTCAACACCTTCTAAGCCACCATGGATGCCATCAAGAAGAAGATGCAGATGCTGAAGCTCGACAAGGAAAATGCCTTGGACAGAGCTGAGCAAGCTGAAGCCGACAAGAAGGGAGCAGAGGACAGAAGCAAACAGGTCTGTTTTATACATTGTCAGTGATCTGCTTCTGCTCAGAAAAGCTTTGATCACTGAATGGAAGCTTGCAGCAGACATGCAAGAGAATTTCAGACTTAAAATGATTTTCAATTAGTCTAGTTTACAAGGCAAACCCTGACATACATTGTTTTGGAGATACTGAGGCAAAAAATATGTATGCAGTTGTCTAAACTAAGAAGAATTTTAAACTATTTTTACACCTGGTTAGTAAACATAGCTGAAGGACAAAGCTAAATGTAGTGCTGTTTTAATAACATGGACTATATTATTTAATAATATTATATAAAATATAAAAATATTGAATTTACTAGTGATAAATAACTTTAAATATAGTAGCTGACAGACTTGATAATACGACAAACCTAATATTATAATATATGGGACCCAACATATATTTATTTACATATTCACTCACTCACTCACTCACTTATATGTTTGTTTGTTTGTTTATGTATTACATGAACTAAAGGACCTATCCATTGTCACATTTATTGCAAATTAAACACCTCACTTCAGGCATGGGACACAATTTTGATTGTTGACTGCCATTCACATTATTGAGTAGCATATGTAAGGTGTCACCAGCCACATAACTCACTGTTTTGCCTTTACATGAATTATGTGCCTATAGTTAGAAGAGGAGATTAATGAGTTGTCAAAGAAATTACGTGTGGCAGAAGACGAGAGGGACAGAGTCCTGGATGAATTCCACAAAGCAGAAGAAAGTCTTTTAGCTGCTGAGAAGACTGCTGCACAGGTATTTGGTGACCCTATATGACCCCTCTCTAACCTTCATTCTTTTCCTCTTCTCTTTCTCTGTCTGTGTCTCTGTCCGCCTGCCTGCTCCACTCTGTGAACGCTCACGCTGCCTGCTGCCTGCTGCACACCCTGTCCTGTATCCACTTCTCTCGCTTTAGCTCGAGGATGAGTTAGTAGCACTGCAGAAGAAACTGAAGGGTACTGAGGATGAGCTGGACAAATACTCTGAGGCCTTGAAAGATGCTCAGGAGAAGCTGGAACTTGCTGAGAAGAAAGCCACTGATGTGAGTACACGTGGCACAATTTCCTTCTTTACAATGCTTCACAACTACTTCTGCACACGCCAGGCAATCATCTGCTCTTATTTGTTGTTTCATTTGCTGCCTTCTGCATCCCACTGTATGACACATTACCTCTTAACAGGGATACTTCCTGCTTTTGTTAGCACCTGTCATTACTATGACTTCTCAAGGTGATTCTATAATATATATTCTGTATGAATAATTCTTATTTATCTGAACCACTGAGAAGGCCTGTATTGGGGATCTTATTGGATGTACATCAGTCTGAACGATATATAGAATATGTTCTGAAATAATATAAATATATATATATATATATATATATATATATATATTTATATACATATATGCACATGTGTATGTGTGTGTGTGTGTGTGTGTGTGTGTGTGTGTGTGTGTGTGTGTGTGTGTGTGTGTGCATTTGTAAAATATGGTGACAATAATGGAGAACCTAAACTGAACTTAAGGGCATCCATCTGCCCCCTTTTCCTGTAAAGCACAGGGTCTGCTGTTTCTTGCTCCTGAAATACATCATGTTTGTATGCTAACTTCAAAAGGAGATAGTGATATATAATATGTGTATATCAGATTACTCCGGTGTGTATCCTGCATGTAGGAATTTAGTTATTTATTTTTACCCTTGAGTAAAACTAAATACTTCAAAGAGCTGTTCATAAGATTTGCAACAATATTCCTGTCCCTTCACAGTGTAGTACTCACATTCAAGCACATGACTTTACTGTATCTAGACATGATTCTCCTAAAATAGATTTATTTCATTATTTACTAAAGTGAGAGAAATATCCGTGGTGGTGGTGCTGCAGTAGCGTTGTCACCTCACAGTAAGATGCTGACCGGTTCGACTCTCAGCTAGAGCGTCTTCTGCATGGAGACATGTGTGAATGGGCGTACCTTCATTGAAGGTTGTGCGTTAGGGCTAGCAACTCAGCACGTAAAAATCAACTGCCAATCATTAGCGGACCGGAGTTCCGCTGTGGCGACCCCTAACTGTGAAAAGCTGAAAGACACAGCAACAGCAACTAAAGTGAGAGAAATGTATCTGAATACCTTCACCTAGGGACTCAGCCCTACCTCACTAGAAAATATAATAGCTAAACTGTATTTATTTATTTATATTGGCAATTAAAGGACAGTATAATTCTTTACAAATTAAATTCTTTACATTAGAAACTGCAGATGTCAGACTACATACACTTAACATTTCCATTTTAATTACAGGATACTGCATGGCATAAATCAATATTATTTTATCACAAATTCACCTATGTGAAAAACTACAACTAAAGAAACCATAACTTGATAATTACTTATGAATATTAAAACAATTTAATACTCATTTCATAAATGTCTGTACCAGTCTGTAATGGTACTGAATCTATTGGCAAAAAATCTAGCTTATGTATTTAATAACTGAATATTTTACCAATATAATGACATCTAATGCAAGCAGCTCTTACCTGTATATTATTCCCCCCATGATTAGCTCTTAAGACACAACATTATACATATAACTGCACTGTCTCTTTGATTTTGGAAAGTGAATACCTGACGTCAAGGAAAAGTGACCCCCCCCCCCCAGAAACGTAGATGCTTCTTTTAACTCTGATTATTTGTGGGGGGTGGTGACTTATTTCTATGTCAGGAATACTGCGATTGACACATATTTATTTGTATGGCACATTACCATAGCAGTGGTGCTTAATACCAATCATACAGCTGAAAATAGGGGTTCACATACATTTTTGGAATGCAGACCTCACATAAGCAGTCTGGCTTGCACAAGACTGTATGGGCATGTCAATATGTAAATTTGAACTCACAGTGGTTTACTGCATAAAAATCAGACGACAAATCCATTTGAGATAAGTTTCCTTTCTAACCCTGTTTGATTTGTCTTCTTACTGAGCCCAAATCTCATTACCTGACCAAAAGTGAATCGATCAGATGTCACAAAGGAAAACTGAACGTGAAACAAAATATTTTAAGCATATTCTCTTATAAAATGCTGATGAATTTAAAGTCCTTTCATGCATAATTATATTATCTATTATTTGATCTGTTATTTATAAGCACTTCTAAATAGATAATGCATTTGTAGAACAAGAAAGAATGCAACCATTCCAAAGACCAAATGTTCTTAGGCTGACTCAGCTGAAATGCTAAAGAGGTGGGAGGGTAACTTTTACTCTTCGTAGAGTTGAAGTGTCCTTACTGACAGCAGCTGTTATTACCATATGCTATTGATAGTGAAGAAAGTAAATCCTAGGGGAAAATGTTATAAATAGTTACTGAAAAAATGTAAACCAGTTTTACCAGGTGGTTACTTTATACTTGTCCAAATGGAGTATAGCTTTTCAGATTGCATGAAGACTTTGCATAATTAGTTTCTGCATTTTAACAGGCACTACAGAGTAATGCATGACTTTGCAAAATAATACAAACAAAATCATTTCATTGACAAAGGCATGCAAAGACAAATCTTTTGTTTAGGAAATCAGTGATCTTGAAATATAGGCATCGGCCTAATGTGAAACATAAGATGCTAGTGAAACTAATTATAATATAAACCTCACCTACATTGTATTAGCATGTGGCCTACATATAAATAATCAGGGCTGTTAATTTTTTACAAATGTCAAATGGAACTTCCACATATTTGTAAATGACATGAGTATATGCAGGCAGTGCCACAGTAGTGAAGAAATATTAGAACACGTTCGTATTGTTACTGCACACCAAATACTTGGCCTGAAGCCATGAGTTCACAAAGAAGGGACATTCCATTTTCAGTTTATTTTTTTGATCTATGTTACATATAAATATTCACATACTATCATATTTCATCATATAGTGTATGCATATCATCTCTCTGTGTCATAAGCTAGTGCTGAGTACAACTCATGAGAATAAATAGTCTTCAGCTAGAACACGGGATACAGCCTATAAGCTGAGTGTGAATCACTTGAATTATATATGTATACCATATAACCCTTAATAAGTCACTTAACTTCCTTCTCAAGCTAGTCTACATTATGTCTGCCTCTGCCTGGTTAACAAAACTTAAATATATGAATAGGATCAAAATATGTCCCAAACATCAGAATGCATAATGCAGTCTATTGAATCAACATTCTTAAAGTACAGGGTAGCTTAAAGATGTTATCCTGAAAGAAAAAGTATATATTTCAGTATCCATGCCCTTAATGTCCATTTTTTTCTTATCCTAAATGTTTTTTTTTTCCTTTCTAAGTTACTGTTTTACTTTCAAAGTAATACACAAAAAGCTTGTCTTACAAAGCCATCCAACCTTTCAAGTTCTTCTTTCCCAGCTATCCCCGAGCATTCCACAGTTAGCAGAAATGTTGCCTGCTATAGAATATTGATTATGGCATCACTGCTTGTCGTAAAGCACAGTGGGTGCTTGATAACTTACTGGCAAACACAAATGTTAATAAAAGCTAACATATTGACTGTATTACAAAAAGACACATTGTTATTCCAAATCAGGAAGTTGATAGGGTCTGTTTAGCACAAGAAAACAAGGACAGTATGAAGTAAACTTTAATATGATAAACATCAAACCAACCCACTTAATAAGCATTTATCATTGCCCATTGTCTATAGCCAATCAGCATGAAAATAAGCCAAGTAAAGATTACATTCCAGGCTTACATTTAACAATATTTGAAAAAACGATTCTTACTTTTCCTTGAGTTTCTCTTTTTGCACACCCTGTTACATCTAGTATACTTTTGCATGTAGGACAACTTTATTTTTGCAGTTTTAAGGCAAGCAAGACATACCACCCGCAACCTTATTTCACAGTGCATGCTGGGACCACAGTAAGTTAGGCAACTTGTTCATGTTCACACAAGTACTGACTGGGGGTTTAATATCTTTCTTTATTGAAGTTGAGACTGGATGTAACTCACGGGGGGGGGAGTAGTTAGTCTTAATTAAAGCAGTCCCATTTTATAATATAATATAGCAATAACCCACGCCTGGGTGTGGGTAATGCTAAATTTACCCACGGTTGGCGTGGTTGACCAAACAAAGCCAACCGTGGGTAAATTTAGCATTACCCACACCCAGAAGTGGGTTATTGCTATTATACCATGACATTATTTAAGAAAAGAAACTATTACTTTTCTTAAATAATGGCATAGTACAATGCCTGTTTGCTGCCCTTCCGCAGATGTCTGGCATCTGCGGCAGTTCTGATGTACTGCGCGCCTGAGCAGTACATCAGAGCTGTGGGCAAAAGCAACGGAGAAAGTAAGATCTCCGTTGCTTTTTTTTTAGTGTTTCGCTATGTTAAATGAGTTTAACATAGCGAGACAGTTTTAAAATAAGCAATGGAGATGTCCGTTGCTTATTTTAAAACTGTCTCGCTATGTTAAACTCATTTAACATAGCGAAACACTAAAAAGCAACGGAGATCTTGCTTTCTCCATTGCTTTTAAAACACTGTCTCGCTATGTTAAATGGGTTTAACATAGCGAGACAGCTTTAAAATAAGCAAAGGAGATCTCCGTTGCTTATTTTAAAACTGTCTCGCTATGTTAAACCCATTTAACATAGCGAGACAGTGTTTTAAAAAAACGAGTTATACTAATGGAAAAAAGTCCAGGCGACCGGACCTTTTTCCATTAGTATAACTCGATTTACAACGGGCACGCTGGCCAATCAGCGTGCACGTTTTGGGGGGGGTCATGGTATAATAAAATATAAATCCTGTTACTCAACACCTCCCAGAATATGAAGAACAACAATGATCCTATTATGTGGTTATTTACATGGACAAAGGTTCCCACCATGCACTACAACCAATGAAAAACTGATAAAGTCACAGATATGCCTAATATTTGCTGTCTCATATAAAGATGTACATATTTCTCTTTACAACTGCAAGAGATTATTCTATAGGAAAGGAATGCTGGCTGGAGAAGGGTGGAAAATCACATACATTTCAACATTGCTTAAGTTGTTTTATTTGTACCAGGATAGTACCCGAGAGGGGCAAAAGTGGTGTTCTTTTAAGAGATGACACATCGTGATGGTCAGGTGCCAGCACTCATAATATGAGTTACATTCCTGGATAAAATATGAACCCACAGCTGACTGCCTCAGAGGTCAGAGTGCTGCTGTGGTTACCACCTGAGCTACAGTAACACCCTTGCACATTAACATATATTTAACAGGCACACACCCCCCTCAGCCTCAATGCTGATTTAAAAATGGTCTTGCTTCTTGTACGTCTCCTTACAGAATTAATACAATCTATTGCTAACTTGCTGATCCACTGAATGTTGCATTGCATGCTTTATGAAAAAAAAAAAAAAAAAAAAAAACGAGTCAAACAATGGCACAGATAAATGTTCATTCCAGCAATCACATTTAAAGTCATTCACCATTAATTATGAAATATCTATCTTCATTTTAAGGATGTTCTACACACACATTAGCACTTCACCCATTGCACAAATTTTATGTTATTAACAGTTATCTTTTCACGCCATGAACATCTAACAAAAAAAGTAGGCAAATATGGAAGAATCTCTCATAGCTATAAAAGTGACTCACTTATTTAAAATGGGTTTGCTGCAGCATTCAAGATATCTTATAAATAAATAAAACTTGTATTTAAGAATTAGGTTCAGATAGATGCATTTTCTTTTATTCAGCTGTGCCAAGACAATACATTGCAATCTGTCAAGTGAAAATGTGGATCCAAATTAGGAAAGTTGATGGGAAGATGATACTTGCTAGGTCTGCAGTCTTAAGAAAGTGAAGGCCAAGCTTTATATATAGAACACAGCTTTATATGGTCTTAACTTAGAAGAAATACCACCTGCTGGTCTTCTGTCGTGGGCACGTACAGACCGTAGCTACTTAGACATAACGCATACAATTCCCAGCACATGTAACATTTAAGATCTTTGACAGCTGCCTGTCTGAAACATCTATAGTGTGAGTAGCTGCAATCTTTCTACATGTGCAGACAAGTATATTATTCTACCTTTATTAGACAAGGCCAATAATCAGCATTATCCCAAAAAACTGAAATGTAAACTTGTGGTTTTAAAAACCAACCCTTTCATATCTACTCAGCCCTTTTTTGCTATAAACAGTTACTGCAGGCTACCAGCAGGCACTGTATAACAGAAACTGGCAGAAAGCCATTTAGTGGTTGACAGAATAAGCATGTACTTTAAAGGGTCTATTCCTTATAAGGAAAAATATGCTAACTGTTTGGAATAACAGACTTAGCTTTCCCATGCTGTTTGAGAATAGCTTCAGCAAGATTTGAACTTGGTTACAGAAACTGCAGCCATGTGTAGTGTGGTGAACCTGTGGTGAACATGAAGGTATCCAAGAACAACAGATGGAGGCTAAACTACTTTCATAGATTACAAAGCATGGAATACTAGTGGAATAATACACTGCCTTAGTTTATACAGTGCTTTAACAAATCAACTGAAAATAAATAAACAGATAAATAAAGCAAATCTGTGTTCACTTATTTCACTAAGAAAGTGCTAAAACTGGAATGCAGAAAGCTGCCCTGCTGTTCCCATACTTTGATGGCTTATATGGATTTTCCCATAATAATATATTTAGCCCCTTGACAGAATTTGACATATGCAGGCTTCCTTGTTCCGGGGGCTCCACATAAAGCATTATGTTACATGTAATCTAGAATAACGTAGGTGTACAGCACAGGTTTAAATCGCCAGTGGTTTGCTAGGTCAAGCTGACGGACCACACTAGCACTCTTTTAAAATTCACTGTATACTGATATCATTACAGTGATTTCAAACCGTCAGACATACTGGCTTTATGTGGAAAACATGCTGTATTTATAAATAACTCTGTCACTAAATTCTTGAAAAAAAATGATCGGATACATAAATGCTTATTTCGTAATATTATTTTATACCTTTGCACAATAGTATTGAACATAGTCAGTGTCCTCATTCCAAGTTTACTTACAAATACCTTTGACTGATGTATTTTAATGACAATGTTGATTACTAAACTATTTAGCTACAAAAGAGATAGAAGGAGAGCAAACAAAGTTTATTCTGCTGTTTTCGTAATAGCACTCTGTATATATAGATCATCTGTACATATAGGGCCCAACGCAGGATCCCATAGTTCTAAACAAACTAGTGCACACAACAATAGATGCGAGCTAACCCCTGGGACACTGTACATTCTTGCTTTCAATGATTGTACTTTCCTACTTAGCACATGCTTCAAATTCTGTCATATGGTCCCTTGTTTAACAGCAGTGCATCCACAACCTAAAAAAATGTGACAGTTGTAAGTCTGTGGCACTGCCTGCAAAGCAGAATTAGTAAGAGAATAGTAGATTGCTTAAGAAAATGAACACTAGAATATGACAGATATAACAGGGGCACAGAGTGGTTGAAAGAAAGGGGTGTATCAAAGATGAAATGCATCTTGCTTTCAACAGGGGAATTCACTCCCTACATTTATTAAATGCAAACACTCACACTGCCTTTATGTGTTATGTCACAGAACATTATGTCTGACCAGATCAAAACTTTTGTGACATCTATAAACATATACAATTATTTCTCAATGTTTTTACCTGTAGAACAATGGCTAAAAAAATATCAGTGAAATGAATACACCTCACTATCCCCTACATACCACATACCCCATGCTCACAAATATAGCCCCCCCACCCACATTTGTATGATGTTAACTAAAGTAGGCAGTTAAAATATACACAGGTGGCCTTACAAAGAAAGAAGTTTCACCACTGTCACCCCTGGCTTATGTGTGTGTGCCAAGTTCTTGATGGAGATTAAAAAATAAAGCAGGGAAAAACTTGAACATATTTTAAATTCTTAAATGCTTTCTTTAGCACTTGGAGGATTTATTCGGGTAATACGCCCATATTTCATCTTAAGTAGCTATATTTGCTGATTGCATATTCAGATAATTCCTTTTTTCATTAGGTTTCTCTATATAGACCTAGGAAGTTCAAAATTCACCAGTCTATTTTGCAGTGTTTTCTGTGGCAGCTGGAGGCCACAACTGCCCTGTACCATGCTGCTTTGTTTATTTGTGAGCCAAGCTCTAGTAGCTGAGACATAGCAGGCTTTGTTATGCTCTAAGACCCACCCCAGCATTCTTTTTCAAAAAAGTGCTCCACACTGGTTTACACAGTGTGCATGTACACAGTGAAGAACATAATCTATTTTTGTTGGATATACTCCCATTAATCTAACATATTCATGTTACTGAAACATTATATGGAGGTGCCTTAAACATTAAATACCTCAAACTGCACTGCAGTTTTTATACAAAGCATCTGGGAGGATAAAAAGGAAGGACTAATGCTATATCCTGTCTGTTACTTACTTTGCCTGGGCGTACTTGCTGTCATGCGGATACAATTGCTGTCTTTAGGTCATGATACAGTTCTAATGAAATCATGTTCCTGTGACAATCAAGTAAAGAAGTATGCAATTCTATTAGAGGTATGGAGATTTCAGCATTTTTTCATTATTTCATTCTCCAATACCCCATTATCCTTGTTATGGACACATTTGAGCTAGTACCACAATAGTGGAAGCAAGGCAGAGAAGCCAGTTCTGGATGGGTTGCCAGTCCATTTCAGGACATGCAGTCATACATACAGACAGACAGATCACACACACACACACACACACACACACACACACACACACACACACACACACACACACACACACGGAAACATACACAAGCAGCATCTATGATATGGCCTGAGGAATGAAGCTGTGTTGCTGACTTGACAGATAGTAGGCCCAAGTATCTTCTGCATTGCAGCTGAAAATTAGAATGATGCTTTTAGCCTCATCATAATTATCAGGGAGAAAACGCTACCTGCAGTTTTGAAAAGGATCCTTTGTGTGCAACAGTTTCATATCTATCATGTCTCTAAGATTGATAAGCCTGTTGCAAATCCAGACAGGCTGTGCAATTTCTACTGACATCCTTCATTCCTATAAAAAGAAAGCAACCCTACCCCAAACCAAACAACTCAAATTAGTTAAAGGGATGATAATCTACTGTATGATAACATAAAGTCACTGAGCAGCTGTTTCATTATTACTAGGTATCTAAATAAATATAATTAAATCCAAATATCTATTTAACAGTGATATTTCTATATTATCCTCATGCTGCTGCCCTATTTAGTTGGAACCCAGGCTGCTTGAGCCAGTTTCGTCACTGCATTTAACATGTATGGAGCTCCCTGACAAATCTTATACATGTAGCACTTTTTGCACCGAGGAAAATATACAGCATTAGTATTTTCCTTTGACTTATTCTTGGAAAAAAGGTACATCCTAGCTGAAGATGTTTCTTTTCCAAAGACAGATCTCTACAACTCTGTCTAAATAAATAGACAGCAGTTTTTTTCTGAATAAAGTTAAGAAAAGTGTAATGATTTTTTTAGTTATGCAACACTGAATAAAGCAAATAGTCTTGATGTGAGAGCTAGATCAGTGACATGGAAAATAGTATTTTAAGTGCTGTGAGAAGTTACTTTTAAATCAACATTTCACAGAGTTCTGAAAATCTGCCAGGGAACAAAGCAGCTTGACTTTTTTAAAACACCATGTAATGCAGATATACTCTCATTCACTCATTTATTCTTCTGTTATCCACTTTATCTCTTTCACAGTAATGGGGAGCCAGAACTGTCTTGACATGTAGTGGATGGATGACAGAGAATCTAATTCTATATGGGAGACGCACACACACACACACACACACACACACACACACACACACACACACACACACACACACACACACACACACACACACATCGGCAATAACCATAGAATATCTGGAGGCTTACCAGTTCACTCATGTCAGTTCTTTAAGATATGAAAGAAAACAGGAGAATCTGGTGAAAACCTGCAAAAGGACAAGCAGACACCACAAAGAAATTCCAGCTGAGAACAAAAGTAAAGAACCAGATGTAAGACAGCAATGCTAACTGTTGTACCATTACACCAATGGTATATACAGCTTTTCAGAAAAAAAAAATATCTGTGTTATATAATAGTGAATCCACCATTTTATGAAAACAATAGCAATCAATTTAGATCAATAAAATATTTATTAATTTTTCTTACATGACTTTCATTACTAAAGTATAATAACATTATGTCCCTTACTTTTCAAATATTTTACCCAGTTTGGGGAACGTATGGTGATAATCATGCAATCTTATCCCTGAAACAGCTTGTGACTCAACATTTGAAAGTGAATCCAATAATAATATCTTCAACACCTTTCAGGAAAAAGACTCAGTGGGGATTCCAGTAAAGATAACAGTGACTGCACTCTGGTATATGGATTAGTGTTTTCTGCTTTTGGCTTTTGGGTGTATTATCTGTTTCCACATTAGACCAGTTTTAATTGTATGCACACTTTGTAAGAAAATATATTGATGCAGTTCTTGAAACCTGTGTTGTGTAGTCTTAAAAGTCTCAGTTGCTGTAATATATTGATAGGCACCTTGCATTAAACCATTTGACAAGTGGGAAAGGAAGAGTTACCGAGCTGTTTACCTGCTAACTAGCGATTTGCAGTGCATATAGCAGGGGTACAGTTGTAAAAGAGACATCCTAGAATTAATGTGTGATGGGTTTACTTGGTTTAAGGTAACTGTAGTAAAGTAAAGAGTACTGTTAGAGTCTGTAATATTTGCTGTAAAACTGCATGAAAATTGTGAGCTTTGGCCCCATCCACCTTCATTTAACATATTATATTTATTGATAACCGATAGGTGTAGTATTATAAAAGCAAGGGTGGCATAATGGTTAAGGTGTTTGCCTTACAAAGACAAGGTGCAGGGTTTGAGTCTCACAAGGGATAATTGGCTAGGCTTACAAGGGCATTTAGCTCAGTACGAAACTATGAATAAAATCAAAATAGTAATAATGCTAGGGAAAATGGATTACAGTAAAACCAACTCATCAAATAAAAGTTGAATAATTTTTATAGAATGCTTTCGGGACTTCAACAGAATATATCCCGCATTATATCACATCCTTAAATGTAATTGTTTAATTGAATAGATCAAATTAAAAGATAATTAAAATAGCAATTTAAAAAGATATACTTACAATAATTATCATACAAATACACACAAACATACTGATATAAGTATTAAAATACTTTCAAAAGCCTATAATTTCAATATATTTAATTTGAGTAATGGCTGTACTGAAACAAACTCATTCAAACATTGCTTTCTATGTGCATTCAATCTTAACTAACATAATAACTCCCTGTGTTCCAGCTTAATTTCCCAGTCACCACCTTTGGGACTGGTTTTATCCTGCTCCAATATGCCAAATGAAAATGTAATATATTGTGGGTATTTTAATACATGTTCAAATAATTAATTATTTTCATTGTTATTCTTAATATCGTAAAGATATAGCTGTGGTGGTCCGGTGGTTAGCATTGTCGCCTCACAGCAAAAGGTTCTCCCGTTCGATTGTCAGCTGGATCACCTTTTGTGTGGAGTCTGCATGTCCTCCCCGAGGTCGAGTGAAGTTAAAGACATTGCAGGTAGGTGCGAGTGTGAATGGGCATGCCTTCGTTGAAGGTTGGGCGTCGGGCTGGCAACTTGATACTGTAAAATCCACTGCCAATCATGAGTGGACCAGAGTTCCGCTGTGGTGACTCCTAACTGGGAAAAGCCGAAATACTTTTTTATTCTTAATATCGTAAAGGTGCTCATAAATTATTTTGCGTAAACATCTTTCAGTTTTGGTCACATAAAAGACAGGCCAAGCAAAACACTAAGCAAGGTAAGTGACTCCCTTGATGGAACAATTTCCTTTTTGTAAATATACCTTACACTTTAAACCATTATATAAAATGAGAGTTTCACCTTCAAAGACATAAGAACAGTGGTTGCAACAACCACACCTGGTATTACTATATTATTCTCTCAGTTTTTGTTGTGTTATTTTGGAACTTCAGTAAGAGGCAATGTTGCTTGTCATGATGATATGAACGTTGTCCAGATGGATTTTTCTTATTTATGCATGCTGAATTTCTCTACCTTCTTGGCATAGGCTGAAGCTGAAGTGGCCTCCCTGAACAGGCGTATCCAGCTGGTTGAGGAAGAGTTGGACCGTGCTCAGGAGCGTCTGGCCACAGCCCTGCAGAAGTTGGAAGAGGCAGAGAAAGCTGCAGATGAGAGCGAGAGGTACATGACCTGAAGAAGTTGTTTGCATTTAATATAAGAGCCCTGACATTTACAGAAGTAATGGATTTGGTAAAGTGTAATGAGACTAGAGACATACTCCAAAACTGAAGTTCATATTTCACAATTTTTGTGCCTTTAGCATCTTTCAAAACATGTTAATAACAGGAAATTGTAGTTAGTCATATTTACAGCTGTATATCTGTTTTTATCTGTTTGCCTAGGTAACAAAAATAATTAAGAAAACATATTCTTTCTGACATGCACTTATATGCATATGTGTGTCAGCACACAAATACAGACACACACACACACACACACACACACACACACACACACACACACACACACACACACACACACACACACACACACACACACACACACACACATCACCAATTGAACATACAAAGGCATACACACTCACATACTCAGACACACATAAACACATGCACAATTGCAACAACTGCAGATGTTCACTACACACAAACACACATATGTGTGTGTGTATATATATATATATATATATATATATATATATTCATATATATAAAAAAGCAGTTGAAGATAATACAGACATACATATGCACTCACTCAGAGGCACACACATAACCACATGCAGAAATGCAACAACTGCAGATACTCACTACAAACACACACACACACACACACACACACACACACACACACACACACACACACACACACACACACACACACACACACATGCAGATATGCATACCACACATCCACACTCACTTGTACTCCCTTACATAAGTGGTCATGCAGAAATTATAACTGCACCTATTTTATGCATTTATACTCTCTTTCAGAATTATACAGGATAAATACTGTATTTATAGAATTCCTCCCAACACCAGGAAATTCATGTGACTGCAAACAGTCATTTGGCAAATAAACTTGAAATATTTATGCCGGACACGGGCTTGGAGACTGTGGCTATGGGAACCAAGAATTGAGTGGTAACCAGTTTAGGATGATGTCTTGGATGCATTTTGGCTTCATTCAATGGTGATATAGAAATATAGTGGTGTAGGGTCCAAGAAGGAGTACGAGGGATGGCTGTTGTACTTAATTTGAGTGGGGACACCTGAACAGTTCAGGCATGGTTTTCTAAACTTACTGAATGGCTGAATATATCAAATGTTAACTAACAGAATGGAAATGGGCTGACATGACTGACAAGACAGCTTCAGAAATATTGATATAACTGCATTATAACTTTGTTCATCAATTTCAAATAGAAAAACATCAATTTATGTACTGTAACGGCATCATTTTATTTGCCAGACCTGACAGTAGCAGCAACTACTGCAAGAGCAGCTTTGAGGAAATAAAAACTAGCAGGATGACTTAAGAAGAGCTTATCACTGTTGCACTGTATGTTATCCTCTGGCAGAGTTCGTCCACAGGGTAGGTCTATAGTAACAACATCATTTTATTCTTCTTTCCTTACAGAGGCATGAAAGTTATTGAGAACAGGGCACAGAAAGATGAGGAAAAGATGGAAATCCAAGAGATCCAGCTTAAAGAGGCCAAGCACATTGCTGAAGATGCTGACCGCAAGTATGAGGAGGTGAGTTTGTTAGTTATTGGAAGACCGGTTGCAGATATTTAAATATTGCCCATTAATCATCTGTTACATAACAGGACTCCCACCCCCAGGGTTTGTATGATCTGTATGAATACTACCCTTCTATACCCAGTCAAATCATTTATTCCCCCAATGTGGGTGAGAGCCAGGCCAGTTCTTTCCCTGGGCAGGATGACTGCCATATGGCCCACTCATTTGCTGATTAGAGTGACAGTCTTTTTGACACTCCTGTTCCCCACTTGAACTGAAAGTCAATTATACAGGAGTGAGTTAGCCTGCCTGTGTGACACCCCACCTAATTCCCTCCCCACAGTGGCTGGGGCCATACTTAAGCTGTTGCTGTAGGGCCCTCAGATCTTGCCTCCACATACTTGAGACTACCTCCCTGATTTATGTTCAGCATGATTCAGCTCACACCATACCTGCTACCTTCCATTTCTCAACTCTTCTTTTAAGGTCAGTGGTGCAGTAGTATACAAACCACCCTGCCCCCAGGATAACTGAGCCAGTAATGGCAAGTCACTTCGATCCTGCAATGGTCAGCCCTTCCTTCTTATTAGGACTTTTTGCTCAACCATGTTGTGAGATAAATTACTATCAGAAGAAATACATACTCGTTGAATTATTGTACAAACATTTGGTGTCCGTGGTAGAGAGGATGGGGCATTTGGGATAAAATTATTCATATATTCATTTTATTACAGCAACCTTCAAATTTAAAAAAAAAAAATGCTTCACTTTTCTGAAGCAGTCATGCTAGAAATGTGGTCCTTTCTCCCCAAAACAGAATGAAGTAACAATTTTTGGTGCAAGCAAAAATGTAATGCAGTAATAACACATATAAAACATTTGCCAAGCACAATGTCAGCTGCACTGCGTAGCTGATTATACAGTTATGTTAAAGGACAGACTTTACCATTATTTTGTTTTTCACCTAGGTCGCCCGTAAGCTGGTAATTATTGAAAGTGACTTGGAACGTGCAGAAGAACGTGCTGAACTTGCAGAAAGGTAAAATTAATGCAGCTAAAGAAAATTCTTCTACTCATGACATATCAACACTACTCTTTGGACATTAGAGAAGTTCATTTTATGCTGTAATCTCTTTATAAAAAAAAATGCAAGCATAAGAAATATCTTTTGAAGGAACTTGAGAGAACAACAACCATTTATGAGTACAGATAATAATCCTATTTATATTGGATAATTCTCAAAACATACTGGTCTGCATATGCCATCTATGTGACCATATACTATATATATATATATATATATATATATATATATATATATATATATATATGTGTGTGTGTATGTGTATATATATATATACACACACACACACACACACACACACACACACACACACACACACACACACACACACACACATACATATATATGTACGACTCTTATTTAGTACAGACGACTCATTTAGAAACTGTTTTTTTTTGGTTTTTTTTTTTTTTTGTAGAAGAGTACTTCAAAACATAATCCCATCTTGTTTTACCTAATTCCCCCAGTCTTGTTAATAAGATTTTCCTGATCTTGTATAAGATCATTAAATATCTCACCTTCTTTCATTTGTTTTTTGTAGCTATAACCCAGACTGTGTGTTTAGGTTATTTCTGCATACATTCATCTTTTGACATCATCACTGTCAGTGTTGTGATCGATATTATGTTTTCTTTTCTTTGTTTTATTTGTCACTGAACACCCTTCTTTCTTATTTTATTGTAATAAAACAGCAAATGTGCTGAGCTGGAAGAAGAGTTGAAAACTGTGACCAACAACCTGAAGTCTCTGGAAGCTCAGGCTGAGAAGGTAAGCAACAAGCGTAAGTCAAACAACAGTGCAATGTCTAAAGGAAATGAACACCCCCCCCCACCCCCCGAGTAAGAAAAGCATTTCTTTTTCTCTTGTTCCAGGTAATAAGAATAAATGCTGTAGAGTTTGTTCTCATATCTTAGATACAATTAAGATGTAATGTAATTCAGTTTAATATCATTCCATTAACAAAACTATATGAAGACATAAAAATGAATATCACATTCTTATGTGAATTTGGATATGCTTATCAGTTTGGAACACACTAGAAAATAACTTTAATGTGAGTAGTTAAATGCTGATGTATTTTAAATTCAGTGAGTAGTCCAATTCCTGTGTTATTTGCACCCTAACTAAATATGCTGGGACAAGATCTGTGGTGACCATCCCAAAATGCAACTCTCACAAATGGAGCGCTGCAGGTAAATAAGCTATTGATAACTGCCTTTTGGTTTTTAATTACAGTACTCTCTGAAGGAAGACAAGTATGAAGAGGAAATCAAAGTCCTCACAGACAAACTGAAGGAGGTATGTGTGTCCCACATTCTGGCTTTATACTTTTGCCTTCATTTGCAACAGTAACCCGAGCTCTAGACGTTTGCTGTATTCAAAAAGAAGTCAACTAGGTTCTAAATGTCTTTAATGATCCTTTTCATCCCACGTTCCAGGGAGCTAATCTATATACCATATTTCTGTTAACAGAATAGCACTATATGAGTGTCTTAAATAATTAGAGTACTAATATTCCTTCTTCGGCCATGTGAGCTCAGTATTTCTCATACTAAACTAGAATGCCAAATGAAGCACTCACTGCTGCCTATCTGCATGATCACACTTGAACTGTCCATTT
The DNA here is from genome assembly GCF_019279795.1 of Protopterus annectens. Taxonomy (NCBI): domain Eukaryota; kingdom Metazoa; phylum Chordata; order Ceratodontiformes; family Protopteridae; genus Protopterus; species Protopterus annectens. Next base: position 1,590,661,417 of record NC_056732.1, on the reverse strand, counting down.
CTCATTACTACTATTTTAGCAATCATTGTTTGTTTTAATTTGCTCCACCTTCATACAATCCACTTCATAATTGCAGGCTGAGACACGCGCTGAATTCGCAGAGAGGACAGTCACTAAGCTTGAGAAGACCATTGATGACTTGGAAGGTATGATTTTTTTTCTTTCTAATTTGCTTGTTGTATTTCTTTCCTTTACAGTAACTCATTTCTTGATTAATTTTGGAATTTCTGAACATATGCACAACTAGGTGGTTTTACCATAAGTGGTAAGAACAAATGGAAACTCAGTTTAGGTGACACAATAACTAAGCACAAATAGTTTTCTCCTTCAAAAGTAACTCAAAAGATGACACCTTTAGGGGCTTTGATTTGATATTAACAAACATTTTGTATTGCATACTTTATTTGGTATAGTTCCCAATACAGAAAATGTTGACACTCATTTCTATATTTATGCAGACTCTACCATAAGAGACCCAAATATGTATGTCAAACAGTCAAATGTACATGGGTAATTACTTCAATAGCATTATGCTGAGAAGTATTTGGGCTTTGTTTTTTCTGATATTTCTTGCACATATAACTTGCAGAATTATAATTTGCCATCTTTGAAGTTGATCTCAAGTTATAATGGTTATATGATCTTGCCTTTAATATCCAATATTCTGGTTTTATGGTGATACACGCACACAGTTTGTTTTTCATTTTATGAAGATGAAGTCATAAATAAGAACTGGACCAAACTTTAGCATTTAATAGCTACAGGTAGCTGAGATATCCTAATACAAAATAAAAAAGACAATAGAAATATAAATAATTCCATGTGAAGTGGAATATCCTTACGCCAAAGCGTTTCTCACTCTAAGATACCGTACGGCTTTTCAAAATGTTCATGGAAAGAAATGGGTCTCAGTTATCTATAAGAAACATGCATTGTGTTATCATATTAGAGAACAAATTCAGCAGCTTTCCCCGAATTCACTAAAGAAATAAAATGCACTGCATTTTCCTGCTACAGTTGATTTTATTTTTTTATTGTATTGTTAGATATAACTCTGAAAAATATTTTAAAATGTTATCGGATGCTGAGTGTTAGGAAGGGAATTATGCCGTTTTTTTATAATTGTCATGCAGATATTAAAGTGGTCATTAGCATGGTATCAAGATCTTTTCCACAATGAGTGAAAAGCATTGTTGAAGTCTATAGGTGGAACTATTTTCATGGTATATAGAACCATGAGTACATATCACAAGAGAATCTTGTTAGTATGTTTAGTTTAACAGATTCCAAATATATAAAAAGGGTACATCAGAGCAAAAAGATGCATTCAGTGGGTCTAATAGCTTCTGGCAGGATCTAGCATGCCATGTAGACAGCAGTTGTAGGATTCAGGTTTTAATATGAAATTATTTTGTGATGTTGCAAAGCAATGAAATCTCAAAGTAGTCAGTTGCAGTGATCCAAATTTAAAAAGAAAACAAAAATAAGCTATTGGATTTACTTTTTCTACATTTTCACATTGCACATTATCCAAGCCCCTTTTTAATGTTGTTGCTAGTAGTCTTTCAAGTAATTCCTACTCCTGGTTAAAATGAAGTTGTAAAAGAAGTTTACATATTTCATACCCCATTAGATAATTTATTCTTTGTCCTTTCTGGTTTTATGATTTACCCTCCCAATGTGCTTTATCTTACAGTGAGATTATCCTGATTAGCAAAAACTGACTCAAATGACCTTATTTGACAATGGCAGGTATACATCAGAGTCATCTTCTAATTCAAGGAATAATTGGTAAATTGATGCATCAATGGCTTGCAATAGCCATAGCACCAGAAAAACATCATTTGTTTGAGGTACACAATTGATAATATAATGCCAACCACTATTAAGTATGGAATGCCCTATGAGGCTTTACTTTTTCACACACACTGCAATACTTTAATCACAGCTATTTGCTCTGACTAGGGGATACTGACTTATACCAGATACAGACAGTATCACCTCTTAGTTTTGAAGTAGTGGTAACATCCAAATCTTTCCATACCTGTTTATGGACTTTTAATTAGTAAATATGGTTATAACAGTTATCCAAGTTTTGTTGTATATTTACTCAAAATATGCTCTTTTAACTTGCTATGTTAATTCAATCTCAAGACAGAGAGCTAGGAATTTATAAACTATTAGGCTTTTATATAAGTATGTAATTAATTTTTAAAGAATGTATTTATTATATTTATCTTGTTATTCACACAATTTTTACTTTTATTTTTTATTTTTTTTGTGTGTGTTTGCCTGGATGGTCACTACACCTATTCTTGCTGTGCACAATCACTTTCTGCTCTTTTTGCTTGATGCTGGCCAATCACCTTCAACGGCTGCTGTCACATGATTTCCTGACATCTCTTGGCTGTTCTGGTCCTTTTTTGCTTTCACGTCACCTCTACAGATGAGTTGTATTCACAGAAACTGAAGTACAAAGCAATCAGTGAAGAGTTGGACAATGCTCTCAATGACATGACCTCCATGTAAATAAATATTTATCTTGTCTTTCTGCCTGCTTGCCTGCATTGACATGAACATAATTTCATATGCTCTTTCTTTTGTTTTTCCTAGCATGCACTAATATATGCCTATTTGCCTTGACTTCTGTTCATTTCTATTAATTCAGTGCAATTTAAAGGGAACCACTTCATGGAAGCACGGGAAACTATTAACATACTTGAATCACATGCCGTGCTAATTCATAAAATAGAGGACAAAAGACACTATTATTTTTAACATCTCAAATCTATAGTAATGGCACTGTGAACAATACAACAAACCTATTAAATTAAATATTTCTTTTGATCACATTGTAGATCAAAGTGAGGGTTAGCATACAAAGATGAATGCTAGTCTTTGAACTGGCCATGCAAGCCATTCCAAGAAGTATTAGCTTCTGATAACATTGTTAATGATCATAACAAAAATTACTGGGAAATTGTTTAAGAAATATGCAACAAATATTATACTTTGATAACATTTGATGATGATAACAGAAACCACTATAATATAGCTTGAAGGGTATGATAATCCATATTTGAAGATATAATTAAATATTGGTCTGTTACATGTAGCATGAAAAGTACATGCCTGCATTAAACATGACAATACAGTGTACAGTGCTGCAGACTTTTGTTCATCTAGTAAGTTGCTACCCAAAGATATTTCCATAGTAAATGAACAGATGTTAACTATATCAAAATAACTCCTTTTACCTGAAAAGTCATACAGTTCCCATTTTCCTTCTAATGTAGAAACTGCGTGACTCTTCTAAAATATTTTTGAACTTTCTTGCTTACTGAGTTATATTTTCATAGAATAACTCATGTAGACTAATTCATGGTCTTTTTATCAATCATACCATTGCATGCATTAAATCTTAGTAAGGCTTTGCTAGTGATAATTGAATGGGTACAGAATTTGAAGAACACAGATTGGGTGAATAATCTGAAACTGCCACTGATATTTAAGGAAACCGCACTTACAAAATGTTAAGTATAACTTAACTACATTCATATAATAAAATAGCCATACTGGAAAACACAAAATAAGTTACAGAGGTGTACTGACTGTAGATGATCACATACTTGCAAATACTTAAATCATATTTTTTAGACTACAGCATCCTAGTAAAATGGGAAATACTCCCTAGGAATACTTTGCGTTCTAGTTTCACTGATACAGATTTAAGGTTTAAAGCATCTGTTTACATAGTCTAACAACCCATTTCAAAATCACAGTAAAGTATATCAAGATAGGTTTTGTGTATGAAGTCAGTTAACTTACACCTTTGTGGTTTAGTTCACCTGAATGAGGTGTGCTACCATCCTTGCACAAATTCTATATTACTAAGATTTATATATTTGCTGCAGTAAGTAATAAATGCTTCATTTCTAGTTGTGCTTAAATTACTTTCAGTTCCAGTCTTCTCTCTTCTTGTTTGTAGTGAAATTGTCTGTTTTGCTAGCCTTTGTTATAAACCTAAGCATTAAGCCTTTTTCTTTGTAATTTATCTCATCATCTTCATGGATTTATAGATCTATGGTTTCTTATGTGTTTGCATGCAGTGTCTTACACAGCAGACAACAACTTGCAGCTTACAGGCTTCTGTTTATTTTTGTGCATTTTAAGTGACAAAATGTAATGAATTAGCCAAATACATATTTATTAGGGTAGCACAGTGGTGTAGGAGTTAGTATAGCTGCTTTATAGTACTCGGTTTCCCGATTTGATTCTCCATTAGGTCTTGTAAAGTTTGCATATTTTCCATATTTCCATACATACACATGGATTATCACTGGGGTCAGTGGTTTCTTCCCTTATCTGCCAAAACTGCTCCAAGTGAATTGTACTAAATTGGAGACTGTGCATGTGTGTGCACGTGTGCATGCATGTGTGTGTGTGTGTGTGTGTGTGTGTGTGTGTGTGTGTGTGTGTGTGTGTGTGTGTGTGTGTGTGTGTGTGTGTGTGTGCGTGTGTGCGTGTGTGTGTGTGAGTGTGTGTGTGTGTGCGTTTGTGTATGCCCTCTGCAGTGATGGATCTTGCCTTATACTCATTGCTTCTTGGTACATGATTTAGCCCTTACAACCTTGAATTGGATAAAGCAATTATGTAAAATGAGTGGATGATAAGATATCATTGCCTTCCATACTACTTTATTTTAAGCCTACGCACTATATAGTTTTTGCTTTTAACAGACCCTGCAACATAATTATTACTTTTAAATGCAACACCATTTTGTCTGACTTTTTATACCAATATGGTGCCATATCTCATGAACATATGCCAGTCTATGTGTCTGAACTCATTGAGTACCATCCATGTGCTCAGTTATTAATCTTTCTTAACTGATGTGCATGTTAGAAGTGTGCTGCATGGATTTTTGCATGTAGTAATACACAGCAAGCTACCAACAAATATACTTTTGTAGACTCAGGTATTTCTAATTTTTGCTGGTATATTAAATATTTGGTACATTTGGCAAAAATCATTATATATTATTATGATTTATACATTTAATTTTCCTTTCTTTGAAGTATGCATAACAATTTCCACCTCTCTTTTTCTGTAGCTAAACTATTGCTTTGCTTCACAAAACCACTGATGTCTTCGACCGGCTGGGCAACTTTCTTTCTGAACTCATCACCACTTTTCACAGTCCTGTCTCTATTTTCCAACTTTTCTAAGTCATTCTCCTATGTCTAACATTCTGTCTCTGGGCATGGCCCTCATGGTGACTTCTATTGTACAGATATCACTGGTCCTTTCTATCAATGTAAAATAAACCTTCATATGTGTACACTGTACTTATTCCCAATGTTTATTTATTTTTAAATTGCAATTTGAAAAATGTAATAAAATTTAGAATCTGTACCTTATTCTTTTAGGGCTGTTTTTTTACTGGATGATTGTTTGGGAGTTCTTTCATGTGGTTTCAGTTGCACAAGATGAACTGTGTGGTAATGAGGTGTGCCAACAGTTCACAGCCCGCAGAGTGTTTTTTTTTTTTCTCATTAAGACAGTACAATCTTTCTATAATGAAGACACAAAATTTAAAAGCAATTGCAGCAAGACCGATTCTGAGAGATAATACTTCCTGCCTTCTGCAGATAGGTGCTAACAGACATTGTGAGTCAAATATGTTGAATGAGAACTACATCACAATATAACATTGGGATTACATGAGATCTCATTAAACTTTTGTTGCAAATTTATTTGTTTGGCTGTCATACTGTTTCACCCATTAAATTCAAGATTTTTGATCCAGGAAAAGCCTTGCACAGGAAATTCTTTTTATTGTTCCACCTCTTCCCTTCTCCCAGAGTTCATAAAATTACTGCTTCTCTGGAATTGGAAATTAACTATGACAAGGCTTATTTTGCCACAGATAACCGACCCCTGAGATTGGAATGAAAAAGAATGAAATTTGACACTGACTGAGGAATGAAAGGAAGGAGTACCTACAGGAGGAAAATAAGCTAACAAAGTTTTGTACATTGAAGGCTATTTGTTTTAGAATTTTCTTCAGCTCTAAGAAAGTGTTCATTTCAGAGTCTGTAAAGCAATTATAGGAACACAAACATTTGCAACTCACAAAATATAGTTAGTGGCACTACAACAAGGGATCCTGAAAGTGAGTAGCACTTCTGGGATCTTTCACTCTAAGTGAATGGAAAGAAAATCCTGCAGGTGAGAGAAGGGTATTATGATTTCATTTTCAGAATGCCTTCTAAGATAGAGAAGAGTTTGTCCCCCAAAAATGTCAATATTTCCAGTCCCATAGCATCAATTAGGTCATACAAAAAATTAAAATTATTAACAGTCGGTTGTGCTGCAGGGAGGTTTTCATTGCAAATGCATACAACATCAAAATGTTATGTGTGTGTGTGTGTGTGTGTGTGTGTGTGTGTGTGTGTGTGTGTGTGTGTGTGTGTGTGTGTGTGTGTGTGTGTGTGCAATTGTTGCCATTACCATGCAGTTTGTGACTTACGCAACTTGTCGACAAACAGCATGAATACAAAGTTAAATTGCATTATATTATCTTCAGCAGTTTCATGAAGGATTCACTGTGGTCACAGTTCTATGACCATGGAGTTAGTATATGTATGTAAGACAGTGTGAGGGTGAAGACCCCACATAAATGCTGTTTTAGTGATAATTTGATTTGCTTGAATGTAGGTTCTGTTGTTTTGTAACTTCTTGCTGTGATTTGTGTAGGAAGTCAGTAACGTGTTGTGTTAATGGAAATAGTTAAATGGTTCCTGGATATGCTCACAGTAAAAACTGTTTTGTGGAGGAAAGTGTGCTTGTATTTTTTTTTTTTTTTTGGTGGAGTAACAGTATTTCAGGGAAGGTGAGATGCAGTGTTTGCTTTGTGTGTGTGTCTGTGTGTGTGTGTGTGTGTGTGTGCAATAAGCTGTGTTTTGGTATTTGGTGAGATTGACTTGTTTTGTTTTGAATGTGTTTCTAGTGATTAAATGTGTTTCAGTGATTCTTTCAGTTTATAATTAATAATATAGTCATATATGTCATTAAATGTTAATTTCATTTTCTGCACCTATTGTCCCTTTATCCCCACAGTGATTCAGTACATCAAATAGAAACAGACGGAGGCAGAACCCCACTGCCTAGGAAATAACATATTTCATCATGGCTGTTATTCATCCTTGTAGTTATTGCCTTCACTGTCATTTTCTGAAGCACTAGATTTATAAGTTAATGCATGCATTACAAAGAATGTTACAGCCATGTACTTGTATTCATATATGTAGTTGATAAAAGAATGGCCTACTCAAGGCACTAGTTTGTTGCATTTTTATGTGACCTTAGAATTTGCCTGATGACCACAGGAAATACATGAGAAGATAAGCAACAAGCAGTCTAGTTTATAGCCTTTCAAACAATCCCACCAGTAGGTGTTATACTTACCCAAGATTTGTAAGGGGAACTTCCATTCCATACTTTAAGGACCTGAAGACTCCTTCCCAGCAAGTCTGGATCCAAATGCAGATTACTGATGTATACTCTCAGGGGTTCAGAAGGCAGGTCACGTGTTTGGTTTACTTGCTTATTAATCTAGTTCTCTCCCATTCATAACTAGCATATAAGTGAGCCGTCATAGACAGTTATAGAACATAAAATAAACCACCAAGCATCCAATCAGAAAGTCATGATGTCATTCCCGCAAACTAGCTTTCATATCCTATAACTGGTTCTTATTACCCTGTTGCTGGTCCTTGCTCTCACATACATACTTCCTTTTGTAGGACACAAAGTGCCTGTAGAAGGGTAAAGTTATGCTCAGTAAAATCTATTTTTATCAATGTTTGTCCAGAAGCAGAACACAAAGAACTATTCCCAGCATATTCACACTGGCTCCATAAAATAATCACTCCTAGTTATATTTTTCATCACTATTTCCAGTCTTGCAAATGCAAACAGCACAGTATTTTCTTCCTACAAAGACACTTAATTAAAGGTTATAATTTTAAATATTCCTTTATATTTTCTTTCTGTTGTAGGGAGAACCTTCTGTTTTCTGGTCTACCATTTGAAAAGGTTGTATATTAAATCATCAAATGCTTGAAATAACGAACGCTGATTTATCGACCCTTAAAAAAGGAAAGCTTGAAATCCCGAAGACACAGAACAGCGATTAAATCGCTGTTCCACAAAACAAATAAAAAAAAACAAACAAACTTCAAAACACTAAATAAAGTGTGTGGGGGGCTGTGCCCCCACCCCCCCTACTTAAATATACCAACTCCGAGATCGTACCACAGTGGAGGAAATGGCAGCATCCCGAACATGGCCCAGCAATTTTTTTCCCTGGGAAAAAATCGCTGTTCTGTGTCTTCAGGATTTCAAGCTTTCACTTTTAAAGGGTTGATAAATCAGCGTTCGCTATTTTAAGCATTCACTGATTTAATGTAGACCCTTTGAAAACTGCACCCTGCTTGACCATGGTGAGGTTTTTTGGACTGGCCCCTTGGAATCTAAAAAATTACAAATTATATATAGTATTTTCAGTAAAAGTCATTTAGTTTCACACATGGATAGAGCAATACTTCAGCAACATTACAGCATCATTGAATGTTAAACAACGTTGTGTAATAAACAATAAAATCCTACCACCAGGATATAGTACTTATCACACTTTTAGAAGTAGAAATGGACAGATGGAACTGCTATCAATACTTAATGTATTAGCAATCCCCTTCAAAGCCAGTCTATATGTGAGATGTACGTATTACTGGTCACAGTCAGTGTCAGTCAGTACAAATCTTCACCGTGGGGTCGATCTACACAGATGTTATTCAGAACACAACAAAAGGCACGCTGTCATGGGTAACATGAAATGTAAATGGAGAAGGGCTGATATTCGACAACTTCAGTATTGATGAGCATCCACAAATAACTGCTATACGCAGCCTGCACTAAATCTTTTTGGTCTGGCCTATTGTATCTTTAGCACTACCAGAATATACAAAGCAATAGATGAAGCAGTATCCTAGACTAGCTACTAGCAACCAACGCTGACAACATAGATAAGGCAGCCACTAAATCTGATGGCCTTAGTGACCACCACCTCTGTACAGCATGAGATCTGCATCAAAACCATGAATTCTCACCACTTTACCTGTTCTAGGAATAAAAAAAAAATCAACACACAAACATTTTTATCACTCTTCAAAAATTTCATTGAGTCCCTCATCAACTGCTTCAGTACTGATGCTGCAGTTAGTTGCTTTAACTACTCCATCCATAATGTCCACAGCAGCTGGACACCTGTAAGGCGTAAAACACGATGGCAGTGTCATCTACTTTAAATACTCCTTCTTTCCTTAATAACTTTGCACCTCTGTAAAGTCAGATCTACACCCTGACTAATCTCTGACATCAAAGGTCATATGTCACAATGTGACCAAGGCTGGAAACATTATCATTGTTATAAAAGGACTCCATACCTTCTATAGTGTAGAGATCTCAAAAAAAGGGTAAAGTTTCTCATAATAAGCAAAAACAAAAGAAAAAAAGAAAGAAATTCTCCTTTAACCAACAACATGAACACAGAAACAATCCTCAGACCTTTTGTTGTAATCTCATTTAGTTACAAAGCCCTTAACACAAATCTCAGCCCTACTATTGTGCCAGAATTATCACCACTTGAAATTGCTAATAAATTTAAAGGCCACTCCAGCCCTCACCCTCTTCCATCTAGTTCTGAATCTTTTGATTCTCTCATGTCAAACCATCAACAGCTTTAGCAAATGGCAGTCTCCCTGCAGAATACCGTGATATATCTGCATAAGCCATTGCCTATCCTGTAACCGTAATAATCCTCGGATGTCTCAGCGTTTCTGACATCATTTAACTGTGGAGATCATCTGCCATGATTCCACTCGATATGGAAATAATTCAGCTGAGTCCTTGTCCTTTATTTTTATTTTGTATTTGTTAATCAAGGTGGAGCACTGATCTCCATGGACCTTTTTCAGGCCCCTATGCCCTGTCTAGTTAAGCGACTTGCTCAGACTCACACAGATAGGCAAATGAAGGATGAAGGAATCAAACCCTGGGCCACTGGAGCAAAGGAAGCGGATCGTTAGGAGCTCCTTAATCCTTTTCAGCAATTGCCAGACTGTTAAAATAAAGCTAGTGATCGGTGAATGAACATGAGGTAAGCACTAGAGACTGGCATCCTAGAGGGACTAATCTTAGTTTTGCAAATAATAGTAGGATGCCATATACCATAACTCTTAACTTTTTTTCTAAAGAATTCTGGGCAAAAGATAAGCATTAGAGTGGGATATATGCTCAAAATCAGGACTACTTTTTAAATATTATTCCAATTGATCTAAAAAGTAAATAGAATAAAATGATTTGCATCAACATGCATTATCTGAACAATAAGAAGTATTAACCTCTAATGCTTGGCATTACTGCCTGCCTGTAATCTTGAATGATTTACCAGAAAATAAACATTTTATGAGTGACAGGGCAACAATACGAGGGAAAAATCAAACATTTTGGGTACAGTTGTGAACATCCATGCCCCTCCTCACACACAGTCATGCAGACAGAGACACACACACACACACACACACACACACACACACACACACACACACACACACACACACGCACACACACACACACACACACACACACACACACACACACACACACACACACACACACACACACACACACACACACACACACCCACACACACACACACACACACACACACACACACACACACACACACACACACACACACACACACACACACACACACACACACACATTACCCTAATTACAACAAGTTGTATGAGTGCAACTGTACACTTCAGAAGTTTAATTACAATCAAATGGATGAATAAATACATAAATAACTGCCATACAGGAATGTATCTTCCCAGCTCGTTAGGCCCCCTGTGCCCCCCAAATAAAAGAATGCTCCTTACACAGTGAATGACTGCTGGCACACATACTTAAATGTCTAGACATGGTGGAACAACATAAGCAGGGGATTATCACAGTAAACACTACTGATCAACGCTAATCTGCATTGTAATTCCTGTCCTCTAAAACCACATCCTTACACTAAAACACATGACTGACAAGTATGTGATGACTTGTAGGATAGCCATACAAACATACACAGAATGAGAAGGAAACCTCTCATCAAAATGAGGCCTGTATTCTTACCAAACACCATTATACAGTTATAAATTAATGGACGTCTGCTGAAACAACATACAAATGCAAATTAATTGCTGTTTGTAATAACATACAATAGCATGTTTACCTTGTATACTGACCGTTGCACCACAACAAACAAACATATAAATAAGATGCATAGCATTTTAAACCAAATAATTAAGTGGATGCTTATAAATTAATTAGTTCAAAGAAAATAATATCCTTGCAGTTTGTGTAGTATATAGAGCAAGAGGAGCTATACAATGGAGATGAGTTCATACAGTCATCGGTTCATAGGACAATACTAGGCTGATGATCCAGAGGATTGTTAGTAGCCTTGCTACAATACCCCAAATCACAGATACTCATTGACGTGCCTAATTTATAACTAATTTTAACCCCTTCAGTGAATGTTTGAGGGGCCATACCCAGGGTGTATTTATGGTAGCCCATCCATTCTTCCAGGTTATACTTACAGAGGCTTAGGGAGCTACTTTGCTTTACATAGAAAGGAAATCTATTCCATTAAAGAGGAATCATCAGGGATATATACCTACCACACTAGCAGATCCTATTTAAGTTTTGGTAGAATGTAAATCTTATAGGTTCATAGGTGTTTACTAGGCTAATGACCACAAGGGCAGAGTGATGACTGTTGCCTTTCTATTCATGAGGCAATAGTAATTCCAGAGGCACTGATAGGTCATGTTTCATGCTATTTAGAAGGCATCCTGGGATATTGTCTGGGCCCACTGATGCAGTGTTCTTGGTCTTAGAGAGAGCATTAAGGACCTGTTGCCTAGTGATAGTAGTGGGAGTTATATTTGATGGTATTTCCTGAGGGAAGGTTGAGGAGGAGAGAGGAGTAAAGTTGGAGCTGAATTTATCAGCCAGGAGGTTTGCTATATCTTCTGGCTCAGTATAGGAGGTTCCATTTACAATGAGCTCTGCACACACCTGTGTATTGCCTTTGAGGTTGCGGACATATCTAAAGAATGCTTTGTGGTTGTCCTTAGCCTGGGAAGCCAAACTTACCTCAAAATTTGGCTTTGGTAGACTTTTATATGTCCTGTGAGTTGTTTGTTTAGTTTAATGAGCATACTTTATCCTGCTGGGTGCTGCATTTCCTATTTTTTGCCATGATTTTCTTCCTTCTGTTATACATCCGACTGATTTTGTGATTCCACCAGGGTGGCTTGTTTTTTGAGTTAGTTCTGTACTTCTTCCTGGTGGGTACAGCTGCCTTTATGCAGCTATTAACATGCTTGTACAGGGTTTCTGTGAGCAGTTCTGCATAGGCAGAAGTGTTCTCAGGGTTTATAGGGGCTTGAAATTTTGACATATTCTCACTTAATAGCAGGAGGTTAGCCTTAGAATAGTTTGTGAATATTCCCAGTTTAGCTGGGGGTCCAGGTTTTATTTTACTTCAAAGGAGACCATTTTGTGGTCTGACCTTACCAGGGGAAGGCATTACGTATGGGGTGTACAGCATTCTCCCATATTAGTGAGGACTAGATCCAGTATGGTTGCACTTCTCATTGGTGTACTGACTATCTGGTCCAGGGAGTTTGTGTTTACAAAATCCAAGAATCTCTGTGCATGTATGTTTGATGTTGTATAAGATTCCCTGTTAATAGTGGGGTAATTAAAGTCACCCGTGAATATAGTATTGGGTTGGATGGTTAGTGTTTCTAATAAATTTAAATACATGGTATGAGTCATAGAGGGGGACCTATAGCTTTCAAGGAAGTGGTATTGGATTTTGCCTAGGATGATTTGAACATGGAGCAGCTCAAGTGCATTGTCCTGTTTGACCAGCCTTGAAGTATATTTATTTTTGATGTAAATAGAGACACCTCCACCTTTAGTCCCTGCCTGTGAAGTAGCTGGTCTAAATGTGTGGAAGGCATTATAACCCTGCACTGTTGGTGCACTGTCCGCGGCTTTAAACCATATCTCTGAGACCACATAGACATCAGCATTCTCTAGGGTAAAGAGATCTTCCATGGAGTGGAGTTTTTTTTGTTTAGGCTCCTAGCATTGAGCAGCAATACTATTAGATTTTCTTTGTTTTGATTTGCTATGTCGAAAGTACTTTCAGTATGGCATTGCATAAAAAAAGGCCCTACGGGGGAAGACAGTGTTTTAGCTAATATTCAAAAGCCTAGAGGGGAGAGGTGCAAACCATCCCTGGAAAAGCAGGGTGGTCTGTTGACCATCTCCTTCCATGCTGAGAAATATTGCAACCCCTTAGAATGACACCAGAAACTAAGCCAATTATTAAAGTCAATCATCTTTTGTTCATATTGTGGCATCATCCTTGGAGAAGGTAAAATGCTGCTCAATGCTAGACTTAAACCAGCCTGAGACACATATTCCGAAAGCTCTATGATGTCTCTCTTCATGTAGTCTAGGGAGGTACATCTCAGATAATTTACTCCCACATGGACTATGACTGAGTCATATTGGTAATTGTGATCCAATGACCTGAGTGCTTGAGTAATGTGGCAGATCCTATCCCCTGATAAGCAACTGACTGTAACTTTCACCTTACTCAGCCTGGTGAGAGGGGACATCAGCATGTCTCACAATGGAGTCTCCAATGACTAGAATGTTGGAATGTGTGATGACTAGCCTTATGGGCTTAGAGGTAGAGGCTCCATGAAATGTAGCTCTATGTGTTGATGTGGGTGTTGTTTTGAAATTGTGCTTTTGGGGGTGGTGAGGGTATTTCTTATATGTACTTTGTCTAGGAGGTCTTTGTGGTTTAGGAAGGTTATATGTAAGTGTCTCAGTATATGTGGGTCTAGATGTCTGCTTTGAATTGTGCATAATGGGTGCAACATGTGTACTACTGACAACCTTATTGATATTAGGAGTACCTTTATGTGAGAGCTTTGCCTCAAGTGACATGTAAATGCATCTCTCACATACCGTATCAGTTTGTTTGTGAATTAACTGGTTGTCAGTAAACATGAGGCAATTTCTACATTGCCTCAGTAAAGCCCGTATCCATCAAGCTGGTAATGGAGACAGTAGGAAAGTTCATATCCATGGCAACATACACTTTTTTATTGATTAGATTGTTGGAGTGAGAATGTCGATCTCTGTCAGGAGTATCCGGTTTGCAACTATGTGGACAGTACTTGTCACTGCAAACTAGTTGTCCTGTGTGCACGTAGATATTGGAGAAATATCAATTGTGCTTTTACAGGAAAAATGTCACTCAAGGTATCTGAGTCTGTACAGAGCACTGTCAAACACTTGAGGGTCAACTAATATGTAGACCCTGAAAATTTAAGGATGAAGTGTTTAGGCAGATATTCTGAAGTTAGAAAGAAATCAAGCAGTACTAACTGAAAACAAAGAATTAGCTTGTCAAGAATGATGAAAAGGTGGGAGTCACATGACTGGCTACTGCCTGGCTACTACTAAAGCTGGTCTCAACACAGCTTCATTCTGTTGGGATACAATGCACCTTTGCTTCTTCTCTCACCAGAAGCAAAATGTTAGTACCAGTCTAAAGAAGAGAAGTAGGCCACAGCCTGTTTGGTGATTCACAGTTTTGTCCCAGATGATGCAAGGGTCTGTAGGCTTGTAGCCTTTTTCTGGTAGATGCCTCGAATAGAAACCAGACCAATAAGGTACGTTAAGCACAGACACTCACTCTCCAACCAGAAAGAATCAGGAATCAATGCACTCTGCTCCTACTCTCACCAGGATCAGAATACAAGCACAGATTCCAAGCTGTCACTTATAAAGCAGTTATTAGGCTTTCTGGTGATCAGCAGTCTCCAAGAAATAATGTCACTGTATTCCTTCTCTCATCAGGTGAAAATAGAAGCACTAATCCTAAGATGACTACTCTTCAGTGGGTATTGAGGGTTTTATTAGTTTTGCAGATATGCAGGAGGAGACAAGGCTTTGTAGGCTAGACAGAGGTCACTTATCAAGAGTCTATAGGAAACAGAAAACTGAGAAAGCACCTTAGAATGGTTTGGGTAGCTTAGGGAAGTCATGGCCTTAATTACTGCAGTGAGGAAATGCTGTGGTCTCTCAAGCTGAGTCATATGATTTAGGCAAAAAGGAGCATTATACTCTATTATGACCCTGATAAGGGAGGAGTAGAGACAGATGATAACTTTCTTAGATCTGGAAAAAATATCCATGGGTGATAAGTTTGTCAAGGTAAAAAAAAAATTCTTAACAACAGTAGATGCATGGTGATGAAAGGATAGTTCATTGTCAATGAAAATGCCCAGGTCCCTAATGCTGTCAACTTTCAAAAGGATGTCACCTATGTGGTAGATGAATGGATGGCCATTCTTGCCTAAGGACACAATGCTGCATTGCTTGGCAATCAGTTTTAGGTCGTGGATCAAGGACCACTTATTGGTGCCTGTTAGTGCCTCCTAAAAAATTGGAAATTAGATGGAAAGTTACTGACAGCTCTAAGTCTGAAGCCATCTGTAAACTTGGTCAGCCACAGGCCCATGATGTCAGCCTTGACATCAAAGAAGTAAATAACAAAGAGAAGGGGTCTTAGGACAAATCTGTTGGGGACACTGCAGTTTACTAGTCTTTTTGAAGTGACCATGTCTCCCACACTAACGGATTAGGTTCTGTCAGTTAGCTAGTTTGCTGTCCAGCAGATAACACAGTGGTTTCCTTTTATTTTGATTAGCTTGTTGATAGTATCAGAATGTGGGATGGTATGAAAGTCCTTGGCCATATCCAGGTAGGCAGCATGAACTAATTTAATAGATTCTAATGCATCAGTGACCTATTCAAAAAAGCCCACCAGGTTCAAGAGACAGTATCTGCTTTAACAAACGCAAACTAGTTTGGGTTCAGGGTTTGTAGACTGCCTATGCCCTTGTTAATACTTCTCCATAATGATGCACTCCATTCATTTGCAGATAAGGACAGTCAGGCTTCTAGGTCTGTAATTTCCTGAATCAGTAGTGGATCCCCTTCCGCTTATAATCAACATTTTGAAGACTTGAGTGCGAAAGTCATGTGGGCGAAAGGCAGTTTTCAAAGTTGCACAATACCGAACCTGAATAATATGACATCATAATAATGAACATAAAGCTTGATTCGTTATTATGAGTTTGGCATTGTCAATGGAAATCGTGATACAGTGAGGATACGGGAGCTTTCCCCTTTCCTCACTGTAGTGCAATCACAGAGTAAATATATATATATAATTTTCAGGGGGTATGGGGGGGTGCAGGGGGCTTGCCTCCCTGCTAAAACATAAAAGGAAATATGTACTTTTGAAACCAGAAGTTTGTTATGTCGAGTGTCGAATGTTATGTTTACAATGTTTGACATTTAGGCTAGCTTTTGTTTTCATTTTTAGGATGTTCATTTGTTGTTTTGATGGCAAAAATAATTTGTCTTCAAGATTTTGACAGTAAACCATCCCCTTCTTGTGAAGTGGGTCAATTATTTCTTTAATTAGTAATGGATCCCTATCTTGTGCAGTGGGTTAATTATTTCTTTAATTAGTAATGGATCTCTATCTTGTGCAGTGGGTTGATTAGTTCATTTCTCTATTCCTCTGGCACAAATCCATTAGAGAGGCCGGGGTTGAGCAGGTGTAGTAGTGAGTCAGTCAGACAGTGTCCAGTGCTGACAAGACAGCAGCCAGGAACATTATCAGGTCCAATGGAGCATGAGTTTTTGGCCTTGGAGATAGTATTCAGGACCTGCTCAGAAGTAATTAGAGGGGATGGGGTGAGCATTGCTAATAATTGGAGAAAGTTAGGGGAAGATAAGGGAGTAAGCTAGAGATGTATTTGTCCTCTAATATGTTGGCTATGTACTCAATGTTTGAATAAATGTTGCTGTTATGTATGACTTCTGAGCAGAGCTGGGCATTACAGGTAAGGTTTCTGACATAGCTGAAGAAGGCTTTGTGGTTGTCATTTGCAAATGTAACATTTCCAGTTCATACTTACTTTTGGATGATTTGATTTTGTTTCTGAGTTCTTTATTGAGCTTTTTAAGTTCAACTCTAGATGATGTGAAAGTTTGCTTTTATAGGCTATAAGTTTCTTCCTCTTATTGTATAGTTTGTTTATACTACGGTTCAAATATAGGGGTTTATTCCTGAATCTGGCTATTTATGTCTTATGGGGACAGATGCCATGATGCATGCATTGAGATGGGCATAGAAATTATTCACAAATGCGGCAGCATACAAGAAAGGGTCAGAAAAGTGAGGAGGGCACTTAAATTTCATTAGGTCATCTGTTAGCTGGATTAGGTTTGCCTTAGAGTAGACTCTAAAAACAAAAAGGTAGAGTAGACTCTAAGTACAGGAAAGGTTTTGTGTTAAGTCAGGTTTTATCGTCATAGTGAATGCTACTAATGAGTGGTCAGATTTGACCAGTGATGTGTTTTCTGTAGGTGTTTGTCAGAGCCTGGTCCAAAATTTTTGAATGTCTAGTTAAGACTTGAGCCAGTTAGTCTCTGGAGCTGGCATTAATGAAGTCCAGGAATGTTTGTGCATTTTTATTTGAGGCAGTGTACGTTTCCCACTTAATGATAAGTAAGCTATTTTATTACATAATGTTTGCTCCAATGAATGTATGTATTTATAAATATTTTCATTGGTGTAGCTCAGAAATATTGCTACCAAGTTTTAGTTTAGTGTTCACTAGGCTATAATACTTGTTAATAGTAAATTGTATACTGAATTCAGCAATACAAATGCAGTAGCAGAGAACTAATGAAAGCATCTCATACCTTGCCTTAACAATATGTATTGAGAATTGCATCAAAGGAATTGTATAAATGGTGGAAGTGACCTTTTCTGAACAAAAGGTTAACTTGTATGCTCAAAGTGTATGTAAGAATATGATTTAATACCACACATAGAACTACCTTATGTGACATACTGCACAGTGAGCAGAGTTATAAATGTTCATATGAAATGCACACAAGTGGTTATGCACAGTTTAAAACAATGTAGCAGTTTTGCAAATGCTGAAATAAATTGTACTAGAGAACATTTCTATCATGGCAGAATGTCTGTCCTTAATGTGCTGCTACATTACTGCTGTGCGGTGGTGATTGACTCTAAGGTTCTGTAAAGATTTAGTAGGTATCCTGTCTCTTTTCGGTGGCACTGCCTTTTATCAATATGGTGTTTACCTCTGTGTGCTTTTGGGCTAAGTGTGGCACAACTGTTATATTGGTGTGCTTCCCTAATAGCTACCACAGCCTCAGGTCTGACTACTCCCAAGTTACAGGCAACTATCTTACAGAAGTGCAGCTGTCCTATAGATGCTGTACTCCTCATTAGTGGTAATGTCATAGGTCAGAGCAGTGCCTGAGCATTGCATATCAGTGGTAATGTCATAGGTCAGAGCAGTGCCTGAGCATTGCATATTAGTGGTAATGTCATGAGTCAGAGCAGTGCCTGAGCATTGCATATTAGTGGTAATGTCATAGGTCAGAGCAGTGCCTGAGCATTGCATATTAGTGGTAATGTCATAGGTCAGAGCAGTGCCTGAGCATTGCATATTAGTGGTAATGTCATAAGTCAGAGCAGTGCTTGAGCATTGCATATTAGTGGTAATGTCATAGGTCAGAGCAGTGCCTGAGCATTGCATATTAGTGGTAATGTCATGGGTCAGAGCAGTGCCTGAGCATTGCATATTAGTGGTAATGTCATAGGTCAGAGCAGTGCCTGAGCATTGCATATCAGTGGTAATGTCATAGGTCAGAGCAGTGCCTGAGCATTGCATATTAGTGGTAATGTCATAGGTCAGAGCAGTGCCTGAGCATTGCATATTAGTGGTAATGTCATGGGTCAGAGCAGTGCCTGAGCATTGCATATTAGTGGTAATGTCATGGGTCAGAGCAGTGCCTGAGCATTGCATATTAGTGGTAATGTCATAGGTCAGAGCAGTGCCTGAGCATTGCTTATTAGTGGTAATGTCATAGGTCAGAGCAGTGCCTGAGCATTGCATATTAGTGGTAATGTCATAGGTCAGAGCAGTGCCTGAGCATTGCATATTAGTGGTAATGTCATAGGTCAGAGCAGTGCCTGAACTTTGCATATTAGTGGTAATGTCATGGGTCAGAGCAGTGCCTGAGCATTGCATATTAGTGGTAATGTCATGGGTCAGAGCAGTGCCTGAGCATTGCATATTAGTGGTAATGTCATGGGTCAGAGCAGTGCCTGAGCATTGCATATTAGTGGTAATGTCATGGGTCAGAGCAGTGCCTGAGCATTGCATATTAGTGGTAATGTCATTGGTCAGAGCAGTGCCTGAGCATTGCATATCAGTGGTAATGTCATAGGTCAGAGCAGTGCCTGAGCATTGCTTATTAGTGGTAATGTCATAGGTCAGAGCAGTGCCTGAGCATTGCATATTAGTGGCAATGTAATGGGTCAGAGCAGTGCCTGAGCATTGCATATTAGTGGTAATGTCATACGTCAGAGCAGTGCCTGAGCATTGCATATTAGTGGTAATGTCATAGGTCAGAGCAGTGCCTGAGCATTGCATATTAGTGGTAATGTCATAGGTCAGAGCAGTGCCTGAGCATTGCATATTAGTGGTAATGTCATAGGTCAGAGCAGTGCCTGAGCATTGCATATTAGTGGTAATGTCATAGGTCAGAGCAGTGCCTGATCTTTGCATATTAGTGGTAATGTCATGGGTCAGAGCAGTGCCTGAGCATTGCATATTAGTGGTAATGTCATGGGTCAGAGCAGTGCCTGAGCATTGCATATTAGTGGTAATGTCATGGGTCAGAGCAGTACCTGAGCATTGCATATTAGTGGTAATGTCATAGGTCAGAGCAGTGCCTGAGCATTGCATATCAGTGATAATGTCATAGGTCAGAGCAGTGCCTGAGCATTGCATATTAGTGGTAATGTCATAGGACAGAGCAGTCTTTGACCATTATATATTTATTTATTTGATTTTATTTTACATTTGTTTACTGGGAAAATCCGACTGGACTAGCTCCAGAATTATAACAATAATACATGTTTTAAACAGAATTATAAGGGCAAGCTATAAGTGAAGAACACCAATAGATCTTTACATGTGGGAACTTATAGACAGACAAGACATAATAGATATTTACATGTAGGAATTTTTAGACAGACAAGACATATTAAAACAACATTATTCACATTTTCAGGCTAGAAATATGAATACACGCAGAATATATTTCAGTAGTGATCATGGTTGATGAGCTACTGACTAGCGATAGCTTAACTGTTAGTACTGTAGAGCATTACAGTGAAGTAATTAGAAGACATCCTTGTCAATGGAAGGTGAGAGGTAGGAAGCATTGATATATTAGTGGTAATACCATAGGTCAGAGCAGTGCATGACCATTATATATTAGTGGTAATGCCATAGGTCAGAGCAGTGCCTGACCATTATATATTAGTGGTAATGCCATAGGTCAGAGCAGTGCCTGACCATTATATATTAGTGGTAATGCCATAGGTCAGAGCAGTGCCTGACCATTATATATTAGTGGTAATGCCATAGGTCAGAGCAGTGCCTGACCATTATATATTAGTGGTAATGCCATAGGTCAGAGCAGTGCCTGACCATTATATATTAGTGGTAATGCCATAGGTCAGAGCAGTGCCTGACCATTATATATTAGTGGTAATGCCATAGGTCAGAGCAGTGCCTGACAATTATATATTAGTGGTAATGCCATAGGTCAGAGCAGTGCCTGACCATTATATATTAGTGGTAATGCCATAGGTCAGAGCAGTGCCTGACCATTATATATTAGTGGTAATGCCATAGGTCAGAGCAGTGCCTGACCATTACATATTAGTGGTAATGCCATAGGTCAGAGCAGTGCCTGACCATTATATATTAGTGGTAATGCCATAGGTCAGAGCAGTGCCTGACCATTATATATTAGTGGTAATGCCATAGATCTGAGCAGTGCCTGACCATTATATATTAGTGGTAATGCCATAGGTCAGAACAGTGCCTGACCATTAGATATTAGTGGAAATGCCATAGGTCATAGCAGTGCCTGACCATTAGATATTAGTGGTAATGACATAGGTCACAGCAGTGCCTGAGCATTATATATTAGTGGTAATGACATAGGTCAGAGCAGTGCCTGATCATTATACATTAGTGGTAATGCCATAGGTCAGAGCAGTGCCTGACCATTATATATTAGTGGTAATGACATAAGTCAGAGCAGTGCCTGATTATTATATATTAGTTGTTATGCCATAGGTCAGATCAGTGCCTGACCATTATATATTGGTGGTAATACCAGTACCTGACCATTATATATTACCGGTAATGCCATATGGCAGAGCAGTCCTTGACCATTGTATATTAGTAGTAATACCATAGGTCAGAGCAGTGCTTGACCATTACATATTAGTGGTAATGCCATAGATCAGAGCAGTGCCTGACCATTATATATTAGTGGTAACGTCATAGATCAGAGCAGTGCCTGACCATTATATATTAGTGGTAACACCATAGGTAAGAGCAGTGCATGATCATTATATATTAGCGGTAACATCATAGGTCAGAGCAGTGCCTGAACATTATATATTAGTGGTAATGCCATAGGTCAGACCAGTGCCTGACCATTATATATTAGCAGTAACACCATAGATCAGAGCAGTGCCTGACCAATATATAGTAGTGTTAATGCCATAGGTCAGACCAGTGCCTGACCATTATATATTAGTGGTAATGCCATAGGTCAGAGCAGCCCTTGACCATTATATATTAGTGTCAATACCATAGGTCAGAGCAGTGCCTGACCATTATATATTAGCAGTAATGCCATAAGTCAAAGCAGTGCTTGACCATTATATATTAGTGGTAACGCCATAGGTCAGAGCAGTGCCTGATCATTATATATTAGTGGCAATGCCATAGGTCAGAGCAGTGCTTGACCATTATATATTAGTGGTAATGCCATAAGTCAGAGCAGTGCTTGACCATTATATATTCATTTCCGTCACAAAGCAGCAGCCTAGTTACTCAGTGTGCTCTTTTAGCAGTGGCACTACTACATGTCTAAACGGCACCATCTTATTACAGTCCCTCTTCTCACTGTGACACAGGAAATAGATGATATACCCATGGTCAGTGGTATCAGTGTAGGTCAGACTGATTACAGTGTATTACATGCTACTATCTGGATGTAGCCTTTGTTAATAGCAGTTTGTAATAAAATTGTTGTAAATATATATTACTGGCAGGGTATAAACAGTAAGCTATAGGCAAGGTTTAAATCTGGCAAGGAATACATTTAGTCCAGTGGCTCTTCTCGTCTCCAGAGTTTAGTACCTAATTTCTTATGAATGATTAGTTAGTTAACTGAGCACTTTTCCTGTAATTATTTTGGAATGTAATTTAAATGTTATCTTTGTATCAAGCCATAATTCTAGATATTTCTAATGAGTTGCAGGTGTTACAGCAGTACTTTTTGTGCTGAATGTCTGAGTAAAATCATTTTTGTCTTTTGTCAAATAACACAGTAGCCAAATTTGGATGATTAAGTAATAGTTTATTAATAGAGAGCCATGAGTACACATTAGTTTATTTATCTTGAAGACATTTTTGGATGATAATGGGAATTTTGGCCTATCTGAGTAAAATAAGGGCATCAGCACATAACATCATAGTTTTGGTAGCGTTTCAAAAACTTTAATAAAATGTGTTTCAAGAGAATATGGGAAATCCATCATCAAAACAACCTCCAAGAAATTCTGCTTCAAAATCACGTGAACTGTTAAATATAGGTGCCCCAAATGGCCCCTCTGCTTTTCCATGTGTAGACCATAGGGACAAGGCAAGGAGAAACACTGAGCCATTGTTGGAGTGGTAGCATATTGAAATAAACTTGGGAAACTTCTGACAAATTGTGATATCATGTCACTACTGCTTTGGGAAAGCATAGGTTATTGTATCCAGAATGTGAATTTAGAACTGACTGAATTACTTTAAGATAACATGATTAAAACATAAATATATGTACTTTGGGTGGACTGCGGTATATGAAGTGTTACATGTTTAAGATATGATCTTGAAGACAAGGAATGTCGTAGTTTAAATCCTCCAAGTCAAGGATGAAGTCAGATTATATCTTCCACATGTTAGCACTGTTAGCATTTGCAGTGCCAGTAGCCCATGTTCTCATGATGAATGGTCTGAATCTTTTTTACATCATCTGAGTGACAGATGCCTTTTTCAAAGAAATGTCTCCTGACCAGCTCCTTCTGATGATTATCTTGATAATTCGCAGAAATGAAAATTGTTTGGAGGCCCTCACATTAAATAGAACAGAAAAATGATTCCCTCAATCACATCCAGTCTTTTCTGTGTCTCAGACAAAGAACAGACTTTGCTGATACTAACTAAAGATTTAGACTGTGCAAGCATATGCACTTGAACTATGACAGCAATAGCGTCTCCAACCATCATCCTGCACACTGGAAGACTTTCCTGAGCCTTGAAAAGGAAAGAATAAGCAAATTAGCATTCTGCACAGCAACCAACTACTGGGCTCAAAATAATACACCATGGTCCATAGGGTCTGTAGGGTCAACCAACCAAATAAAGAATACTTTATTTGGTTGGTGCTATCCCAAACAGAACCAAGACACTATCCTGCAAAAAAAAGGAAACAAATCTGGTGGTCCCCTGCCATAAACAAACTGTACAACTGAAGAAAGAAACTGTTGCAAAAGAGAGTAAAATCCCATGAGTGGAGGAACTCCCTGGTCAGCCTCAGTAAGAAGCTGCAATCCCTGATAAAATCTACAAAGCTAGTTACGAAAACAAAATCGCCACTGATTCTAAAGACAACCACAAAGCATTCTATAGTTATGTCAAGAATCTCAATGGCAACACTCAGATCTGCTTTGAGTTACAGCACAATGGCACTAAATATACAGACCCAACTGATATTGCCAACATCCTGGCAGATAGGTTCAGGGCTAACTTTACCCCCTTTTCACCCCCTAAAGAGCCCATCTCTATACCAGAGGAATGCAAAGTTCCTGTAATCATGGCTGCACAGGTAAAAACCTCACTCTCCAAAGCCAAGAACACAGCATCCATGGGACAAGGCAACATCCCAGGCTGCGTTCCACATGAACTAGAGAACGAACTGGCACCCCACCTAAGTACCATGTTCAATCAAAGCCTCACCTCAGGCTTTTTGCCCACTGAATGGTGCACAGCGACGGTTATCCCACTCCAGAAGGGGGGAGCCACCATGGACCCCGGGAACTACCACCCCATTAGCCTGACGAGCCTGGTCTGCAAGGCTATGGAATGTATCATCATGGAACTTAAAAACAATGAAATTGGTAATCTCCAAACTCTGGACCCCACCCAGTTTGGGTATGTAAAAGGCAGATCATGTCTCCTAAACCTGATAGACTTCTTTGAAGCAGTCACCAAAGCCGTAGACAAGGATAAGGTGGTTCACACAGCCTATCTAGATCTTGCCAAGGCTTTCGACACCATCCCCCATTCTGGAATTATAGATAAACTCACTAAACTAGGTATAAATCCCTATGTCACAAGATGGGTTGCCAACTGGCTCACTGACAGAACCCACACTGTGAAAGTAGCAGACTCCAAATCCAACTTCAGACCAGTGACAAGTGGAGTACCACAGGGTTCAGTCCTGGGTCCTCTCCTGTTTGGTATCTACTTCTCTGAAGTACAGGCTAACACAGAAGGTCTTTGGCTAATGATGTTCACAGATGACTGCAAACTAGGAGCCACAATTGAAACTCCTAACACTGTGGACATCCTACAAAAGGGCTTCACTGAGACAGATGCCTGGTATCAAAGCCATGGCCTCAAGCTTAATGCCAAAAAGTGCATTGTCATCCCTTTTGGTAAAAACTCTGTACCCATGAACTACAACATAGGTGGTAGTATTCTTAACACCGAAAGTGTGATAAGAGACCTTGGGACACAGGTGGACAGCAGTCTCTCCTTTGATAATCACATCGCCACAGTAGTCAGGAAATCCTTCTACGTGGCACACCTCATCACAAAAGGTTTCTCATCCAGAAAAAAAGAGGTCATTGTTCCCCTCTACTCATCACTCATTAGACTCATTATAGAGTACAACGCCTCTTTTGGTGTGTACCTCACAAGACATCTACAACAACTGGAAAGGCCGCAGAAATACCTCACAAAGAAGATTACCAGCCTCAAACAGATGCCCTACGCAGACCGTCTCAAAAAACTTCAGCTTTACTCTGTCGCATATCACCTACTCAGAGGTGATCTCTGCCTAACATACAAAGCTATGTCAAACCCAGAGCTGTTAGACATGCTCCACTTAAAGAAGTCCCAATCCCTCCAAGCTACATGCTCTAGGGACCTAAACCTTGTCACCACAATAAACAGAACATGCCGGAGGGATAGATTCCTGTTCCAGAAACTTCCCATACTCTGGAATAAACTACCTATCTATATCAAACAAAGCTCCTCATTAGCACTCTTCAAGAAAAATCTTGATGATTGGATGGGAAATAGGAAATTCACCCCGGGGATCACGTCTCAACAGTGGCACAGGAAAATAATTTCTTGGGTGGCAAAAGCCAGGGTACCTTTTTGCTGGGCTTGTATAGGCCCTAGGGCTGATAGCCTAGTACCTACATTTTGAACCTATGAACTTGACCAAGTACAGTGGGAACTGATGTGTCTTGTCTCCTCACAGAGCAAAACACCCTTTTGCCAGCCTATATAGAGAAAATCAGAAATCCTGTATCAGTCACTAATAACTATAGCTAATATTTCTAGGCTCCAGTCCAGATCTTCAAGTCATCCAACGCCTTATTACGGCCAGTTCAATCTCACTCTGCGATCTAAACCCAGCTCCCAATTCAACCTCTGAAACAAGCACTGTTGTTGTTTTGGATGGTAACTCTATGCATTTGTGTAAGACAATGTGGTAAATAAATAAATTAATGCTATATTTTAAAACAGAGCAAAAGATCTAGAAATGATCCGGTACAACAGCCAGTTCAAAACTAATGTCATAGACTGATTTGCCTTGGTGTATGTCTGGGTGCAAATGTCCTGAGCCTCACAATTTTCTGATTAGAAAAGTAAAAGTTCACATACAATATACAAATTAGGTGGCATAGTCTCCCATCCACTGATTTGCAGTATAGTGTTAAAGCAATTGGAGGGCTTTGTTTTCACTAGAACAATATGTATAGTATAACTTGATTTACAATCTACATACACTAGGGAGGCAGCATCACTTTCTATGGTTTGGTTCCCAGTTTCCTTTAGTAGTCTTTATGCAACAGCTTGGTGTAGTATATCAGCTCTGAATCTACAATCAGATCAGTGATCATTACAGGTACTAGAGTCACTGGTTTATCCACAGAAATGCAGGTTCGTCAACCTAGATCAGTGCTTAGGATGAATCAACATTCTAATACATCTCCAACTCCGACATCTCTGAATCTTGAAAGTTGCATACTGCTCTCATGATTACAGCCTCCAGTCATTAATGTACTATTTCAGAGGAGGGTGTTGAAAGATCATGGAGAATCGTCGTGGTATCCTGGCTCAAATGTATATTTTTCTAGTGTGTATAAATAACACCTGAAAACAGTGCATAAGCCTTGTGGGGCTTTCCTCATCAGTAAAAAGTAATTAAATAAATAATACACTTCCAGGAAGAGCACAAAGCTGTTCTGAAGCATAGCCACTGTCAGTCCACAAGTCCTGTGGGACAGTAGTGTCATAGCTCGTTCCCACATTATTCTCTTGGCTTAAGAGAGTAGGTCATAGGTCAGGTCATCCATCCCATCTCTCCAGATGATTCTCCTAGTACTTAGTCTTTGCTATCTGAGCATGGGCTGCCACCATTATGGTTGGGAGTCCAACCAAGCACTGAATCAGGGAATCCAGCCAGTGGATGCACCTTATAGCCTGCGTGCATTATCAGGCGAAACCTTTGGGGACTTGTTCAGTTTGGTAAGTAGCTTCAAGGAAAGGGAAATGAGACAAAATAAACAGTTTTGATTTGCTCCAATTAAAGAGAAGATTCAAGATTCAAAGAGTCAAAGTAAACTTTATTGTAATTTAGGAGCACACATGTAGCCTAAATTAAATCCTAGAAGAAGAGTAAGATAGAGATACATTGTGTTCTCTTTATGGTAGCAAAGAAAACAGACTGATTGCTTTGGTTGGTTGACTAACTGATTGATTGGTTTTGGGAA
Source organism: Protopterus annectens (assembly GCF_019279795.1). Lineage (NCBI taxonomy): Eukaryota > Metazoa > Chordata > Ceratodontiformes > Protopteridae > Protopterus > Protopterus annectens. The sequence continues at coordinate 1,590,633,924 of NC_056732.1, read as the reverse complement.
CATGGATCAGATGAATTCCTTCAGATTGCACTCAGTTACAAGTATTACATGTCACTGCAAAATATACCATAAATTAGTAGGAGTGGTTTGAAGATTAAGATAGCTTTGCAAGAACTGTACAGTACTTCATTTATATGTTTGCAAGTAGTTACACGAACATATACACCAATACAGACTGTATATGTTTACATATACAAACATGTACTGACATTTCTAGAACTATTTTTTTATCTAATATAGACACATGGATGCACACAGAAATTGGTACATATCTATAGGCATACCTATGTTTCACATATGTACGTATATAAATATTTGTATATATTTTATGAGAGTCTATTAAACCACTAAAAAATTAAATTACACATATACTTTACACAGAAAAACTCACAAAAAATAACATAACCCACGTCAACTCCACTGAAATCAAGTTTGTTCAAATTTAAACAATAAAACGAATACGAAAGAATAAAAATAAAGAATAAAAATAACATAAAAGGTGTCCCTTAACTAGCCAATGGGAGAATGGCACTACAGGCAAAACGCACATAATTCTAATTATGCATACACTGATTAAACTAATTCATAAAACTGATAAAGCCTTATATGATTTTCATTCCTAATCACAGTAAGAATAAAAAAGACTTTACAAAAAAGGAAAAAAGAATATAAGAAAGAAAAAAGAAAGAACTGAGTGAGATTCATAAAGTCTGTTCTCATCCTGCAGAGCTGGTGAGTAGTACAACAGCTGTGATTAACAATGTAGTGAAATCCTGAATAAGGTCTTTGAGATCTTACCCCTATGTTTAGTGACAGTAAACTTTTCAATGTGCACTCATACAAATGACCCCATAGCCACCCCCCCCAAGGCTGTCCATGGTTTGGAAACACTGCACCAATTCTGCAAAGCCAAGTCCCAGCTACATAAGTTATGAAACCAATACCAATTAAATTGCAGTTGGCGTAATGTATCTGCGTACAATGTCAGCTAATTTGTGTTTGGAAAACCAGGTGTAAAGTTAATGAAGTCTTTGAAGGTCTATGAATATTTTTGAGGCCTTAAGAAGTAGTACATTTGTATACAGCAATGTCCAGGAGCAACACTGCACGCATTACAGAAAATTGGAGGACAGTGTAAAAGAATGGGACATATGCTGGGTATGACTGAATAAGGTCATACATAATGTCAAGAACAGATTATGGGTGCATGTGGTAGACAACACATGTACTACAACAGATGTGAGTGTCTTCACCAATGAGTATAACAGTATGATAGCACACGTAAGCTACACAGATGTTGTGTATAACAACTATTGTAAGATGGAGTGCTTCATCCACAGGAAGTGTTGAATAATATGCAACTGTAAATAGCAGGTCTTTTGGGGGTTAGTATAATAGTTAAGGTGTTTACCTCACAGTCATAAAGGTACAGGGTTTGATTCTCCCATTTGAAAGGGAAATTGGCTAGGCTTAAAATAGCTCAGTAGGGCTGCTAGCTTGTACTTATCTATGACCCTATGATCATGCACCATGTCAGTGAGAACATCATCACGTGTTCATGCAGACAGCAATGCATATATATCAAGGACATGGGAAACCAAGCTATGGTGTACAGGAATGGTCTACACACTCAAACAACACTGATAAGTTAATGGCCTACCACAAGACTATATACATAGTGGTATCTGGAAATGACGTGTAACTTATACATGTAGGAAATGTTGCTGCATTTATAGTGACAACCCCCAACATTTTTCATTAAAGTAACTGGCATGTCAGATGCATATCTTATGACTAATGAAGATGTCTACCATCATGTACACCCAAATCACATAGTGCCTAACATCAAAGTATTCTACTCAACAAATGCATACTGTTTGCAAAGACTGCAGCATGATAATCATGCTGCATAACAATGGGAATGTGGAATAATATCTGTTACTGTACCCAACAAATATTATAATGTTAGATAAAGTACATGTACCCCCACAATATCCCTGCATGTGCATATAATTTCTGTATGGTTCTATAAACTATTTTCCATGCACTTTGCATGTGTCACCTGTTCATAACTCTGACACAGGCAAAATGAATAAAGAAAAATGATACTTAAAAACAAGTAGATGGGTGCTAGTGGGTGCAGATGAGTGCCTATGAGTGCTGATGGATGCAGATGGATATCGATGGGTGCAGATGGGTATAGATAGGTACACGGATGGACAAGCATACACAGTTTGAGTGATGCCAAGCAAGGATTTATTTCTGTAGCTGTAGTACCTTTTAACGTGTGAAGAGAACAGTGACAAAGCAAATGGCTAAGGCAGGGATGGACATACATAGACAAGAAGCAGATAAATATATGTACAATACAGAGAGATGCCACTGATACACAGGGTGTGCAGAACTGCAAAACAGGAAGGGATTACAGTAGGAGTCTATAATGTGACTTTTGGCAGACAGGAAAGGGGTAGCAAGGGACTACATCATAGGTATGTGAAGTAATATGTGTGGAAGACAGCAGACTGCATGGGGATATAAGAGAACAGTATCGTCATGTGAAGGTGCCTGTCTTCCAGGATGGAACCATGTATACAAGATACAGAACGAGCCTGGAGATACAGAGGTTGCAGTTGTGTATTTTACAGGAACAAATGCCAACATTTCAATAGTTAGGTCCACTACCATCATGTGATAAAACCTCTTCAGCCTTATCTTGAGTCAATGCACCCTTATCTTGAGGCAATGCACCTGGGACCACCTCATCAGCATGCACACACTTTCCATGCACCTCACAAGGCCATTAATCATCATCCCTCCCACAAAACCCATAACAGTCCACCTCAAGATGACTACATGATGGCAGTGTTGCATTATCATGTAAAGGTATTCCTACAGGTGAAAAGGGAGACAGAAATAAAAGAAGAACCTGCAGTATATAGACTGTAACAATCTAAACAAAGACACCTTCACCAAATTATAATATACAGCAGACTATGCACAGTACAACATCAGTTATTAAAGAGCACTGCAGGACCATTTCAGCAACATGAACCATATCTGCCATCTTGTTATGTGGCTTTAGTCACAAAAGTCCCATGTAATATGTCACAGACAATGCCTGTTCAGCAGCTGGCCACATGGGATGAACATGATATATGAAAGTCAGTCAGCATTCCACTGCCACAGGACACACTGCAATGGTCATGGTGCAGCTCCATCAGTGTTAGAAACCATCAGGCACATGTACTCCAGTGACAATGTCTGACATATGATAAGGCTTTTTGCTGCCTGCCATGGCAGCTTCCATACACCTGTATGCACATTTGAGAATATACTACACTTATGTCCACACAAGGTCTACCCCACAACTGCTGGTATACATGACTACTGAAAAACAACATCATATCTGTAGTGTTACACCTGTGAAGCCTAAAATAGATGCATATAGCAGAAAATTTGTGTGATATGTTTCAAGCTCTGAGATTATCATGATTAATAGAACAGGAATAAAACCTGGAGGGCGCACCTGGAAAAAGTTATATAACAAACATTGCAGGAACATGTTGCCATCCTCACAGAGTATGCACAGCTGTTGCTTAGCACACAAACAACATAATAATAAAATTGTGTAAGTGCTGAAGTGATCCTATTCACCTGGTCTGTGTCTGCAAATGGTCCACTGATATTAATGCATTGCCCCAATAAACACATATAAATAAATGATAAATAAATAAAAACTGACAACTAGCTTCTTTTAAAATAGACTAAGTGAACAATTCCTACAGTAATGCACTCACTGAATGATTCATCAGTTCTAATGCACTAGACCAGCTTGTCTCATCACCCACAAGGAGAGATAACATTCTAGACTTGGTTCTCACCAACAAGGGTGACCGCTGCAACACTCCCACCCATAGTATGTTCATCCCTAGTGAGATCAGATCACTGGACTGTCTTGTTCAAAGTTTTTATTTCACCCAACCCCCCTCTCCCCAGCCGTAATCAATCTAAAAACTTCTCAAAAGCTGACTACAACCTCCTAAGGGAGGGTATCTGTAGCTTCACACCACCGACCCCAGAGGATGCAGACAGTGATGTTGAACAGTATGCCAATGCAGCATACAAGCACCTGTACAACTGCACGGACTCAGCCATACCCAACAGAACTAAAACCTGCCCCTCAAGGAAACGCAAACCTGTCTGGTGGGCATCCTCTATGAACAGGCTTTACAACAAAAGGAAGAAACTGTTGTCCAAGGGTAAAAAGGAACAAATTCCAAATTGGAAAAACTTCCCGCTTAGCCTCAAAAGCAAATTAGTTCACTAGTGAAAACCTCCAAACCCAATTATGAATCAAAACTAGCCTCTGAAACAAAAGGAAACCACAAAGCCTTCTTCAGTTACATCAGGAACCTTCATGACAAAGCCCCAGTCTGTTCTGAATTAGTACTTAACAGTATCACTTACACTGATTCTGTTGACTCAGCCAACCTGCTTGCAGATAAGTTCAGCACAAACGTAACCCACCTGTCCCCTCTCAAAGGTCCTTGCAACATCCCTGATACTTGTCCTGCACCTCACATCTCCGTAGATCAAGTGTTAAAGGCGCAATCCAAGGCAAAGAACACAGCTTCCATGGGACCTGATAGTATCCCAGGCTGTATTCTGCACCATCTTCAGCAAGAACTGTCTTCACCATTGAGCACCCGAGTCAACCACAGCCTAAGTACAGACTTCATTCCAGCAGAGTGGAGAACTGCCATTGTCATCCCTTAACACAAAGGTTGTGCCACTACTGACCCTGGAAACTATCGCCCCATTAGCTTGACAAGTCTGGTCTGTAAAGCCATGGAGCATATTATTATGGATCTCATAAACAAGGACATAGGCAATCTCCAAGCACTTGACCCCACCCAGTTCGGGTCCATCAAGGGCAGATCTTGCTTGTTGAATCTGGTTGACTTTGAGACTGTCACAAAGCCCCGGATGAGGGAAAGTCAGTACATACAACTTACCTTGACTTGGCCAAGGCCTTTGACACAATCCCCCACTTGGGCATCATCAGAAAGCCAACACAACTTGGAGTAACTCCCCATCTCATCAGGTGGGTGGCCAACTGGCTCACTGACAGGACCCTCAAGGTCAAAACAGGTGCCTTCACCTCCAGTAGCAGAATTGTCACTAGTGGAGTTACCCAGGGATCTGTCCTGGGACCCCTGGCATGTACTTCTCAGAGGTCCAGGCAAAGACAAAAGGCCTTTGGATGACCAAGTTTGCAGACAATTGTAAGTTGGGTGCTGTCATTGACTCCCCAGATGATGTTAACATACTGCAAGAGGGTCTCACAGTAACTAATGACTGGTGCCGAAGTCACGGCTTCAAGCTAAATGCAAAAAAAGTATCATCATACCATTTGGCAAAAACACGACCCCTACTGATAACCACATCAATGGCAGCCCCGTAAACACACAACCTGTGGTGAGTGACCTGGGTACTCAGATTGATAATCTTCCATTCGACCATCGTGTTGCAGCAGTGGTCAGAAAAGCCTTTTACTTGGTTCATCTCAGAAGTAACGGGATTGCATCCAGAAAAAAGGAGGTTATTACTTCTCTGTACTCCTCTCTCATTAGACCAGTAATTGAGTACAACTCCCCGACTGGAATGTATCTCTCCAAACATCTGCACCAACTGTAAAGGCCACAGAAATACCTCACAAAGAGGATCCATGGTCTACAACACCTGTCCTATGAGGACAGGCTGAAATCACTATCACTCTACTCTGTATCATACAAATTTCTCAGAGGTGAACTGTGTCTTGCCTACAAGGCAATATCGGATCCTGCCCTACTATGGAAGCTCCATATCCGTAAGTCTAACTCCTCACACACTACCTGCTCAAAAGGCCTGAATCTAATATGTGACATCAACAAAACCTGCTGGAAAGACATGTTTGTCTCTCAGAGGCAGAGGCTGACCTGTCTCTGGAAGATTTCCCATATACATCAAACAGAGTACCTTGCTGACCCTCTTCAAGTGCAATTTTGATGAGTGGATGTGAAACCACACATTTGTCCCAGGGGTTTCACCTGTGTCCCTCATCGACAGATGCAACAGGTGCTGACTGAGGTTTCTTTTTGGGGATAAACTCTTAGCTAGGCTTGCAAGGGCCCCAAGGCCATTAGCCTAGTAACTCCCTATGTTCCTATGATCCTATGAACACAGTAATTTTCTATTTCTAACATATATCAGTACCCCCCTACCAAAATACTTCTTCATAACACTGAAAACTGTCTTCATTCCATATCATACCATGTATCCTCACCTAAAATATATATTCACCACCAACCAAATGAAAATGTTTTTCTAGCCAACTAATTTCTTCCTTTAGAAATTTCCACAATCAGATTATTAATCTTTCTATGTAGGCTTACACCAAGCATCTTTTACTTGTTATTTAAAGAAATCTCTTTATATTATACACATACCAAAACACCTAAGTGGTCCCTCATTCTTAAATCCTGCCTTCTTAAAGCTGGTCAATTAAAAATAAGTTAAACCAAGTGGAAACATTTATATATGCACACTTTCCATATATACACACACACACATATATAAATATATATATATATATATATATATATATATATATATATATATATATATATACATGTATATATATATATATATATATATATATATATATATATATATATATATATATATGTTTACCTTCATAATGTCACGGATGGTTTGTGCGATTGTTCATAACATCGAACCATATGAGCGAATTTCAGAATGTGTTGGTGGCACTATGTTGAAACTCACTTAGTGGAATCCGGATGTCGAAAAGATGTTGTTCAGTTGAATGGCAAGTTGCATTCGCAATTCAGCCATTCGAACATCTGTGAAGCAACATTATGGATTTATGCAGGTGTGCTTTTGCTCAATTGTTTGTCACAGAAACCATCTGTGACATTATGAAGGTAACCTATATATATATCTATATATATATATATATATATATATATATATATATATATATATATATATCAATATATACTGAATTCAGGATCATATCTGATGCTCCCACTAATTATACATCCAAAGATGCAAGGACATCTTTGACAGTAGTCTAGGTAAAAGATATGTGGGTTGCACGCTAATGCACTGTTAGGAAAACCTTAATTTCACTATTACCTCACAAACCATCTCCACTTCAGACTTCAACCCTAACTGGTTATCAGCTGCAGTACCACTGAAAAACAGAAACAGAAACAAACTTCAAATCACAATAGCCTACCTTCTACTTCTCTCATCCCAATATATGGATAGAAAACTAATGCAATTTATCAGAAAATCAGCCAGTGAGACCTTACTGATATCAGAAGATTTTAGCCTAAACCTATTCAGGCAAAATACACAAAACTTTGTTGAACCGCTATCAGAGTAAGAGCTAACGTAATTAATATATGATTTCCTAATGTAAAATCTGGGAAACATTTGCTACTAAACCTTATTATAACCAACACCCAGTCTATGTCAAGGACATCTCAAGTCTACCCCATGTCTGAGTGCCCACTGTCCTATATTATGTCATTTACAATTCATGAATCACATCAAAAAACAATCAAAATTCCCCTTTAGATGATAATCAGAGAAAAATAAAAAGTCAAAACCTACTCACCTGATTACCTAAACAGACTGGAATCCATTCTTAACTTGGCCATATGACAGTGCTGTTGCCAACACCCTTACTTCAATACTTCTAACACTTCAAAACACCCTCTTACCCTTAAGAATATGGTTATACAAAGCTAATCACAATAGGTGATAAAACAGAGTACTAAAACAATTAAATGAAAACTCACCTCTACTTCCAAAACCCACAGAACACATAAAAACAAGTTGACACCACAGAAAGGTTAACTGATGAGATACTTAATATTAAACAGCTCAACTAAAACAATTACTTAAACTCATATACAAAGCCAGGTCAAAATGGAAATCTAACAACTCCAATGAAGCCAAAAAGAGAATTATTACCTTATCAGACATTGCTAAACAAGTCATTAGAAGGCTTAAGGCGACCTTCCTTCAAAGCTGCAAACCACACACTTTAACCAATTTAAAGCATTTTGGAAACATATAAATAATTTCATGTATGGATAAATAAATCAAAACAAACCCAAAACTGTTTGGATCACCAATTGTCCTATCTCATCAGATGAATTCCTTAAATAATTGTCAACTTCCCTCTCCCCTCAAACCTATTAATATTATGCCAAATCCAAATCGTCCTGAATTTACCCCCCATTCTATTTTACAAATAAAATCTGGAGACATAGAAATCCTGCTCAATAGTACACCTGATGATTACATATAACCTTCAACCTTAGTTCATTAAAGCCTGCTCTGTGCTCATTATCAAACAACTTAAGCATATTTATAGGCTGCGGTAGCATTGTCGCCTCACAGTAAGATGCTATCCAGTTCGATTCTCATCTAGAGCGTCTCCTGCGTGGAGACATGCATGAATGGGCGTACCTTCATTGAAGGTTGTGCGTCAGGCCTGGCAAGCCGGTACATAAAAATCAACTGCCAATCATTAGCAGACCAGAGTTCTGCTGTGGCGACCCCTAACCGGGAAAAGCCAAAAGGCACAAACAAACAAATTGTATCAAGACTCCTTCCCTGATAGTTGGAGGAATAAAATTATAAACCATTTTAAAAATTCCAAAGCCCAGCTCTCTTTCTGACATCAGGCCAATATCGATTCTGCCCATTTCTGGAAAATACTAGAACATTTCTCATCCATCCATTGTATTAAATACTTTAAAACTTTTGGTCTCCTCTCAGTAAACCAACATGGTTTTTGGTCCAGCCAAAGTATGTTCACTATGCTATGTGCCTTAAAATATGAGATTTTAGTAAATATAGTCATGGGCCAATTGAAAGGAACAGTTTTTGTTGACCACACTAAAACCTTTGATTTTATTGATCGCCACCTCCTTTAAGTGTCTCTGCTGACTACAGTAATAAGCTCAAAGGCATCACATTGGTTTCCAAACTTTCTCTGTAATCACAAATCTGCAGTAAGAGATGGCATCAAATACCCTACTGCTGCTACTTTCCCCAAAGGCATCTCTCAAGGCTCCATGATGCACCCCCTTCTCACTTTACATAAACTCCCCATGGATGATCCTCATTTCTTCCTTCAGCTAGACCCCTTTGAACTATACTTACCAGTGCTGGAGTCAGATATACCAACTAGTGAACTAGTACAGTTACAAACAAGAATTGTCAAAGAAATAGGTTGGCAATTGCCTGGGGTGACATACCTTGTTCTCCCTTCAGACTTAATATCATAAAGGCCCAGTGGTGCAGTGGTTAAGGTGTTTGCCTCTAGTATGCAAGGTTGGATTCTCACCGCTGGAAAAAGCTAGCCTCATGAAAGATGCTTATTTTGGGGTGGAAGGTTGGCATAATGGTTAAGGTGTTTACCTTACAGACACAAGGTACACAGTTTGATTCTCACATCAGATAATTGGCTAGGCTTAAAATGGCCCACAAGGGCAGTTAACGTAGTACTAATCTATGAACCTATGAACACTTCTATAGCCCTGATAAAGGAGTTTGACAGTAGTGCAGTAATTATATAATTGACAGAGTTGTTGCAATGGCCACTGTTTTTTTTTTTTTGAAAAACGTACTGTGGAATAATCATCCTGATGCTACTGACTGCTGTTTTGGTACTCAAGACTGAATGTGTCTCAAACAGCATGCTTTGTTTCCTTATATGATACTACACACATATCTCTAGCTATCTGTTTATCTATCTAAATATGTATATCTATGTATATTATTTGATGTAATGCATTCTTAGTCTTAGCTCTGTCTTAGCAGTTACAGTGTTAAAAATAAACTTTACACACACACACACACACACACACACACACACACACACACACACATGCACACACACACACACACACACACACACACACACACACACACACACACACACATACACACACACAAAATCACCCCCCCCCCAAAAAAAAAAAGAAGAGGAGGAAGAAGAAGAAAAGAAAAGACTAAAGCCTAAAATGTAAAAGCTTGGAAAAAAAAAAGATCAGATTAACTACCTCTCTAAACCCCAAGAAAATAATACTGTTAAAAGAATAATGAAGTTAACAAGACCTAAAAAAATCTGCATTATAATAACCTGCACATAAAACAATATGGTATACTAACACAACTCTATTTGCATACATTACAAAACAAAATCATACAATTACACACACAAAATGCAGACATTCCCCAAAATGCTCTACTCACTCAGCTCTAGCCCTAGAAATTAAAAACTGACATATTTAAATATTTAAGATAAATAAATTAAAAATACTTTAAAGAAAAAAAGGAAAAGCAAAATAAAAAATACTACCAACTGATCAGAAACTGTAAAAGAATAAAGCAACCAAATACCAATAAAACAAAAGCCACTAACCTCAGTGGCTTTTGTTTTTTTGATCAGAAACTGTATTACTGTCAAAGTGAGCACAAAACTGTGTCTTAGGTAGTGGATTATATGTGTGGATTGTACGGTATAATTTTATTATCTTGTTGTAAGAAGAAAGTTTGTGATAAAAATGTGACTAGCAGCTATATCACCTATCATGAAAACTGTTTAGCAAACCTACATGTGAACCATCACATTTCAGAAAAGGCTTCTAGAAAAAACTATCTTGGTGTAAAAGAATTCATTAGGACTTTATAGTGCTTGCATAACTAGAGCAGAGCAGCGGTTTAAGCTATGATAACAGGAGCTCAGCGACAGTGTCCTGATACTGCGGCAGAGCCAGGAGTAGTGGGTGGGATATGAGTACTGTTTGTTGTCAAAAGAACTGATCAACAGAGAGAAAGAGGCAGCCCAACCAACCAGGGATGAGTATGTGAGTGACATCACAGGTTTACAGCAAATAAAGATGGAACTTGGAACAAGTGTGCTAATTTATAGGTGAAGGAGGTTCAGAGATTCATACGCTTATAGGTTAATACTAGGCTGCTGAATTTACCAAGACATGAATTAATACTTGACCTTCAACAGGATGAATTACTTTCGGACCTAGTTGCATCCCCTTTCCATAAGGGCTGGAGGGGCCAGACCGAGGGCACCCATCCAGTCATCCAGGTTGCTATTAAAAGGGTCGGGGATTACTGTACTTGACTTCAGGGGGGGACACTATTACATGAAAGAAGCATTTTATATGATAGATATCTATATCTATCACATTAGGAGTAGATATTTATATTGCAGGTGACAAGTTTAGATCTCTTGAGTGAGTGCTTAGACTATTATTAGTTTTGTGAATGTAGAGATGGTTGCATAGAACCGGATGCTTTGAGGCTCTATAAGCTAGACATAGGTCTCCTCTCAAAGTTGCTAGGACATCAAAAGGACTAAGAGTGTTTTTAAGTGGTCAGGGTAGCTGAAGGTGGACATGTTCTTTATTGTCTTAGTTAAGGATATGCTGGGGTCTCATGATCTGGGTCGTGTGCTTCAATAAGTACTTGCTAAAAGAGGCATTATACTCTATAACTGGCCTGATGAAGAGTGAGCAGAGGTGAACAACTTCCTTGGATCTAGAAGATATAGTCCTGGTGATTAGTCACACTATATAAGATGATTTCTTAACAAAAGTGGTAATGTGGTGATCAAAGGACAGTTCATTGTCAATGAAAGTGCCAAGTCCCTAATGAGTGAATCACTTCTTAGGAGGGTTGTTACTTATACCATAGGAACATGATTGCCCAGGTTTGCAAAAGGAGACCATTCTGCATTTCTTGATATTTAATTTGAGGCCATGGTCTAAGCACCACATATTAATGCATGTTAGGTCCTCTAGGAGAATCCACTGGTTATTTGGAATGTTTATGACAACCTCCAGTTTGCAATTATTACCAAACATCATCAGTCAGAGAACCCCAGTGTTGGCTTTGGCACCAGAGAAGTACATTCCAAAGAGGAGTTGTCCCAGTACTGATCCCTGATGTATATCACTAGTAACTACTTTTTTGGCTGAGAGTGTGCTTCCAACACTAACAGACTGGATTATGTCAGTCATCCAGTTTGCTCTCTAGCAGGTGACATAGGGATTTATATTTAGTTTGATTTGCTTATTAGTGATGCCAGAATGTAGAATGCTTTGACTAAGGTCAGGTATACTATGTAACTCCTGGAAGGTCTTGTGCCACGACGCTAGAGAATAAAATACATTTGGGTCTGAACCAGTAGTCTTGATTTTCTCATTGTTGCTAGTTGTATGGAATACTTTGTGAACCAACTTGTCTAAGTGCAATGTATCTGTGACTTGTTCAAAAAAGTCTACCACATTTAGGAGATAGGAGCTCCCTTTTAAAAAAATCCAGACTGGTTTGCATCCAGGGTTTGAAGACTGCCTATGTCTTTGCTAATGAGTTCTGTAAGAATGCATTCCATTGTCTTACAGATAATGCTGTGAGACTTATGGGTCTATATCTTCCCCAATCAGTAGTGAGCCCCCCTTTGTGGAATAGAATGACTACAGTAGTTCTCCATACCTCTGACATAAATTCAGTGGAGAGGCAAAAACTGAATAGACTTAATAATGAATCATCCAGATGATGTTTGATGCTGGCAAGAAGACATTCTGGCGTATTATCCAGGCCCAAGGAGCTAGTGTTCTGAGCCTTGGATAGAGCACTTAGGACTTACATAGAGATGATCAGTGGGGTGGCAATGGCATATTAATGTGCAGCATAAATGTAGGCAGAGATAGGGGAGTAGAGTTTGAGCTGAATGTGACTATCTCCTCAGGGGATGAATACATAGTGCTATTCTATATCATCTCAATGCACTATTGGGGATTTCTTCATAGGTATCTAACTTATCTAAAGAAGGCTTTGAGGTTATTCCTGGCTTGGGTGGCAAGTCTCAATCTGTAGTTGTTTTTGGAGGATTTGATTTTGTTTCTATGCTCTTTGTTGAGCTTTCTGTGTTTTTCTGTAGCTGAGGGGGGTGTTAACTTTTCTTTTAAGGGGCTATGAGTTTATTCTTCCTATTGTGTAGTTTGTTAATACTTAAGTTTCAGCTTAAAAAGAAGATTTTTTAAAAGCAAAAACATGAATGTCATAGTGCTCTGTGCAGGCAGGGTATAAACTGCAACTGTTTGCTATAGTTTAAAAGAAGTCTTTTTTAATGAAGTAAGTTGAAGGAGGGTTGGAGAAGGGCACAGAAATGGGACCTGAATGGCTGGTTCAGAAGAGAAGGATGTGTGTGTTGTGTATCTGGCCACCTGGTTAGTGTACCAGTAGAAGGAATGCCCTTTTTGTTTCAAGTTAATGGAAGATGTAGGGATGAGGCATAGATCTAATTGCTATAAGGCAGTGGATGAGATCAGCTTTTACAGTGAAGTGCTTTTTTATTTTTCTTGTCTTCACTTGAAGAGCTGTGGGGTGGGGGGGGGGAACTGGTTCATAGAACCCTATCCCAGGGTGCTGTTTGAACCAGCTATGCTTTTGGAATGGCACCAATGGCTAAGCCAATAATTAAAGTCAATTATCTTTTGTTTGTGTTGAGGCATCATTTTTGGTATAGGTAGAGAACTGCTCAATGCTAGTTCCAAAATTACTTCAGATACATATTCTGATATCTCCATCATATCCCTCGTCATATGACCTGAGAAATTAAGAAGGTATATCTCAAGTCATTCACTCACAAGTATGTAATCATCAGGTCGCATATCTACTTAGGGTGAAGCAACTTGAGGGCCTTGGTCACACTGCAAATCCTGGCACCTGAGATGCAGTAAACTGTGACGCTAATGATGAAATCACTTATGACCAGGATATTTTGAGATACCCAGGCTTGGTTCTGCTGCCTTAAGGGCTTCTATATATTGGTTATGTGACACATTTCTGTGGCTTATTTTACTGTAGTGTCAGAACATGCTGTATACTGATTTAGACATGTTGATGCTGAGTAATTTGCAGGAAGTAGGCTGAGGGTTTAAGCAAATGTCTTGATTTAGGAGTTCTAGGAGGCTTAGGTAAAGATTTTCTTACTGCATCAATACAAAACAGTTTTTTGTTACTGGTATGTGGGCGGGTTTAAGACAGTGTTATGCTCACTGCATTTTACTGGTTTAGAGAGATGCATCTCTAGTTAATTTACATATTTACTCCTTTCACAAATAGAGTCCTTTGGGTTAAATAGGAGTTCATTTCAGTGAGTATGAGGCCATTCATACATTGCTTTAGGATACCATGTGATATAATGCTAGCAATAGAAGGAAGGTCAGTCCACTGTGTCCCCATGACAACCAGTGCTGCAGTCTGATGAAGGCCTGTGAGTTGCTAAAGTGGGCAGGAGGATTAAAACAGGGCAGAAGTTTGTTTGACTGGAGAAATGCAGGATGTTGCAGCTCAGAGACGGACTGAAGAAATTCACTCAATATCAGATCACCTCAGTGGTTCTCCATGCAGCCCAACAAAAGGTGTTCAGACAAAGCAGACATTTATTTATTTATTTATTTATTTGGCATTTGTTAACTGGGTTAGTCCAGTTGGGCCAAGTGGCCCATTTTCAGTGGAGACCCGAGGAGAAAAGCTCCAGTTTATAAAACAAAAATTTAAATTTAAAGAAATGTTTACAAGAAAGTATATGAACAAAGAATACAAATGTTAACATGCAGGACTGAAATATAAAGTACAGAGACTAAAAGTACAAAAGTATATGAACAAGAAGCACACATGTTGACATTCAGTGCTGAAACAGTAAGTACGCAGACTATACATCCAGTGTAGAACAACAAGAAATTAATATATACAACATTCTGGTAAATCAGGTGGATAATGAGAGGAAGCACAGTCAGTAATGGAATACCTTTTTACCTGGTAGTATGTGAACAATATAGTGATTTTTTGGCTGGAAGAGTGAATTTTGTTATGTAAAGAGGGTGGATATTATAAGGTTTAGATGGTACATTTTGTTAATGTTAGACAGGAGAGAATATGAGCAAGGTATACTGAAAATGTAGAGGACAGAAAGAAGAGAGATAGAGGAGTGGAAATGAAATAATTAAGGGGGATTATGGCAGGGGCAGGTTCTAGAGTTAAAGAAGTCATTTTTCAGTTTAGTTTTGAAGAGACAGGTGCTATTAATGCTATGGATGTCAGGAGGAAGCCTATTCCAAGCTTGGGACACTGAGTGTTTGTACAGGTGTTTGCCATTATTTTTATTTGGTTTATATATGGCTAGAAGGTTCTGGTCAGAGCTACAAAATGAGAGCTGGGATACTATGTATAAAAAAAGAGGGACAGGCTCGGGGTTTATTTAGTAGCGAGTGTGTTAGCTGCAGTTGGGAAAGAAGCAGGAGCTGGGGGAATTTGAGCCATTGGAGTTTTTTCAAGGCAATGCAATGATGTGATTTATATGGTGGGTCACAGGCAAATCTGGCTATATTGTTATAGGTTTGCTCAAGTTTGGTTAGTAGGGATGACTGGAGATGAGTAAGAATAGGAGAGGCATAGAGAAGGCATAGGAGGAGGAAGGCTTGAGCTAGAGTGGCCTTGGAGTAGGGAACTAGGAATATTTTATTTCTATAAAGAAGACCCAGTTTCTGGTTATTTTGTTTAATACAGTGTTGTATATGGATATTGAATTTTAGCTGGTCATCTATTATAGTGCCAAGTAGTTTGGTGTGTCTGGTTCTGCTTTGGTAAGGGTGTTATCAAGAGAGGAGATGGCAAAGGTAGATTTGTGGTGTGAGACAGTTGTAGGAAGGAATAGTAGGAGCTTAGTCTTTTTGGGGTTAAGTATGAGTTGATGGTCAGTTAGCCATTTTTCCACATATGAGAAAGTGGGGTTCAGATGCCTAGGCAGCGAGACATTTCCCAGTGGTACATTTGACTGGGGAGACATGGCTAAAGTGACAGTCAGCTGCAGAGAAATATGTCTGTTTGCAAATTTCCTGTGGGCAAAGAGAAGCACACACTACCATACTCACATCTTTAATAACCAAGGGCATGGGGACAGAAGAAGTAGTGAGTGTTGTGCTCAGTGTACAGTACATATTTATGTAACTACAACATGTCGAAGTGTTCTACAGCATGCAGGAAATCTGCAGGTTACTGTATTCACATTTATGCTCCAGTATGCATTTTAGGTAATGTTCCCTAGACACCGTGAAGGGGGTAGTGGTCCATACACACCGATTATAAACGCACTTCCCATTGTGCATTGCATTTTTACTGTCACTGGCATGCCTCTGGCCAGCCTGCTGCTGATGCCTGCCATATTGCCTGCTGTCTCATGTTCCCTTGGGGACCATGGACATTGTTTTCCCCCTGTGCATTTGGTTATTGAAGTTGTGAGCATGGCAACACATTCTTCTCTTTGCCCACAGGGAATATGCAAACAGCCATATTTCTCTGCAGCTGACTGTCACTTCAGCTATGTGCCCCCAGTCAAATGTACCACAGGGAAATGTCCTGCTGCCTAGGCGCCTAAATCCAAGAAAGTGTTTTTGGTAATAGAAAGAAGAGTAGAGATGTTGTCAGAGACAGAGATGAGGATAGAGTCATCAGCGTATTGTATGAGAGTGGGGGTAGAGCAGGAGGAGAAAAGTTTATTAGTAAAGATGTTGAATAGGAGGAGACCAAGGACTGAGCCTTGGGGGATGCCAGTCTGGATACGTAGGAAAGGGGAACAGGTAGATTGCCATTGCACTGACTGGAGACAGAGAGATAGCTGGAGAACCATTAAATGGTGGAGAGAGAGAGGTTACATTCGGTTAATTTAGAAATTAGCATGGGATGGAAGACAGTATCGAAAGGTTTAGATAGGTCAAGGAAAAGGTAGGCTACAAGAAGTTTTTGTCCCTTGCTTCAGCAATTGTATAGGTGAAAGATAGGAGGGCAATGGCATTGCTGTGATTAGGCTTGAAGCCATGTTGAGAAGGAGTCAGAAGATTTTCATCAGTTAGGTATTTCAGAAGCTGCTTATGGATACATTTTTCAAGGATTTTAGAGAGTGGACAGAGAATAGCTACTGGTCTGTAGTTTGATGGGTTTGTGGAGTTACTTTCTTTTATGAAGTGGTATGGTCTAGAAAAATTTCCAGATGTTGGGGATGGTGGCTTCTTGGATAGATCTGTTAATTATGATTGACACTGGGTAGGCTATAGAGTGGGCTGCAATTTTAAGAAAAAGGAGAGTGAGATTGTCTGTGAAGGGAGAGCATGGTTTTAGTTTTAGTATAAGAGACTTTATGTAAGGGCATATATAAACAGTTGTTTAGTTGGGTTGGTATAAGTAGTAGATGTGCAGGAGGGGCCAGGATTGGGGTGAATGTCACCATCTAGTAGCAGGGTAATAAAGAGTGAGTTTGGATTTATGGGGTAAAAGTAGAGAAAATAAGGTTTGTGTTTAGGTTTGAGGGAAGTAGTTGAGAGAGTGAATATTTTAACTTTGAGCAACTGAGTAGAGGAAGAATTGAAAAGTGAGATGGAGATTAGGAAGGGTGGGGAGAGTTTCAAGAGGGGTAAAGGATAGGCATGAGTAGGAGATGGATGACGGTGATTAAATATAGTTTGATAGGATGTAAGGAATGAGAAGTATAGTAGTAGGATAGCCGGGATGAGGAGGAGGAGAGTAGTGTGAGTGAGAGACATGAGTAATAGGGAGTTAGAGATATTAGTGTAAGAGTCTGGTAGAGAAGAGGGTATGAAGATAATGTTTTAAGCAGTTAAGTGCTGAGAAGTGAGGTTATTTTGGGAAGTTGTAGGTGGTGAATGGTAGGTGAGGGGGAAGAAAGATGAAATGGACGAGTGATAGGAGGTGGGTGGGGTCTGATAGGATTGGATGATTTGGAAATGTGGGAGGGGCTAGAGCAGGGAGTGAGAGTTATAAATGTAGTGTATGTGGGGGTGTGTGAGAATGGGGGTAGGGTAGAGGAGTGGAGTGAGCCGAAGCAAAGGGCGAATGGAGCAGGCAAACACTACCTTCTGGATGAACGCAGGTTCTAAGAAAATCTATCTGTTGTTGTGGTCTAGAATAGTAGTAAGCTGCAGGGTGCAAAAGGTTTCAAGGAAGAATTAAAGTGCATGCAAGAGAGGTATTGTACAGTTTTCTTCCCTTAATGGATTTGCTTTAGCTTCTGAAAGTCTCTTGAGTAAGGGCAATTGGCAGGCACACTTAATGTGTGAGAAGCCAACTCCGGAGATAGGGAAGTAGAACATATGGTCCATGAAGCAGAGGTTCTTAGAACCTGCATTCATCCAGAAGCCTACCTTCTGGATGAACATAGGTTCTAGAAAAACCTGTCTGTCATTGTGGTCTAGCGTAGTGGTAAGCTGCAGGGTGCAAAAGGTTTCAAGGAAGAATTAATGTGCATGCAAGAGAGGTATTGTACAGTTTTCCTCCCTTAATAGATTTGCTTTAGCTTCTGAGAGTCTCTTGACTAAGGGCAATTGGCAGGCACACTAAAAGTGTGAGAGGCCCACTCTGGAGATATGGAAGTAGAACATATGGTCTATGAAGCAGAGTGAGCATGAGCTTATGCAGAGATACAGGCAGATAAAGCCATTTATAAAGAACCTGAGAAACTGGGTGACTATAGGCATTTTTCAGCTAGGATCATTGTAGCCTATACAGAGTTCCCTAGTGGCATGTTCCCAATAGCAGATTGAAAGACTTAGTAGGCAGTATGTGAGAAAAAGTACAGCCAGATTAAGAACACTGTAAAGCCGCAGGGATAATAAACACACTTAGATGAAAATAATTTGGCACACTGTCTTACAAGTTGGTTGATTGGGACGTTCATTTTCAGTCAGGACACACTCATTATTGCTAGTCAGAATGTGCGGACTGGGGGGGAACTGAAAGAAAATAAAACATAAAATGTGAGTCTGCAATATAAGGAAAATAGGAAGAAATTAGCTGGTGATAAAGGCGAGTGGAAGAGGATGCAGAGAGTAGCAAGCTGGAGAGGAAACAGATAAATAACAGATTAAACATAATCCAAGTGACTAGGGAGAACCAGGCCAGTGAGAGTTTAGAGTAGAAAGCAGAAGAAGAAACAGTAAATATCCACCAGCTGTATTGTAACAGTATAGTCAAGCTGGGATACACAACCCAGTGCATTTCTTCATGCTGGTCCCAAGCCCAGATAAATGGGGAGGGTTGTGTCTGGAAGGGCATCCAGCGTAAACATTTGTCAAATGAGATATGCAGAAAACAATACAGATTTACATACTGGATCGGTCGAGGCCCGGGTTAACAACGACCACCACCAGTACTGTTAGCCAACAGGGTGTTGGTGGAAACTGGGCTACTGTTGGCCGAAGGAAGAAAAGGAGAAGAAGAGGGGGGAAGGCATGCCCAAATGCAGGAAGAGAGGAGAAAGGTTAGGAGTGTGGTAGTGAGGGTAGGAACTTTGAATGTTGGCAGTATGACTGGTATAGGGAGAGAGCTAGCTGATATGATGGAGAGAAGGAAGGTTCATATATTGTGTGTGCAAGAGACCAGGTGGAAGGTAAGTAAGGCCAGGTGTATTGGAGGTGGGTTCAAATTGTTCTATCATGGTGTGGATGGGAAGAGAAATGGGGTAGGGGTTATCCTGAAGGAACAGTATGCTAAGAGTGTTTTGGAGGTGAAAGAGTGTCAGATAGAGTGATGTTTATGACGCTGGAAATTGATAGTGTAATGATGAATGTTGTTAGTGCATATGCTCCACAAGTTGGGTGTGCAATAGATGAGAAAGAAAAATTTTGGAGTGAGTTGGATGAAGTGGTGATGACTGTACCCAAGAGTGAGAGAGTGGTGATTGGAGCAGATTTCAATGGACATGTTGGTGAAGGGAACAGAGGGGATGAGGAAGTGATGGGTAGGTATGGTGTTAAACAAAGGAATGCAGAAGGTCAGATGGCAGTGGATTTTGCAAAAAAGGATGGACATGACTGTGGTGAATACATATTTTAACAAGAGGGAGGAGCATAGGGTGACATACAAGAGTGGAGGGAGATGCACACAGGTGGATTATATCCTATGCAGGAGGGCCAGTTTGAAGGAGACTGGAGTCTGTAAAGTGCTGACAGGAAAGTGTAGTTAGGCAGCATAGAATGGTGGTCTGTAAAATGACATTGGTGATCAAGAAGAGGAGGAGGAGTATGAGGCCAGCACCAAGGATCAAATGGTGGAAATTGAAAAAGGGTAATTGTGAGGCGGAGTTCAGAGAAGAGTTAAGACAGGCACTGGGTGTCAGTGAAGAGTTACTGAACAGCTGGGTAACTACAGCAGAGCTAGTAAGGGAGACTGCTAGAAAGGTGCTTGGTGTGACATCTGGACAGTGGAAGGAGGACAAGGAGACCTGGTGGTAGAATGAGGAAGTACAGGAAAACCATCATTACGAAAGTCCAATCAAGACAAAATGAAGTGTAGAAGAAAAAAAAATCATTTCATTGGCTACTTGACAACTTACTTAATATCTAGATGGAAACACAAAGGTTGTGATGTATGAAAAAATAAATTACTTTTTAAATACATTACTGGAATGCCAGTCAGAATCAAGTATAAAAAAAACAAGTAGCACTCAACTCAAACCACTTCTCCTTGCACTGCAGTTCTAATTATAACTTATATTCAGCTTTATAAAATTACCAAGTAACACGCTGAAAGTAGCAATCTCTGTGTGATAGCCCACTTGTAAAAATGTTTCTTATCCAAAAAAAAGACCTGCTGCCTGACAACAACTATCTACTTGTTTTCATGGGGAAGACATGATTAATGTAAAAAATGAACAGCAAACAAGAAACAAGCTCAAGATAAACTACTTAAAGGATTACTGCACAAGTTATGGACCACACATGATAGATTGGCATTCTGTTTAGTTTATGTGTATAGCCTGCAAAGATTACTGCAAATCTCTAACAAATGTAATGAGCTTCTGAAAATACTGTAATCCTGTCCTTTATTACAAATACTGTCACATGCATTTCAATACCTAAGGCTTATACGTTATCTAGTTATGTAAATATTCTCTGCATGGCAACAACAAAAAGGCTTTCAATGTTGGTAATTCTTTAACAGTATGCTTATTAAAGCTTACTTGCATCTTACAATCTCCGACAAGCTTACCTGATGGTCATTAAAGTATTGGTATTTAAACACAGAGCAACAGGGAACTGTGACAGCATGCATTTTCTGAATAATAAGAAGCATAAATCAACAGTATAAAAATATGGCAGAAAACCAGAACATTCTGCAAAATCAAGGACAGATAAAAAGCCATGGTTGTACTTGTGGTCTACCTTGGATGGGGGAATACTCTGCACACTTACACTGCATAACTGCTCCTTGCCTTCCTTGGACACATCCAGAGCCACTATAATGGGGAGTGGGGTGCAACAAGTATGTCACAATTTGAAATGTCTCTGGTTGACAGTGATGGCTCTGACACTCATACCTCACAGCAAGAAATCTGGACAAAGCCATACATAGAAGTGGGACACAGGCCCAAAAATAAGGACAATTTTTAAATATTGCTCTTATAAACTTAGAAAGTAGTAGGTCTTGCATTAGTATGAATTTTTGAAGGTATGAAATCTGAAACTCAAATGTCTGCCATTATTTTCTAACTTCAATCTTTAATGATTTGCCACCAATTTGCCAGAAAACCGCAATTTTATGAAAAACAGACCAAAATGTGATGCAAAAATATAAAATTGCCACACAATACAGATGGGAACCTGTCAAAGAAGGGACACATTTTTAATATTAGTACTGTTAACTTGAGCAGCTGACAAAATAAGAGCATTTACATGCATTTCTGAAATAAAAGTAATCTACAACTCTGATCATTACAGCTATTTATAATTATAAACCCTCCACGTTTTCTTCCAAAATTGCCATTTTGCAGAGGGATTATTAGGGGGACAGCAACATTTTGAGACAAAATTGGGGACAGTTGAGAGGTTTGGATATTCCTAATTCTATAAAGCGATTTATTTGCACATACCTCTCAACCTCTTAATGCAGGAAATCTGGACAAGGCCAAATATATTGGGGGAACATTCAAACAGTGATAAAAATTGCTCTTGTATAAACTTAAGACAGTTAATAGAATAACAGGTCTTGCTTTAGCATGCATTTTTCTGAAGGTTATGACATCTGAAAATCAATGTCTGTCATTATTTAGTGACTTCATTCCTAAATGATTTGCCAGAAAATCACACATTTTATGAGGAACAAACCAAAAATATGAAACAAAAATCTATTCATTCTGCAAAAATCTGGACAGTTGAGAGCTATAATTCAGCTGGGGCCATCTTTGAGTTTGCTGTCCTTCCCCCCTCACAAAATCATGGTAGAATGGAGCCTCCCCCCTGCAGCCATTCCAATGTCCCATTCCTTGGTTATTTTGCCCCATTTACCATAAACACTGTAATGTGCACACTGCTTTACTTCTGCAATGATTTTGATTTCATTTGAAAGTTTTATTTTGCATTTTACAGCACAAACCCTAATAGATATCTGCTAAACAAAGCAATGCAGTCTCACAATGAAAATAGACTTAGCATTAACACGTCTCTGCCCTTGAAACTCACATTCATTGAAACAGCATTGAAACCCATATTCAAAGAAAATACATTTTGCCAGTGGCAGATAAAGATTAACTTTGGGCTGTTTTCAAATAAAATGCCCCTTGAATATGAAACATACACATGCTCTTTGATACACCTTCCTGATTGTATTAAATTATATTCCTTGTACAATACAGTACAGTTATTAGAGGGCATTTTAAATTTATTGTTTTGAACATTTTTCCAGTAAACAATGAAACAAAATGCATGCACCATTAATGACAAAACTGCCCAGTTCAGACAATTTCCATCATAAAAAAGTCTACTCAAACTTCTACAGTACAACAGTATCAGTAAATATGCACACTCTGAAGAAGTAAAAGTCCTCTAAATAATTCCACATTAAAGAAATATGTAACTAATGAAGAGGTTGCTGCTAGCAAACAACTTTATATTTCATTGTTTCATCTACAAATAAAGTGCCTGTTGCCCTTGAGGAATAAATTGCCTATGTTGCATTAGAAAAATGATAAGCTAGTAATATCGCAATAGGGAATGGATGGCAAACTGATAACAGGATCATAGTTACTAGGTATCTTCACCAAAAAGGACTGCAGCATCAACCCCCTTTACAACATAGTACAGTATCAACAATGCATCTATCTAGAGTAGAACCCACAGCCTTCTGCATCAAAAGCAAGTACACTACCTGTTGTGCTATTAACAATGCAAGCAAATTTCCCATAAGCAGCACTAAACTTTTGTTTCCCTGCAGCTCTCAGCTCCTTGTAAAATCTACTCGACAGTCAGCTGAATCTCTGAACTTTGCAGCACAAGAAATCTGGAAAAAGCCAACATTTATGGGGGGGGGACAAAAGCCCAAAAACCAGGCACACATTTTAAACATTGCTTATATAAAGTTGGAAAGAAGTTCGAATAAAATGCTGTATTACCACCATATATTTCACTGCCAAGTCTTGACCCCAGGGGACCCTGTGCAAAACAGTCAGAGCAACATACCACTATGCCAAATCATCTGTTTTGTGAAAGAGAGGAAGACTGAAAGTTAAATGGCTACCATTTAGTGAATTCAGTTCTCACCATAGCTGTCAACCTCTTAGCACAAAACACCTGAACGAAGCCAATAATGGGGGAATACAGCCCCCAAACATATTCAGTGAATTCAGTTCTCACCATAGCTCTCAACCTTAGCACAAAAAACCTGGACAAAGCCAATAATGGGTGAATACAGTCCCAAAAATAGGGACAAATTTCAAATATCCATGTTATGAACTTAGAAAATTGCTAGAATAAAAGGTTTTGTGTTACCATGTACTTTCTGAAGAATATGAAGTCTGAAATTCAAATGCCTGTTATTTTTATTTAACATTTGCTAACCAGGAAAGTCTGACTTGGAACAAAAGTCAAGTTTCAGCAAAGCAGGGAGAAACACTCCAGACACCTGTTCCTTGTAAGATGGGAGGACATGCAGACTCCACACTGAATGCACCCCAGCCAAGAATCAAACCAGAAAACCTGTAGTCGTCACGCAACAATGCTACCACTGCACCACAGCACTACTGACTTTGCAAGGAAAAACAAACACACAGAAACCACAGATTTTATGAGGAGCAGAACAAATATGAGCAAACATCTGCAATTTTTTACAAATGGTGGTGGGTAGGGACTTCAGGCCCTTGCCACCTGCACCCAAGGTACAGGGTTGAAGCCTGAGTATTCTCTACCCACCACCATGTGTTCTGTCTAGCCACCAGTATATAGCAACTGGGGCATTACACACACACTACCTGAAGCACCCCGGTAGGTGATCCAGTCTTCTGTTCCATACTGCAGCAATAATCCAGTTGTTCCCCCTGAAAGCAAACTCCTTTGTAGTCACGCAAGCTAACAGCTGGTTTCCAAAGCAAGCTCCCCTGTAGTCTTCTCCTCAGCCCGCACATGCTAACAGCTGGTTTCTAGTTTGGCTTGTCTCCGTGAGAATAGGCTGGAGGCTCCAGCCTGCTGATGACGCAGTCCAGTTTCCTTCTCGTCTGTGCGGTCATCACTGCACAGACTTCTGGGCTGGCAGGGCGGAGAAGCCTTTCTCCTCTATCCAGACTGCCTAACACAGCAGTCTAGAGTTCTGTGAGTACCAGGAATGCCAAGCACGCATGCGTGGAGTTTCAGGACTCACGATTTTTCTTCTTTCTTTTGTACAGGTGGGGGGCTGCAGTCCTATAGCACGAGTCACCCCTGATGTAAGAGTGGTACAGGATATGTACAAGGGTAATGTGACAGCGGTGAGATCTGCAGTGGGAGTGACAGATGCATTGAAGGTGAAGGTGGGATTACATCAAGGATCAGCTCTGAGCCCTTTCTTATTTGCAGTGGTGAAGGACAGGTTGACAGATGAGATCAGACAGGCATCCCTGTGGACTATGATGATTGCAGATGACATTGTGGTATGTAGTGAGAGTAGGGAACAGGTTGAGGAGACCCTGGAGAGGTGGAGATATGCTCTAGAGAGGAGAGGAATGAAGGTCAGCAGGACTAAGACAGAATATGTGTGTGTGAATGAGAGGGAGGATAGAGGAATGGTGAGGATGCAGGTAGTAGAGTTGGTGAAGGTGAATGAGTTTAAATACTTGGGATCAGCAGTTCAGAGTAATGGCGAGTGTGTAAGAGAGGTGAAGAAGAGAGTACAGGCCGGGTGGAGTGGGTGGTGAAGAGTGTCAGGACAGATTTGTGGCAGACAGGTACCAGTAAGAGTGAAAGGGAAGGTCAACAAGAGGGTAGTGAGACTAGCTATGTTATATGGGTTGGAGACAGTCATTATCATCGTCATCTTCTTTTGGCTGTTCCCATTAGGGGTCGCCACAGCGGATCAATGCTTCCATTTCTTCCTGTCCTTTGCGTCTTGCTCTGTCACACCAACCACCTGCATGTCCTCTCTCACCACATCCATAAACCTTATCTTAGGCCTTCCTCTTTTCCTGTTACCTGGTAGCTTCATCCTTAGAATCTTTTTCCCCAATATACTCAGCATCCCTCCACAGCACATGTCCAAACCAATGTAATCTTGCCTCTCTGGCTTTGTCTCCAAACCTTCCAACCTGGGCTGACTCTCTAATATACTTATTCCTAATCCTGTCCACCCTTGTCACACCCAGTGCAAATCTTAACATCTTTAACTCTGCCACATCCAGCTCTAACTCCTGCCTTTTTGTCAATGCCACTGTCTCCAACCCATATAACATAGCTGGTCTCATAGATGGAGGCAGTGGCATTAACAAAAAGGCAGGAGTCAGAGCTGGATGTGGCAGAGTTAAAGATGTTAAGACTTGCACGGTTGGACGTTTTGGAGACAAAGCCAGAGAGGCGAGATTGAATTGGTTTGGACATTGTGCAGTAAGTTATTAAATCAGAAAAAAATTAATGAAGGACAAGTGAAATCTGAAGCCCAAGAACTCTTAGCTAGCCAGCCCCTGAAGTAACTTGTCTAAATCTCTCTTACATTAATCATTACTTAAATCCAAGATGGCCTCTACATCAGGCCAAACTGATTTTCTCAAAGCAGAAAGTAAAATGCAGATTTACTCAAAGCAGAAACAGTATCAGGCAATACAGAAAACAACTTTGAATGGCTAGATCGGTTAGACAACTTAAGTGCATTCACACACACACACACACACACACACACACACACACACACACACACACACGTAACAAAGCACAATTACAACCTTCAAATACTCAAGTAAGAAAACTGAGCTACACAACTGCAACCTACTATAATATCCTTGAAGGACTCAAAACCAGCCAAAAAGCATTGCAGAGGAACCAGGTTTGACTCCTGTTAATCCACATTAAACTTTATTAGAAAAACATAAATGCTTAACTAAATCACCATGTTTTCATTTCACAGACTTCATCAGATGTAACACACTCTCCCATAACCCATCATGTAAACTGACAATTAAAAACAATTGAACTTCAATAGTCATAGCAACAAAGTAAAGGTAAATAACCATATTAGCAAATAGAAAACTAAAAGGACTAAAACCATCTTAAATAATAAACTATTGCCACATTGTTTTTTAATAACAACCTGTAAATATATTTGATAAATATTTAAAAAATAGAACAGTCATTAGAAACATGTCTAAAAACATTTCTAAAAACTATACTATGATTACACTATTATAAAGCACTATCCTAAAGCGCCATCTGTTGTCCTAAATGCAGCATTACATCTAATTCTCTTAGATACACGCAGGGCTCAGAGAGATCCAAGCATAAAATGCATCAAAATAAATGCATGTCAAATGTGAAAAAAATGGAACAAATGCGTATATACAATTATAAGAAAAGGGGTGAAAAAGGAGTAAAACCACACTTCATATACTCAATACATTATATATATATATATATATATATATATATATATATATATATATATATATATATATATATATATATGGGTCTACCTCAACCCATCAGAATTATGTTTCTATGAAACCTAATTAGGATACCCCTTCTTCCCGAAGTACATTTTTTTGAAAATGCACTTTCACGAATAAGGAGCTAAGAGAACAGCAATGGAGAATGTTGCATAATCATCCAGGAGAGACAACATTAACCACATGTATGCAATGGGGCAAGCTCCCCTGCAAACCCCAAGATCGCACTACAGTGGGGAAAATAGAATATTCCCTTATCCCTGCAGTGCTGTTAGTGCGATCTTGGGGGTTGCAGGGGGACTTGCCCCATTACATACGTGTGGATAGTGGTGTCTCTCCTGGATGATTACACTCAGCAGATTAGTTGTACTAATAATAGCTAGTAGTACTTCCTTATCGCATTTAAAGCAATATCACCTCTACTAAGTGTGAGGGTTTTTCACTGACTAGGCTTTCTACATTATAGGTTTTCATTCAATTCAGCTTTCAGTGCAGTAAGCTCGAGCTTTTGCCATTTGGTGGCTCGTACTTTCGTCCATTGAAAGTAATTCCATATATATATATATATATATATATATATATATATATAAAGATAAATAAATAATCATAGCCTAGCTGTTCTTAGTTTTAAAATAGGTTCTAAAGGCACATTTTCATTAAGCCCTCGTGTTCTATTGACTTCCATTGTAAGCTGCCAGTAGACCTCTCTATATTCCATTTTAGTCTCCCAGGCCCCTCCCAACATCAACTGGAACTTCTTCTAATACAAAAAATAAAAATTTAGCTTGAGTACAAACCAAGGTGTATTTATATAATGCATTTTTTTCTCCTTCTTAGTTTAAATATCATAAAGGTACTCATAAATTCTCCTTTCAAGCTTATGCTCAGTCCTTCCTTTATAAAAAGAGCCCCAGCTCTCACACTAAGCAGTATAAATCACCCCAGCACTGTTGCATTTGCTATAAGTTCTACCTTTAATATGTTTGCCCCTGCCCTTAATATACACTGACTCACTGTTTAATATATAAGGGCATTGAGCATAAGTACCACATTTAAAAGTTCCCATTTTCTTCTTACTTAACTTATTCCTTTTATTCCTGTTCTGGTCCAATAAATCTTTAACACTCAACTCCTTCCTAAAAAATAAATTTAAGGGGCATCTTAGAAATAGCATCCAAATCTGAAAAACTAATAAACCTATTCCATTCTGTAGTAATACTATTTGTAATTATATTAGTATCTCTATTAAAATCTGTTATAAAAGCCCCCTTATGTTCAACCTCCTCGTCCTTCTTATGATTAAAAAATACATTATTCCGAGTGATTTTTTTTGTCCAGGTGTACTAGTGTTCCTAAAATAGGGAAAAATCTACCCTTCCTTCCTGCCTTGACTTCTTCAATAACATTTTGGATTAACTTCAAGGAATATTTTCTCACCATAAACATCTCATTTAATTTATCACACTCCTTGACACAGTGGCAAAATTGCAAGAATGTATTACTTATATTAGTAATTCTACTGACTTTTTAAAATGTATGCATAGTATTACATATGACAAAATGAATTACTTAGATGATATGATTCATAAGTTGAATGAAATGAGAGGGTTCAAACCTACTCCGTACTGTAAGGATACATGTTTGAATGCATATCAGTGCTATACTAGTGCTCACCTTTATAAGCAGAAGAGAAGTATAGTTAAGGATCAGTATGTGAGGATATGTAGAATGACTTCCGATGAACTAGATTTCCTCATGGAATGTGATAAATTAAAGGAGATGTTTATGGAGAGAAAATCTCCCCTGATGTTAATCGAAGAAGTTATTGAAGAAGTAAAGGCAGGAAGGAAGGATAGATCTCCCCTCTTTTGAGAAAGAACAATAGTATACCTGGAACAAAATTGATTGGAATAATGTGGTTTTTAATCATAAGAAGGATGAGGAGGTTGAACATAAGGGGGCTTTTATAACAGATTTTAATGGTGATACTAATATAATTACAAATATTATTACTACAGAATGGAATAGGTTTATTAGTTTTTCAGATTTGGATGCTATTTATAAGATGCCCCTTAAATTTATTTTTAGGAAGGGGTTGAGTATTAAGGATTTATTGGATCAGAACAGGAATAAAAAGAATAAGTTAAGTAACAAGAAAATGGGAACTTTTAAATGTGGTACTTATTATGCTCAATACCCTTATATATTAAACAGTGAGTCAGTGTATACTAATGGTAAGGGCAAACATACTAAAGGTGGAACTTATACCAACTGTAACAGTGTTGGGGTGATTTATATTGCTCAGGGTGCAAACTATGATGCTTTTTATACAGGAAAGACTGAGCTTAAAAGGAGACTTTACGAGCACCTTTAAATGTGAAAACTCAGAATGAGAAAAATGCATTATATAAACACACCTTGGTTTGAACTCAAGCTCATTTTTTTTTATATTGGAAGAAGTTCCAGTTGATGTTGGGGGGGGGGGGGGGCTGGGAAACTAAAATAGAATGCAGAGATGTCTATTGGCAGATTTCAATGGAAGCCAATAGAACAACAGGGCTTAATGAAAAATGTGTCTTTAGCCCCTATTTTAAAAGTAAGAGCAGCCATATATATATATATATATATATATATATATATATATATATATATATATATATATACATATATATATATATATATATATATATATATATATATATATATATGTATATACAGAGAGAGAGTTTCACTTCAGAATGTCGCACTATTGAAATATCGAATTTCAGTAGCTAGAGACCGAAGTGTCGAAAATGCACTTGCACAAAATGCAGAATCCTGAATGTGGAAATGGCGAATGTGGAAATGTTGAATCTGTGGTTGTGGAGGCGCGTACATACCGTGGGATTCCCTGTGTTTGTGATGTGCGGTGTGGTATATGCATGTAGTTGGAGATTTAGGTAAGTGATGTTTTACTAGGGGTTTTGGGTAGGGATTTTAGTGTGTGTGAGTGTGTTTGGAGTTTTGAGGTGTAGGTTGGGTAGGTAGGTAAGACTGTGAGTGTGTAAGTGTTAAGAGTGGTGGTATTTGTATGTATGTGATATGTATTTGTGCAAGGGGAGTGTAGAATGTGTAGTGGTGGATTTTGTGTATTTGTGTTTTTAGTGTGACCTCGGAGTTAGTATATATTAGAAGCAGGGGTGCAGGGGGGCTTGCCTTGGTGCTTATATGTAGGGTTCACGCATTTGTTTGTTTTGTTGGGTTTGTGTGTGTTTTTCTGGTTTGTAGTGTAGGGAGGAAGGTGTATGTGTGCTTGTTTTTGTTTGGAGTGTGGTATGTGGGCAGTCGCGATTTTGAATTTCGAACTTTTGAGGTTTCGGGTTTTTCACTGTTCGGCTTTACAGTCTCGAGATACTGAATTTCTATATTTCAGTATTTTGGGATTGTAAAGGGAAACCATATTTATGTATGTATTTCACATTTGACATACATTTATTTTGATGCATTTTATGCTTGGAT
The DNA here is from genome assembly GCF_019279795.1 of Protopterus annectens. Taxonomy (NCBI): domain Eukaryota; kingdom Metazoa; phylum Chordata; order Ceratodontiformes; family Protopteridae; genus Protopterus; species Protopterus annectens. Next base: position 1,590,603,344 of record NC_056732.1, on the reverse strand, counting down.
CTCTCTGAGCCCTGTATTTATCTAAGAGAATTAGATGTAATGCTGCATTTAGGACACTAGATGGTGGTTTAGGATAGTGCTTTACAATAGTGTAGTCTATATTACAGTTTTTAGAAATGTTTTTAGACGTTTGTAATGACTGTTTTATGTTTAAATATTTATCAAATATATTTATAGGTTGTTATTAAAAACCAATATGGTAATAGTTTATTATTTAACATATGGTTTTATTCCTTTTAGTTTTCTATTTTGCTGATACAGTTATTTACTTATTCTGTATTGCTATGACTATTTATTGAAGCTCAGTTGTGTTTAATTGTCAATTAACATGATGGGTTATGGGAGATGAAGTATATAAACCACAAAGTTTTTTAGTGTGTTACATCTGATGAAGTCCGAGAAATGACAATTTGGTCATTTAGTTAAGCGTTTATATTTCTATAATAAAGTTTAATCTGGATTATCAGGAGTCGAACCTTGTTCATCTGCAATGCTTTTTTTGGGTGGTTATTGGTTGCTGTACTTTGCATAGCTTAAGCACTGTTTTCCTGCTTAGTCTGGGGATGGTATATTCTTGAAGCACTATAGCAGGTAACTAAGGTAACTAAGGGCACTGAAAGTGGAGGACTACGTCGAGAACAACTAGGCAGAAAGCTTACTGCAGGAAGAAATTGTCAACAGGAACATGCGCAAGCAAATTCAGGAGCAGGATTCGATCAACGTCAAGAAAGAAAGTGGGGTTTATGTGAAACAATAGAGGGTTAGAAATAGCTCTGAGAGTACAATGCAATTAGGTGATCGTTTAGATAAGGAAGAGAGAATACAGTGACTAACAAACTTACCGCGGGTTAAAGGGCACACGGACTGGGTGAATTTAAATTTAATAGGTAAAAATATTCCAAGTATTAGAAAAAAGCACAATACATTTGCCATTTTGCCACTTAGTAAAATGTATTGTTTACTGCATTAGGAACTTCTGGAAATTTATATGTGGAAAAGACAGTTTAGGATTTCAACACTAAAATTACTGAAAACTGTAGAGACATTATTCATAATTGTGTATAGACAGTTCCCCTTGTACATGCAGTTGTCAAAAGGGCGAGCCAAGCTGCATTTCCTTCATTTATAAGTATAAAATATTATTTGCACATAAAAGAAGGGGATGATTTTGAAATATATGCTAAGCCAAGATACAAACTAGTAGATTTTTACACTAAAAGGATGGTGCCCTCAAGTTTAAATAGTTTATTAAAAACTGGTACAAAATACAATATAAAAGTAAATTAGAACATATGCTAATTATGATATGTTGTGGTTATAGTTGATAACTGTATCAGTATTATGAAAAATTAAAATAAAATAGTTAAGTACGAAATGTTTTAATAGTAGGAATGCCAGCAGTACTAATTATATTCAAAATGCTTTATTTAAAAAAATCTGATTTCTAGTAATATGAGAGCAATTTAAAAAGAATTTAATAGTCTTTAAAAAGGTAAGATTAATACTTCAGTTTTGATGTCATTCGACTGAATGTATAAATAAGAATACATGCAATCAAAAGTCTTCTGAAAAGGCAGAATGGGTTGCTATTTTTATCTGCCTATCTTATGTATTTAAACAACTAAAAAATATTTTGTATTACTGAGTGTTAGTGTTTTAGTGAAATTACTGGAAAAATCATTATTATGAGATTCTACTTGTTTACTTCACAATAAGCAAAGAAATTTTGTTAAACATGAATGCAACTCACTGTACTTCTGCGGTGGTGCCGTGGTAGTGTTGTTGCCTCACAGCAAGAGGTTCTCCCATTCGATTCTCGGCTGGAGTGGAGGGACTGCCTTCTGTGTGGAGTCTGCATGTCCTCCCCACGGTTGGATGGGTGTTCGAAAGACATGCGTAAATGGACGTGCCTTCGTTGAAGGTTGAACATCGAGCTGGCACCTCAGCGTTTATGAAAATCTACTGCCAATCATTAGAGGACCGGAGTTCCGCTGTGGCGACCCCTAACTGGTAAAAGCTGAAAGACAACAACAACATGAATGGAACTCAGTGTAGGCATGCTAAACTACTGAGTTTTACACACCATATTAATCTCAGTATGTGGCTCTGCGATGTAGAGGAATAAAGTCCTGACTATGACACACGATCTGAGAGTGATTAGTAGCTCAGGTGCTCGTAGAGCCAGACATGGGAAGGTGGCTGTGAACAGTTTACAGTGACTCACCATTCTGGGGGGAGGAAGATGGTGTCCCCTTTCTGCTGATTGCTCCAATGCAAGTGGAAGATTACATGTTCAGTAGCTGTAGGATCAGGGAATGTGGGCTTGGTGATTCAAGCCGGTTATGCTTGTATGTGGGAGCACACACACACACACACACACACACACACACACACACACACACACACACACACACACACACACACACACACACAGACATACCATGTAGGATGCCGCGTGGTTTCAGGTACCAGCATTAGACATCAGAGCATCAGTAGTGGGGTTAAGGCCATTCAAGAGAAAATCCCAATGGCTGTATGTGTGATGACTTATGTGACTGGCTTTTATCCATGGAGTGAAGGAAGAAAAATTGGTATCCAAATCTAATGATCAGCAGACAGTGGGTAGAAAAAAATATCCAACTCAGGCTACTATTTCTCCTTATATTTTATAGTCAAGGACACATCTGTGCTGAAAATAAATCAATTTCAGATTTTGGAAGTGATGTTTGTAAACCCAAAGTCACAATGCTACAAATAAGGCAAGTGTCTGTCTTCACTCTGTAAGGAAATAATTACAGTATTTTTTATCTATATTCAAAATTTGTGATTTTCTTTCACATGCTACATCTCATACTGAGTACAAAGAAAAACAGAGCCTTTCAGCACTTTCTTTACTCAATGAGATTGTGACACTGCCATAGAGGAGGGGTTTATGTGCTTCTGTGCTCTGGAGTTAATGCTTACAAGCTCAGGCAAGGCCTCGGCCTGGTGTGAGGTACTCACAAGCTCCCAGCCGTGTACTGTATGGCTACATTTTGTGCCAGCAGATGAAAGGATTGTGTCAGTGTCACAGCAACTTACAAAAAGAAGGGAATCTCTCATTTTCATGCAATATTTACCTTCTTAGTCACTGTGAGTGTAGTGTTCTGCAGGATACAACCTACTAATTATATAGTTCTGCTGAAAGACTTCAGTGCTGCTAGGGGGTGTAATGATGACTCCTTGAAGGCTAACTGTGGCCGAGGCGCTAGAGACAATATATTCTTTGACTGCTTGGATCCGTGTTTTTTTTTCGTTTTTGGTGTAATGATGATGCCTGGACGATGTGAGTAAGAGTAATGACTTACTTCATTTGAACCAATTGGTGGATTGTTTGTGGATTTCTGTACTATTCAGCAATTGATTGTCTATAACATGCATGATGTTAGAACACGGTGATGCCTGATACCAGACCACCTTATGCCAAAGGCTAATGACCAGTTTATAATCTTGCCATCAGATTTGAGGCCAAATGCTCTGGACACTCAGATGAAGAAAGGTGCTGAGATGTATTTAAGTTAGTAATAATCTAGGTCCAATAGGTAGGTAATGAATGGACAAACCGTAAAAAAACTAAAAAATGTAATGATGGCATTCTGCTAATGTCTAGGCAATCCTTCTGTGTAGAATGAGTTGAACTCCCATGTCTGGAAGAGTTTCTTATGTAGACCCGGAGAAGATAGGGCTGCATAGTTCATATGGATCCTGTTCATTATCTCAATAGTTGAGGCAGTAGCAATGAAATATGGATGAAATGTGGTTGTTTTTATGGTAGTAGCCCTAGGGCTCACTGGAGGAGACCAGTGGTGAAAAAAGACATTAATTTAAGGACCAAGTCTTCCATACAATACTAATAAGGGAATCTTCCATGGAAGGGTCTTAGGGTTTAATTGATATGTATCTATAGACAGGAAAGTAGAAGCAGCAACAATTACAAGGGTGTGGAAGCAACTTAACAAGGGCATGGAGAATATCTTTCAGATGACCACAGTGAAGTTCCAGCAAAGGCAGAAGATTGCCCAAACTGTTCTCTGCAAGGATGGAGAAGTAGTAAATTTGAATAAAGACATTGTCAGGAGGGAAATGAACACTTTGAGGAATGCAGTTGGCCTGGCCTTTCCTGAGGAGGCAATGTCAGAACCAGCTGGTATGATTGGATCCTTTTCTACTGATGAGGTCACTGTGGTAATTAAACTGTTCGGCTATGACAAGGTTGTGAGACTGGATGAGATCCAGCCACAAATGCTGAAGGTACTGGACACACCTGAGGGTATTGTGGTTAACATGTCTTTCCAATGTTGCATGGAAGGTGGTGATTATACCACTGGACTGGTATACCACAGTAGTGATCTCCATTTTAGAAATGGAGACAGGAGAGCATGTTCCAGTTATAGAAGGATTATGGTCCTCAGCCTCCTTGGAAAAGCCTATATGCGGATCATGTACAGGAGACCTTATTCAATAGCTGAGCATCTGATTTAGGAAGAATAATGTGGATTCAATTGTTACCATGTTAAAGTGGATCAATTCTTTGGGGAGATATGGAAAGTTGGCCACTACACACTATGTGTGTTTGTGGACCTGGAGAAGGCATATGATGGAATATCTTGGAATGTCTTGTGGGATGTGCTACTAAAGACTGATGTCTTGGTGTATAGAGACTTGTGTCTGCAGTCTTAGCAACAGGTTTTTTGAGGAGGGCATAGAACTGCACCAAATGTGTGTCTTGTTTCCCTTCTTGTTAGAGATTTTCACATACAGAATATCAAGGCACAGCTAATGTCTGAACAGTATCAAGTTTGGAGACATGAATATTGAATCTTTGTTGTTCGCAACTGACATTGTCATTAACTTCAACATGCACTGCAACCGTACAGTGTTGTGTCTGAAGCAGATGGATAGAAAATCAACACCAACAAATCTGAAGTCATGGTTCTCTCCTGAAAGATGATGGGTAGGTCTCTGCAGGTTAGGGTGCGAAAGGAGTAGATATCACAAGCAAAACAGTTTACCTACACTGCAATCTTGTTCATTAGTGAAAGTTGAGTAGATTGAGAGACTGACCAGTGGTTGGGGACTGCAGTGATGGCACTTCAGCTGTGGTACTAAATTATGATGGTTATGCAATTAATGAATTACAGGGAGAAACTATCAGTTTATTATTCCATCAAAGTAATTTTTTGCGCATGTAGTTACTGTCATCATTAGGTTTGGGTACTCACAAAAAGTTGAGATTAATGATATAAGGGGCAGCAATAATGCCCCTTTGTAGAGTAGCTAGTTTCACTTTTCTTGGCAGATTGAGAAACTCAACAGTCTGGGAGGATCTTACAGTACAGCTCCTACTCCAAAGGGATCCCAGAGTACTGTCATTGCTTTCAGCATTCCAGGGGATCCCAGAGTACTGCTACATCTGTCAGCATTCCGGGGGGTTCCAGAGTGCTGATACTGTTGTCAGCATTCTGGGGAATCCCAGTGTACTGCTACTTCTGTCAGCATTCTAGGGGGATCTCAGAGTACAGCCACCACTGTCAGCAGTCCAAGAGGACCCAAGAGTACTGCCACTTTTTTTTTTAAACAAGAAACATCTTTATTAAATTACCACTTATGACATAGGCAATCATGCATTTATATAAATGAAAACAAACCATATTGACATAATCTTAGCTGCAAGCAATTTACAATACAAACCATATCGACATAATTTTAGTTGCAAACATTATGCATCCCTTATAATCTACCCAATCATTGTCAGTCAAACATTATATAGCTCATTCAATCCTTCCTTCTTGTAAACCTAATTCCTGGCCTGTATTGTTCTCAACAGTTCCCATGTTTCCTATGTAGTTTGCTCCAACCCTTTTATAAAGATCCCAGTTCCTATTGTTGCATCTCTGTTGTGATATTCACTACTTCTAGCACAGTTGGTTTATACTTTGACTTCCATTTTCTAGTAACTGCTTTTTTGGCAGCCACCATAATCAGACTACATCTATGTTTAATCTTCAAAGGTTATGTTCATCGAACCTCCACTGATCAAACATAAACCATCGAACGTTATTTCATTGAACGTTCAGCAAATGTGTGTGAACAGGAAAGTAACCATGTGGCCAACATTTCCCCGTCACACAAACAACATTATTTTAAACCCACCCAGGCAGGGAGCTGTGCCCACCACACCCCCTAACAATATATACCAACTCTGAGATTGAACTATAGTGGGGAAAAGGACACATTTCCTCTTCCATGCCCTTTTCCCCACTATAGAGTGGTCTTGGATTTGATATATATAGTTAGGCATGTATGGGGGCAAAGCCCCCATATTGGGGGTGTGGGGGCACAGCCCCCTCCTGGGTGGTTTTAAAATAGTGTAGTGTATGTGATTGGGAAATGTTGGCCAAGTGGTAGCTTTCCCCATTTCACACATTTGCTGAACTGAATGTTCAATGTCTAGTGTTCGATCATCAGAGGTTCGATGAACATAACCTTCGATGATTAAACACATAACCAATTAGATCCAGCAAGGCATTAACTATGTCTAGTGAATTCTGATTCTGTACCATAGCTCAGAAAAATAATTTCACCAATTTGTTCACCCAGTATTTCTGATAGAGTAGTCTGCAAGGAATCCTCAAAGTCTGCCAACTGATTACACTCACAGAAAATATGTTCTCAATTATCTCTTTCTTCCCCATCACATCTCCAACATTTGCTGACTACCTAAGGAAAAAAATTCTCTGGATTCTATTTGGGGTATAAAAATATCTATGCAAACATTTCCAAGCAAGAATTCTAAATCTTCCAAATTTTGTTGCATATTTGGGAGACATACATATATCCTCCCATTGTTTCTTTCTTAATTGGTTATCCAGTCTTTCTTCCCAATCCTTTCTAACCTCTGACTGATTCTTATAGTTATCATGTAATATTTTATATGCTGTACTAATTATTCCTTTTTTAACAGCAGCTTCTGTTCTAGATTCTACTAAAAACTCTGCCAGTGTTGATCTCTTGTTTAGCCCCTCCCCCCATTTATTTCTCTTTGCCTATACTCTGATATGAATCCTTGATAGGGAAGGCAATCTCTAATTTGCAGTCCAACTAAATTCTTGTCGACCTCCCATTCTATTACCGTTCCCTCTCTAGTTATTTGCTCCCAATATCTTGATTCCTTTGCAAGTTGTCTCCAATAAATTTCATCTCCCTCTTGCCTATTGTCTGTATCCCTAATTGCAGTTATCCCTATTGGCAGAATCTCCTTTCTCCATTTCCATGTTGGCTTAATTCTTAGGATATTTTCTGCTACTTTATGAATATAATATTCTGTATGATTATTGCTAGTCTCCTTAAAGGTCTGCATTCAAAATCCTAGTATCACATTTCTTGACCTTCCCCCCTGTTTCATCATCATCCCATTTCCACTATGAATTATAGGTTTCTGCTTGTGCTATGTATAGGAAGGAGCTTATCCCACTTGACTCTTGCCATCTTCCCCTCCCAGATAAAATCCTTCAGCTCTTTATTAATTGCTATCCACAACTTCTCTTCTGGTTGATTAATATAGGCCTGACCTCAGTTGTGTATAAGACTAAAGGCACTAAACACATTTTAACTGCTTCTATCTTACTATCCATGTCCATATAACAGAGCTTCCAGTTTCTCAGTTTTTGTATTATCTTTTGTTAATCTCTTCCTACATATCCTTAGCTTCCACACTGGAATCATTTTTAATCCATACTCCTAAATACTTCATTTTATCATGTCCCCAGAAATATGAATATTACTGAACAAGTTCATGTGTGGTTGCATAAATTACCACTATTGCCTTTGTTTTAGCTTCATTAAGTTTGTATTCCAAAAAGATTTGAAACTGTCTCAAAATGTTCCAAAACACTGTAATGGTTATTTCTGTTTTTTATCAGGTATAAAATAACATCATCTGCAGACAAAGCTATCTTTTTTTTGACTACAGTACCAATCATATACTTGAATTTCTGAGTACCTTATTTTCTTTGCCAATGGTTCTAAATATAATGTAACTAACAAATGGGAAAGAGAACTGCTCAAGCAGAAATCATCAGAGAGGAACCCACCCACTTTAACTTTCACCTCTGATCCCTCAAATATACTCCTAATCAATCTTATAATTTTATCATGGAATGTAAATGCTTGCATTGCCCTGCTCATAAAGTCCAAGCTTATTCTGTCAAATGCTTTCTCTGCATCAAGACCCACCCACAACAGTGGTTTTTCTTACATTCTGCTTCTCTCTGGATCATTAGTTTTCTGTTAATGTTGTCAGATGTTTGCCTCCCCTCAACAAAACCACATTGATCCATATATATATCAATTTTGGCATCAGTTTTGCCATTATTTTAGCCATTATAGACATAAATGCTTTATAATCATGGTTTTGTATTGAAATTGGCCTGTATGAAGCTGGATCTGATCGATCTTTACCCTCTTTAGGTATTACAGGTACCACCATTTCTTCCATGATGTTGGAACTTCTCCTCTTAAAACACTGTTAACCAAAACCTATCATTTTTTCCCCTCCTAGCTTCCAAACTTTCACAGAAATACCATCTTTTCCTGGGGACTTTCCTGTAGATTGGTTATACATCACCATTTTTATCTTATCTCCTCCTCCTATCCTAACTATTAGTAATTGAGACTTATCTACCTCTAACCTTGTCATATTTAATTCTCCCACAAACATTTCTATTTGTACCTTTTCTTGATTTCCATAGTTGTATATAGACTTTCATTGAATTTCCAAAATATTTCTAATACCGCTACAGGATCCCTTGTTATCTTCCTTATTATAGGCTTCCTAAGCTTGGTGACAGCCTTTCTACTTTCTGTTGCCTGAGTCGTCTGCTAAAAGTTCTTGTGCTCTAGAGCAATCTTTCTAAACTCATGCATTTTATCGAGGCAATCCCTTATTTTCTGTTTAGCATTTTGCAATTGTTCCTCTTCTTGTTATGTGAGAGTCCCCCTATTCTGCAATACTTTAATATTTGTCAGTCTCTCTAACTAATTCTTGTTACTTTTAACCATATCTCCCTTTCTTTTATTTCTACCCTATTTTTAAACTCTACTTTAATTTTACCCCACTCCCTAGCTATATTTTCAGAGGAAATTTCCATCTTCTCTAATAGATTCTGAATAATTTCCACTACTCATTTTTTAAATTCCTCTCTTTTCAACAGATAGGTGGGAAAGTACCAGTGTCTAATTTTTATTTCATTACCCCATGTTTTTATTTTAGTTACTTTTGGTAGATGATCTGAAATAGTTATTGGGTACATATCAAGACTTTGAATTAAATACACATGTTCCTGTGAAATGTAGCCTAGTTTTGTATCTTGCGGAATGATATATAAATTAAATCCAAACTCCTAGTACTGAATTCACATCTTCCATGCCAAATATTTTAATAAACTTCTTCAAAAGTCTTCCCCCCTTGTTATATTTTCCCTTCTGGGCCCCCAAGACCGATTTTCACTGCTGCAAATCAAATTCCATTCCCCACCTATAACTAATATTCCTTGCTGAAATCTGATTATTTCTCCCAGAAATTTCTTAAGCTCCATTATAGCAGTTTTAGGGGGAATATAAATACATGCTAGTGTAATCCTCCTCCCTTGCCAGTAGCCCCTTAGTACTACAAATCTACCATTATCATCTTTTTATCCTTTTCTATCATTATTGGAGCTCCTCTTGCAATTAATATAAGTACTATTTTCCTTTGGCCCAGGTATTCACTGAACAACCATCCTGAAAAACCTTTCTTTATCAAATTCACTTGTTCAGTTCTTTCCAAGTGTGTCTCCTGTAGCACAGCTATTTGCACTCTACATTTTAACAGCTTTCACTACTCTTTCTATTTTGTTTTGTCTGTGAGACCATTGACATTTAAAGACATTACAGAAAGTGTCATTGTGTTAAAAAATTATTATTCCCACCTTTTATGTATAATAGCTTTTTTTAATGTCTAGTCCCAGCTTTTGTGTTACATGTATACACAGCTTGGCAGGTTGATCTTTTATACAGTTGCTTCATGTCATAGCCATTTCAGCTTATGTCATATCTTACAAAACTTTTTGTTTTGTTGAAATCCCTCAAATAACAACAAAAAACAAAACACACTCCCCATGCACGAACTAACTTAATACAAATACACAAAACTATGTACATCTTCAAATATTGAAATTGTACCCTCCTAATAGCAACAAATGTCTGAAACTGACAGCTAAACTCATAGACTTGAGTTAACCTAAAAGAAAGGTTATCCATGTTAAGACACATGGTGCAGCCAATGCTTCTACTAAGTGCTGTCTGGTTTTGTCTTATCTTTATAGCTGTCCCAGCTGGGAAAACACTTGAATGTTTTCAGAGAACACTATGTCTTAGCCAATTTCTCTTTATCAGATTGTCTCCTTGGAGACATGAGGACCAGATTCAGAATTGCTACTAAGCATACATTTATTTACTAGAAAAAAAGCTTTATAAAATTCAATATTTTTTTTCATTTGCTTTCTTTCTCTTGAAACATGTTACTAGATCAAGCTGAGTACTTTAATAAAGTCATTCTCCTGTGCAAAAATAAGAAAAAGTACATTGATTTTTCTTTTGTCATGCTCTTTTGACCAGAATTTTCTTCTTCTTTTTAAAATCGCAGTACCTACATTTCTTAAAACTGAACAAGGAAAAAGAGAAGAAGGGAGAAAAAAACAGTAGCACCTGTTTATATTAGTATCCACATTACACTTAAAATAACTGAGAAAACCTTAGTTTGTAGCATGCAAAAAATCATGCACTATAAAAATAGTAGCTCTCCCTCTTACACTCAAATTATTAACAAACCTCCTAATTCACTCCTGGTTACCCATCTAAATATTAGGAGCATAAATAACAAAGTTCATTACCTTCATGCCCTTCTTGACTACCTTTCCCCAGACATTCTTTGCCTCACTGAAACCTGGCTAAAGCCATCAACCATTGACAATGAGGTTACTCCATTAGGGTATAATATAATAAGGCTCGACTATATCATTAGGAAGGGTGGTGGGGTAGCAGTTCTATATAAAACCACACTTGAAATGTCCAATATAGTCCCATAATCACCATATTTCGATAAGGTAGAAATAATTATTATTAAGCTCAGTATCAATAAAAGTAAATGCATATATATATATATATATATATATATATATATATATATATATATATATATATATATATATAGTCTGTGTCTATATCCCCCCAAGTAACAACATAAAAATTCTACAAGACGTACTATGCTGGCTGTCAAACAACCTTCTCCAAGAAACCATTGTCCTAGGGGACTTTAACATAGACTGGTCCACCTGCTCCTCTGAACCCCCCATTCACCATATCAACCTCCATGGATTCACACGGGTTATCTCCTCCCCCAAGACAACTACCAAACCCTCCAACAAAGAATCAATAATAGACTGGAATCTTATCAATAGTAATCCACTCATGTACAATGCAGGGACTCTCCCTGATGATATAAGTGATCACCTCCTCACCTATATAGTCAGGCATAAGGCTGACATTCCTAACCAACCTACCTACAAAATAATTAAAAGTAAGAAAATCTTTAACCTCACCAATTTTAAAACGGAGTTCAAACAATGCAATTGGTCAACCCTAAAGCACTTGCCACTTGAAGAAGCGGTAGCATACTTTAATAGTAAATTCTTAGCCATACTAGACAATCATGCACCATCTCAATCTATTAGGACTAAAACAAAAACAGCCCCCTGACTTACAGCCGAAACCAAACAAAAAAATCTCTCTAAGAAATAAAGCCTGGGAAACATGGAGAGCCACAGAAAACCCTACAAATCAACTAAGATTCAAGCGATTAAGAAATGAGACAAAAAATGGTCCTGACTGACAAAAAAAACTAGTATTGCCACCTACAACATAAACACCAAAATAGACCCCAAACATTTTGGGCAGGTCTAAATAAGCTCTTCCGACCAGGTAAATCAACCACCCCCACACCCTCAGCCACAACAGAAAAACCACTAGAGGAGGTCACTAACACCTTCAATAAATTCTTTACAGAAACTATCCAACATCTAGCTAGTCAACTATCACCTAGCTGCCCAAATCCAAATGATACTACACCCAGTGCCCAAATTAACTTCAACTTTCAACCTGTCTCAACATCATTTATCCAAAAACTCATTAAAAAATTAAAACCAACTACCCTATCTGCAGACCTACTACCTGCAGAATATTTACAAAAAGCTGATGATGCTATAGCCTACCCAATATCCATCTTAATTAACAGAAGCATCTCTGAAGCTTCCATCCCCTCTATATGGAAGATAGCCCATGTTATTCCCCTCCATAAAGGAGGTAGCTCTACTGAGCTCTCCAATTATAGACCCATAGCGATCCTGTCTCCACTTGCCAAAATTATGGAGAAATGCATTCATAGGCAACTCCTGAGCTATCTCATCATGAACAATCTTCTTACAAACTCCCAACATGGGTTCAGACCATACCACAGTACTACCACTCCCCTTCTCTCCTTTACAAATGTCCTAAACCTAAACCATAACACTAACAAACTTTCCTCTGTCATCTTCTTAGACCTTTCTGAGGCCTTTGACATGGTAAACCATCAAATACTTATACAAACACGGGAATCCATCTCCCTAGACAACCAGGCTATTCGATGGTTCCAGGCATACCTTAGTGACAGACAACAGGCAGTCCTATGGAAGGGGAATCTATCCACCCTGTTACCCATCACCATGGGAGTTCCCCAGGGTTCTATTTTAGGACCACTCCTATTTTCTATATTTATAAATGACCTATACAAAGTCATCCCAGATGCCACCTGCATCCAGTATGTGGATGACTCAACTCTAGTTTGTTCAGCTATATGCCCAACAGTAGTACAGACTTTATCTCAAACTACTTTCAACTTAGTTGAGAACTGGCTCCTAAATCACCATCTTATTTTGAATCCTAATAAAACTAAGATGCTGCTTTTCTTTCCATCTCCTAGGTCCACTGTACAGACCTTCACCATCACATCTAACAATAGCACCATTATTTCACCAGACCCCTCAACTAAGCTACTAGGAGTAATAATTGACAATAACCTTAAGTTTGACCTACATATAAACCACATGATTAAAACAGTTAATAAAAAAATTGGGTCTCTTTATAGGATTAAACCCGTCCTAACTCCTCTAGCTAGATCTGCTATTGCCCACTCACACCTATTCCCCAACCGCCTCTATGTCTCCCCCCTATACACAAACCAGAGCAAATCTGACTTGAACAAATTCACCACCTGCTATGATCACATAGCAAGATTTACCAAGCGTACAGCCAACAGAACTCACCACTATAGCAACCTTAAGCTTCTACGGTGGCTGGAACTACCTAATCTTCTAAAGATTAATCAGCTAGTAACTGCTCACAAGATTCTCTATCAATCTGAACACACACCTGTTCTAAAAAGCATAATCACTCCCTACCATAACCTCAAAGCACTCCAATCCTCTAACAAAAAACTAATCTACATGTTCAAAGCTAACAACTCTGCTGGGGAGGCACTGTTTGCCAATTCTATTGGTAAAACATGGAACTCTCTCCCTGCCAACCTCGCAGCTGAACCCTCTCTATCCCTATTCAAGAAAAATCTTACACTATACCTTAAAACACAGTGGCTATGCCCCTGTTTTACCCCTGATTAATGTATAAACTACCGACTGTATACCATAGATCATCCTTCTACATCAAAGTGACTTTAACCTAACTACCTGGTAACCAGCTATTTACTTAGCAATCTACTTGTGTGACTGAGTTATGTTTAATTTTTACCCTTTAATGAATGTAAACTCTTGTAACTGTATTACCTAATCTTGAATTATATATAATATTGTAATGTCTAGTACTTCTGTAGAATTAAACTGGAGCTTTTCTCCTTGGGCCTCTACTGAAAATGGACATGTATCCAGTTGGACAATCCTGGTCAACAAATGTAAAATAAAAATAAATAAATAAGAAAAAAGTTGTTTTACTTACAATAAACCTTCATCTTATTCTCCTATCCTAAGTATTTTTTGAACATTAATGACATGAAGTAAGGCATATGCTTTAGAGTCCCCTACAAGTTTAACAAAGTCCAAAAAATCCAATATTTCCAGATTTTCTTCTTCTGACATGTTTCACAAATATAATTATTGCTTTGTAATCCCACAGTTGTCATTTCCAAGTTAATGGTTTTATTCCTGTTCATCACCATCTCCCAAACCCTGTCTCTCCTTTATTTCCTATGTACTCTTGATTCTTCTAGTCAACTCTTGTGCTTTTTTCCTTCTGTCATGCATTTTCCATTGAAACATTGGAAAATGTTTCACTGGCACAGTCTCTCTGTAGTCTTTACTACCAGAAGAAGAAGAAGCAGAACCTCCTTCTGTTTCACAGCTCACTTTATGCTGGACAAACTTTTTTATTTCCTCCTTAGCATGTACTTCATAAAAAATGATTTTGTCCCTCCAGGGGAGAATATTTTGAAGACAGTTGGGTACAGCAGTTTGAATCTCATGATTGCTTCCTGACATTCCCTGAATAGTGGAATAAATGTTATCCTCTTCTGCTTGGTATACAGTGAGTAATCATAGGTTCATAGGTTCATAGGTTGGTACTAGGCTATCAGCCCTAGGGCCTATACAAGCCTAGCCATAACAATTCCCTGGCTATTTCTTCCCACATTATTTACTTTCCTGGACCCCTGTCTAGCAGGGTGACTGGCGTGATTCCCTGGGGTGAATTTCCTTTCTCCCATCCAATCGTCAAGGTTCCTCTTGAAGAGGTCCAAAGAGACACTCTGCTTGACATGTATGGGCAATCTATTCCAGAGTCTGGGGAGTCTCTGTGTCAGGAACCTATCCCTCCAGCATGTTTTGTTTATTGTGATGACAAGGTTTAGATCCCTGGAGCGTGTAGCTCTGAGGGATTGGGATTTCTTTAAGTGTAGCATGTCCAACAGCTCTGGGTTTGACATGGCCTTGTATGTTAAGCAGAGATCGCCTCTGAGTAGACGATATGCGACAGAGTATAGCTGGAGTTTTTTTAGGCGGTCAGCGTAGGGCATCTGCTTTAGGCCTGTGATTCTTTTAGTGAGGTATTTCTGAGGCCTTTCCAGTTGTTGCAGATGTCTTGAGAGGTACATACCAAATGGGGCATTGTATTCTATAATGAGTCTAATGAGGGATGAGTACAGTGGGACAATGACCTCCTTTTTTCTGGATGAAAAGCCCTTTGTGATGAGGTGTGCCACATAGAAGGATTTCCTGACTGTTGTGGCGATGTGGTTATTGAAGGTGAGACCACTGTCCACCTGTGTCCCTAAGTCTCTTATCACACTTTCTGTGTTTAGTGTACTGCCACCTATATGGTAATTCATGGATACATGTTTTTCCCAAAGGGGGATAACAATACATTTCT
This sequence comes from Protopterus annectens, assembly GCF_019279795.1. NCBI lineage: Eukaryota > Metazoa > Chordata > Ceratodontiformes > Protopteridae > Protopterus > Protopterus annectens. The sequence continues at coordinate 1,590,587,795 of NC_056732.1, read as the reverse complement.
TGGCATTGAGCTTGAGCCCATGGCCCTGGCACCAAGCATCTGTTTCTGTAAGGCCCTTTTGTAGAGTATCCACATCATTTGGGGATTCAATAATGGCTCCCAGTTTGCAGTCATCTGCAAACTTTGTTAGCCAGAGTCCCTTAGTGTTGACCTGTACTTCAGAGAAGTAAATGCCAAACAAGAGTGGCCCCAGGACTGAACCCTGAGGTACTCCACTTGTCACTTGTCTGGAGCTGGATTTGGAGTTGGCTACTTTTATAGTGTGGGTTCTATCAGTAAGCCATTTAGCAACCCATTGGGTGACATAGGGATTAATGCCCAACTTAGTAAGTTTATCTATGATTCCAGAGTGGGGGGATGGTGTCAAAGGCCTTGGCAAGGTCTAGATAGGCTGTGTGGACCACCTTACCCTTGTCCATGGCTCTGGAGACTGATTCAAAGAAGTCAATCAGGTTCAGGAGACAAGATCGGCCCTTCACAAACCCAAACTGGGTGGGGCCCAGTGTTTGAAGGTTGCCAATGTCTTTGTTTATAAGTTTCATGATAATACGCTCCATGGCCTTGCAGATAAGGCTTGTCAGACTGATGGGACGGTAGTTTCCGGGATCCAAGGTGGATCCCCCTTGTGGATTGGGATAACTGTAGCTCTGCGCCACTCAGTGGGCACGAAACCTGAGGTGAGGCTATGATTAAACATGACACTTAGGTGAGGTGCCAGTTCATATTGTAGTTCATGTAGTACACAGCCCGGGATGTCATCTGGTCCCATGGATGCTGTATTCTTGGCTTTAGAGAGTGCATTTTGTACCTGTGTGGCCGTTATTACTGGAATTTGGCAATCTTCCGGTATTGAGATGGGCAATTTAGGGGGTGAGAGGGGGGTGAAGTTGGCACTGAATCGATCTGCCAGGATATTGGCAATATCCTTCGGATCAGTATATTTAATGTCATTCTCCACAAACACTCTGCTGTCTCCCACTTTTAGTACTTTGCCCTTCTGCCACAGTTTTATTAGAATCAACAACTCTTGCTGGTAGGATTGCATTTTTACTATTAAAGATCTAGATTTCTTTCTCATAGCCAGGTTTGGACCATGCACATGATATGCCCTTTCAATTAATAACTCCTGTTGTGGAATACCAGTACAGTTGCTTATTTGTGATTTCATAAAATGAATACAGTCTGTTCCTTCTAGCTTCTCTGGTACAGCAGAAAATCTAAGATTTTCTATATGCTCTCTGTCCTCTAATTCTATTATTTTTTGAAACATCTCTTCTTGAGCAGTTTCATATTCAGCCAGCCTTTTCTTCATTTTGAACTCTGATTTTTGCAGTTTTATCATCTCATCTGAATACCTGTTTAAAGCTTCTTCCATTTTTTCCAACCTTTTGTTGTCTGAGTTGATATATTCAGACATTGTTTCATTTATTTTAACCAGGTCTGTGTGCAGTTGTCTTATACTTTCCTCTAGGTTACTGGAAGCCATGTCTGCTTTTTGTTGTACAACTTCAGTACTGTTCCCAGTCAGGGCTTTTTCCTCACCTTTTGTGGCTGATTTTGTTTCAGGTCCTCTGTATTTCTTTTTTCCTGGCATCCAGGCAGTACACTTTCTAGCCAGTTACTGAAATTTACATAAAAATACAAGTCCACTGACTTTCTCTGCTGAGTTACTGTTTTCACACTGGGAGAGCTAGAATTAAGCTATTACTCAATGTGCAGCCATCTTGAAAGTCCCAGAGTACTGCCACTTTTGTCAGCATTCCAGACGATCCCAGAGTACTGCTACATCTATCAGCATTTTAGGCGTATCTCAGAATACAGCCACCACTGTCAGTAGTCCAAGGGGATCCCAGAGTATTGCCATTGCTATCAGCATTCCAGGGAATCCCAGAGTACTGTCATTGCTGTCAGCATTCCAAATAGCTCTCACAGTACTGCTACTGCTATCAGCATTCCAAAGGGATCCAAGAGTACAGCCACTGCTCTCAGTAGTCCAAGAGTCTCCCACATTACTGTCACTGCTGTCAGCATTCCAGGAAGATCCCAGAGTATCATCAGTGTTGTCAGCATTCAAGGGGGATCCCAGAGTATCATCACTGCTCTCAGCATTCCAGGGCATCCAGAGTACAGACACTACCATCAACAGCCCACGGGGATCTTGGAGTACCACTACAACCTCTTTGGATTGAGAAGACTCAGTTTAGCTTCTCTGGACACATGGAATTTGTTTCCTGTATGCCCTTTAGAGGAGAAGTACCAGTCACTAACACCTGAGGTGGGCAAAGTATAAATGTAAAGATTATGAATAGGGTATATCTCTTAGCTTCCATATAAATTGCTGGGCTCCCCCAGGATGAGCAGCATACTGTTGATGGGGATAAACAATGCCTACTTTACCCTGATCAGCTTGGTACCACTATATCCTTCAGCTGAACAAGTGGTTTAAAATCTATGGCTGGGTAGGTGGATGCTTATTATTTGAAATAAAAAATGTTTTTGTTAGTCAACATGAGCCTAGAAATAGGTTTTAGTTTATTTGTAAATGCAGTGTTGCTAACTTTAAAAATGTGTAGTAAACCTAGAAAAATGATCAAGTACAATAAATGTGTGAGACTGAATATTAATTGTGTGATGTTATGGGAAAATTATTGCAAGAAACAAAAAAAAAAAAAAAAAGAGATAAATTGTGACGCTGTTGCTTATGAGAACAATACAGCTTATGACATTCCTATAAAGAAGAAAATACAATTTCGTTATAATCAGTGGGTCCCTGCTAACTTTGAGGGTCATATTAATAAAGAAGTTGGAAGGGAGAATTTCAATGCTACTAGCCCTTTAAATTCAGAAAAAGCTACATATAGAAATTATGTCACTTCCTGTGCTGGTTCAATGGAAAATCCTGGAAGAATTAAAGAAGGTGAAGGTGCTGGTTTGGTTAGTCTTCAAAGTCCAGGTTTGGATTTTTCAGAACTTCCTCTGAAGAAGTGGTCCTGTTGCCCTTGGAGTGCCTATCATTACAGTGTTGAATTTTAGTTGGTTAATTGTACTCTTGTTTTTACAGGTATTACTTCAGTTTTTTATTATTTTTTCATTTGATTTCTGGAGGTCTCGATGGCTAGTACACTTGAGGATGACCTACTCAACTTGACTCTACACCCTGTATCTAAAAGCAAGATAAAACCTTACAGGAGTTGGTAGTTTTATTCGGGGAGATACAGAAATCTCTCACAGTGCTCATCCAGCAGAATGGCTCTTATGGTCCTGTTATGAACTATAGATAAGGTTCTACTGAGTCGTCTGACAGAGAAGACACTGTCATCAATTCCCCACTCCACCTGGGTTGGGGTGGTAATACTCACTTCAAGGATGTGGCTACTATTTTCAGCCATAATTATGATCCCTTTTCTGGGGTCTTTGAGTATGCAGAAGGCTGTTATAAAACAAAATCTCAAAGGTCTTCTTATTGACTTGGAAAAGGGGCTTAAAAACTATAGGACAACCCTTATAGAAAACAAGTACTTTGAACATTGCATTCAATTAAAAATAGTACCTAGGGGTCTCTAATTTTTTAAAGTCCTGAATGGGGTCATTCAGGCTAGCCCATTCTATAAAGAACTAGTTGGCTTTTTCAGTAATGCTGGACTTGATTTTTTGAAACTCCTTGTCTGTAACAACAGTGACATTTTGGTTAAACTGAAAATTCATCTTGAATACACTGATGCAAAGGCAAATGAACTTTCAAACCAATACTGTGATTATAAAACTGACTGATGGTATATAAGTTTCCATTGACAGGTATAAAAAGACCATCATGCAACGGAAACAAAAAAAAAAGTTAAATCATGATGTTGTTGCTTATAAGAACAATACAGCTTATAACATTCCTATAAAGAAGAAAATACAATTTGGTTATAATCAGAGGGTCTCTGCTAACTATGAGGGTCGTATTAATAAAGAAGTTGGCAGGGAGAATTTCAAAGCTACAGCCCTTTAAATTCAGAACAAGCTACACATAGAATTGATGTCACCTCCTGTGCTGGTTCAATGGAAAATCCTGGAGGAAGTAAAGAAGGTGAAGGTGCTGGTTCGGTGAATCTTCACAGTCTATGTTTGGATTTTTCGGAACCTCCTATGAAGAGGTGGTCCTGCTGTCCTTGGAGTGCTAGCATTACAGTGTTAGATTTTAGTTGGTTATTTTTGCACTTGTTCTTTGGGTATTCAGTTTTTAATGTCTAGTTAAGTGACTTTGTTCAGAGTCAAACCCTGATCTTAATTATTGGCAAGCAAGTGCTTTAAACCTCCACATCAACTGCAAGATTTTCTTTATTTTCATTTGTTTTCTTTTTTTTTTTTTTTGTAAACTGAGGATCAGTCTGCCAGTGACAGTCATAGGGTTTCAGAGTTATGTAGTCCAGTGTTAGTGGTGCAACAGGTAGCAAGCTTGTTCTTGGTGCAGAAGTCTGTGGGTTTTCTTCTCACAAAAGGTAGATTGTTTGCTGACACACAACAATTTTTTTAAATGTAACATAGACAATTTAGTCTTCATGGACAGAAGAAACAGAATTTGTAGATGAAGCACTGAAATGTTGTTTGCCAATAGCAACCTCTTCATCAGTTACAGTTCTATTTAATGTTGAATTATTCAGATGACTTTTACTTCCACAGAGATTATAATGACAGCAATCTGAGTGGCCTTTTATGGCTGAAATGTTCTGAAATGGGTAGTTTTGGCATTACTGGATCATATGTTTTGTTTCACTCATCATCATCATCTTCTTTCCACTGTTCCCGTTAGGGGTCGCCACAGTGGATCATCTGTTTCCATTTCTTCCTGTCCTCTGCATCTTGCTCTGTCACACCAACCACCTTCATGTCCTCTCTCACCACATCCATAAACCTTATCTTAGGCCTTCCTCTCTTCCTCTTACCTGGCAGCTCCATCCTCAGTATCCTTTTCCCAATATACCCAGCATCCCTCCTCAGCACATGTCCAAATCAACGCAATCTCACCTCTCTTGCTTTGTCTCCAAACGTTCCAACCTGAGCTGACCCTCTAATATACTGATTCCTAATCCTGTCCATCCTAGTCACACCCAGTGCAAATCTTAACATCTTTAACTCTGCCACATCCAGCTCTGACTCCTGCCTTTTCGTCAATGCTACCATCTCCAACCCATATAACACAGCTGATCTCATTACCCTCTTGTAGACCTTCCCTTTCACTGTTTACTGGAAAATGCTAAAAACTACAAATTTAAAACACACTTTAACAAGTGGTGCAGTATTAAACAAGTGATATCATTTAATACACTCAGAAAGGTGAATTAAAGAACATAAGCATGTATGCATGGTCCTTAAAATGTGTGCAGGGGCCCATGGTTTGAAAACAGATCAAAGGTAAACTTAATCCCCCACTGGACAGAAACATTTTCTGTGAGTGTGGGTTTCAATGCATTTTCACTGAATGCGAGTTTCAAGGGCAGCGATGTTTACTGTTACTCATGCTGTCTGTTTTGGTTTGACTGTATTTTTGTATGAATGCATTTTTTCTTAGCAAATGACAATCAGTATTTGTGCTATAAAATTTGAAATAAAAGATTTAAGTTAGATCCAAATATCTGTAATCATTGTAGAAGTAAAGAAGAAAACAGTAAGCATGCTGACAGGTTTGAACAGTGTTTATAGTAACTGGGGAGACATTGCCAAGTAAATGGGACAATAGAATGGCTGCAGAAGGGTGGGCTGGCTGCAGGGGGTGGCTCTGATCCATTTCCCTGCCTTGGGTCTCATTTGACCATGATCTGACTCTGCCTTTAACAGCGGCACCTGTGGAATGATTTAATGAGATTTTAGGACAGTGTGTCATTAGAGATTATTACTGAACTTCAGGTCACTGTATATTTTTGACTTATTACAGGTGCTGTAGAGAGAGAATCCTGTAACTAGGAGAATAACTTAAGGACTCTCTGTGTGGATAGGACATTATTAGATTTGGAATGGATGTGGAACAGACATCACCTTGTAAAACTGTAAGTGCAATGGGCAGCACCAAGCCTGTTCATGAAATGAGTGGCACAAGGGCACAGCAGTTTGTTGCCTCATTTGCCACAAAACATTCTATAGCTATGTCAAGAATCTCGATGGCAACACCCAGACCTGCTCTGAGTTACAGCACAAAGGCATGAAAATTACAGAACCAACTGATATTGCCAACATCCTGGCAGATAGGTTCATTGCTAACTTTACACCCCTCTCACCCCCTAAAGGGCCCATATCTATACAGGAAGAATGCAGAGTCCCTGTAATCACAACTACGCAGGTAAAAGCTGCACTCTCTAAAGCCATAAACACAACATCAATGGGACTGGACAACATCCCAGGCTGCATTTTATATGAACTTCAGAATGAACTGGCTCCCCACTTAAGCACAATGTTCAGTAATAGCCTTGTATCAGGCTTTGCGCCCACTGAATGGCGCACAGCAACAGCTATCCCACTCCACAAAGGGGGAACCACCACTGATCCTGGGAACTATTGACCTATTAGCCTGACGAGCCTGGTCTGCAAGGCCATGGAACGTATCATCATGGAACTCATAAACAAAGACATTGGTAAACTCCAAACTCTGGATCCCACCCAGTTCGGGTTTGTGAAAGGCAGATCATGCCTTCTGAACCTGATCGACTTCTTTGAGGTAGTCACCAAAGCCGTAGATGAGGGTAAGGTGGTTCACACAGCCTATCTTGACCTCTCCAAGGCTTTCGACACCATCCCCCATTCTGGAATTACAGCTAAACTCACTAAACTAGGTATAAATCCCTACATCACAAGATGGGTTGCCAACTGGCTCACTGACATAACCCACACTGTAAAAGTTGCAGTCTCCAAATTGGACCTCAAATCAGTGACAAGTGGAGTACCACAGGGTTCCGTCCTAGGACCTCTCCTGTTTGGTATCTACTTCTCTGAAGTACAGGCTAACATAGAAGGCCTCTGGCTAATGAAGTTTGCAGATGACTGCAAACTAGGAGCCATAGTTAAGTCCCCAAATGATGTGGACATCCGACAGAAGGGCCTCACTGAGACAGATGCCTGGTGTCAGAGCCATGGCCTCAAGTTCAATGCCAAAAATTGCAGTGTCATCCCCTTTGGTAAAAACTCTGTACCCATGAACTACCACATAGGCAGCAGTCTACTTAACACCGAATGCGTGATAAGAGACCTTGGGACCCAGGAGGACAATAGTCTCTCCTTTGATAGTCACATCACCACAGTAGTCAGGAAGTCCTTCTACATGGCACACCTCATCATAAAAGAGTTCTCATCCAGGAAAAAAGAGGTCATTGTTCCCCTCTACTCGACACTCATTAGACCCATTATAGAGTACAATGCCCCTTTTGGAATGTACCTCACAAGACATCTACAGCAGCTGGAAAGGCCACAGAAGTATCTCACAAAGAGGATTACTGGCCTCAAACAAATGCCCTACACTGACTGCCTCAAAAAACTCCAGCTTTACTCCATAGCATATCGCCTACTCCGAGGTGATCTCTGCCTAACATATGTCAAACCCAGAGCTGTTGGACATGCTACACTTAAAGAAATCTGAATCCCTCCCAGCTACATGCTCTAGGGACTTAACCTTGTCACCACAATAAACAGGGCATGCTGGAGGGATAGATTCCTGTCCCAGAGACTTCCCATACTCTGGAAAAGGCTACCCATCTATGTCAAGCAAAGTTCTTCATTAGCACTCTTCAAGAAAAATCTTGATGAGTGGTTGGGAAATAGGAAATACACCCCGGGGATCACTTCTGTGTCTCTGCTCGACAGTGGCACAAGAAAATAACTTTCTTGGGTGGCGTAAGCCAGGGAACCTAGTTGGCTAGGCTTACGTAGGCCCTTGGCCTGATAGCCTAGTACCTACCTATGAACCTATGAACCTATTTGTTAATATTTTGGGAAGCATATCCTTAAAGTTACAAGACATAAAGATCCTGGAATCTGTGTGGGCAGTAGTCTAATTTTCTGACAGCATGAACCAAGTGGTACAGTGGTTAGTGTTGCAGCTGCTTCCCAGTTTGTGCTTCTCCAGTCTGGTTTCCAGCTGAGGTGCCTTCCTTATGGAGTCAGAATGCCTTCATTTTATGTATGTTGGTATTTGTTGGGTGCTCTGTTTTTTTCTCACCTCTCAAAGATAATATGTGAATTGGTTTTCTTCCAGACTGACTGTTGTTAAATACATTCTGGAATCATTTTCAATGTTTGCAATCTGGAGTTTTTGAAAAATGCCTTAAAATAAAGCTTCTCTCTTCAAAATTGTTTTTATATTGCATATTCATGTCATGCTGTCTGTGCACATGTGTGTGTGTGTGTGTGTGTGTGTGTGTGTGTGTGTGTGTGTGTGTGTGTGTGTGTGTGTGTGTGTGTGTGTGTGTGTGTGTGTGTGTGTGTGTGCGTCTTTATCTTGTGATAGATTGGTATTCTATCTGAGATTAATTTGTTAGCTTTGCACCTACCATGTGCTGTTATTTTTCAAGCACTGTCTTTACCCAAGAGCCTGGGCTGTATAAAATGGGTAGTGGAAAATGAGTGAATTAAAGAATGTTAAAAGAATTGTCCTAGTTACTAATAAGAAAATGGGAGCCTTTGTGGGACTTGTTTTTAATCTAGGTTGTTGTTGTTGTTGTGTCTTTTGGCTTTTCCCAGTTAGGGGTCGCCACAGCTGAACTCCGGTCTGCTAATGATTGGCAGTTGATTTTTACATACCAAGTTGCCAGCCCTGACGCACAACCTTCAAAGAAGGTACGCCCATTCACGCATGTCTCCACGCAGAAGACACTCTAGCTGAGAGTCGAACCGGTCAGCGTCTTACTGGGAGGCAACAATGCTACCGCACCACCACCACCATGGATCTACTTGTTTTTAATCTAGGTAATCTGCTTTAATAACACTCTATAGAGTATCTCAGAATAGCAGCAGCTGACTCCAGAGCATGTCGTGTGGCCATACCAGTTAATCGTTTTAAGAAAGAGACTGTGTCCTCCTTCCATGGAATCAATCTTACATTATTCCTCTCCCAATGAAGGCACCTACCTTAGACAACAGACAAATAGCTATCTCATTCCACTCTCAAAATTCCTGAAAAAGTGCATCCACGCACAAATTCTCACATACGTCATCAATAATAAGTTGATCTTTTATAGGTAGCATGTACTGTAACCATTACATGGCACATAAACTGCTTTGTTATCATTCCTATCATTCCTAACTATATGAAACCAAAAGTGTAATGAAGGAAAAATCATGACATCCTTATTATTGGTCCTATCAAAGTAATGTAAGACTATATCACACCAGCTAGACTCTCAAAAACTCACCATCATAGCAACTCAACTGACTGGCTGAAACATTATCTCAGCTAGTATATTCAGTGTCAGTCCTAGCAAGTCATATGTACTCTTCCTACCTAGCTATCACTGCTGGAGTATCACATGAGTCCATTGCAGGCCCCTTGCTTTTAAATGTCTTCATAGACCAAACACACACTGCTACCTTCCATGTTACAATTACCCAGTGCACAGAGGACTGTACACTAACGTGTTGTGCTCCTTCTCTTAAGCACCTTAAAAAAACAACACAATTTCATGTATAAAACCAGAAAATTATCCTGACATTAGTAGCATATGCAGCTCAACTCCTTGTCAGTCCAGTGGCAATGACAGCCAGACAGAATGCAGGGGACACTGGTTTCAATCCCCAGACAAGGGACAGAGTTTTCCTTTCCTTTTGAGTTAACATACTTAATTACTACAACTGTACGTGCTGACAAGGCCACTTTGATTTCAAACTCAGAATGTAATCTTAAGACATAAATCAAACAACCACCATGGAGACTCACTATTCTTCATATATGTTAATGCCGCTGAACTATGGAACAAACTTCATATTTGAATGAGATGAGTATCGAATGTCAAGGGATTTTTTGAACAACTGAAAACATACCTAAATATTAAATTGATCTGTCTTTGCACTATATCACATGGTTAATGTTAAACCTCTTCCTGCCCCAGACAACTATAGATAAAAAACATTTAACCGTCTTATTGAAAAACGTACAATTTGAAAAGCACCAAGTTTTAATCTTCTCATATGTGTGTGTGTGTGTGTGTGTGTGTGTGTGTGTGTGTGTGTGTGTGTGTGTGTGTGTGTGTGTGTGTGTGTGTATAGACATGTTACTCTACATAAACTCTGTATAAACTCACTGAATTAATTTTCCTCCACCTCTAGATTAGGGTGGTATGTACAGGGATGCTGCATACTGTGCAAAGCTGAGCAAGTAGGATTGTGATTCAAAAATTGCTTCTAAATACAGCACTAGAGTTTACAATGCTGCTCATTTTTTTTCAGAGTCATATGCAAATATCATGTGGCACTCCATGAACATTGCTTATGTAAACAAAGTCAACTGTGTATCAAATGGAGCTACCCAGCATTAGGGGCTGTGCTGTGTATAAAATGATTTATAACCATCTATTCTACACAACTTCTGAGCAGAGGAGTGTAGATGCAATGTGGGTATTATCTGCAGCATTGTTAATGGAATTATCTGAGCAGGACATTGTGCAGCAGAATGTAGGAGATTTGCTCTACTTCACTTTGACCTGTTCAGAGTGGTTTTAGATAAGTAAATGGTGTGCTTTGTGCTGTGTGTATGTGTGAATGTGTTCCTGCCTGTGATGAGATGAGACTAGGACCAGATATGTTTTTGTAGTTGTATATCTGTCTATGTGCATGCACGTGTGTGTGTGTGTGTGTGTGTGTGTGTGTGTGTGTGTGTGTGTGTGTGTGTGTGTGTGTGTGTGTGTGTGTGTGTATGTATGTGTGTATGGGTAAGACTAAGAGTCTATCTGTTAATGTGAGAGTATATCTGAGTGTGTGTGTGTGTGTGTGTGTGTGTGTGTGTGTGTGTGTGTGTGTGTGTGTGTGTGTGTGTGTGTGTGTGTGTGTGTGTGTGTATGTCTATGGGTACATGTGTGTGTTGGGGGGTAAGTGTGCATATGTCCCCTGCTAGGCTTACATTCTGCCCAGGACTAGCTCCTTCCTTATTCCAATTATGTGGAGGATATAATGTATCCTTTAATGATGCTGAGCTGATAAGGTAAGTACTCAAAGCTGCTGGATCGATAATGAAGTCTTCTCTACTGTTGCGCCAGCACTTACTGAGAATCTGGTAGACACTGTTGTGTGTGTTTGTGTGTGTGTGTGTGTGTGTGTGTGTGTGTGTGTGTGTGTGTGTGTGTGTGTGTGTGTGTGTGTGTGTGTGTGTGTGTGTGTGTGTGCTTATACAGATAGGGCATCCATTCACAACTATGCTTGGTGGGTGATTACTAAACATGTAAATGACAGTCATGCATAGTATATATGGCTCTGAACTGCATTATTTATTTATGTCAGTTTGATAACTTAGACTGGTTGACAACCCCTTTTTAGCCATGATGTGGGCACCCTGGTGCAAGACATAAAAAGAAAAGAAAATTATACATAGATTAAAGATGTAAAGTATAGTCACAAAGTAGAGACAATGCATGTGTGCGTTATTTAGTTATAAATGCAAACAATATTATTATTTGCAATATGTACATTAAGATAGGCCTTCAACCAGTGGTCATTTATTAAAATTATAGCTTTACAAGAAAGATGTGACTACAGTGTGAGCTGCAAAGACTAAACATCTTCATGGAAGCAACAGTGTTTGTTGTCCTTAAACAGAATCTCTTAGTTTGTTTCTAAATAATTGAAGTGTCTTTTCCTGCCTTACTTCTGCAGGTAGCCAGTTCAAAACAGCTGGGCATAGCCTTGAGATAGCTTTTTCTCCTGGGGAGGTTTTCAGAAATGGTCTAATGAGAGTGGTGTAGGATTATTGTTTGTAGTTTTGTTTTGGGGGGAAAGTGTCCCATTTTTAAGAGTTCATTGATTTGACATCTAAGGACGCATAGTCCTAAGTCATAGTTGAGGAGAAGTTCTCCCACCCATAAGGTTGTACAGTAAAAAAACAAAAGAGAGAGAGAGACAGAGAAAGTCCATTCAAAATCTAACTCTTCTAACTTTAAGGAGCAAGTCAGCCAAGCCAGGTCTGTTCATCCAGAAAAGAAAAAAAAAATCAAACTGAATTAAATTGTAGCAAACCACTTGGTATATTTGTAGGAAGCAGTTTGCTACAGTTTATGTGACACCAGCGTGCACAGACCACTAAAACTTCAGTTCAGACTGAAAAAAATTACTTTAATTTTAAAAGTGTATTAAGCAGCTGCTGTTAAGCCACACATGGGGCAAGGCGCACTAAAGTATTGCTTCACTTTATAACAAGATACAATATTGGAATTAATGAATGACAGTAATGCACCGAAGGCCTACTAACTTCTAACCCTTCTAACTTTAAGAAGCAAGCCAACCAAGCCAAGTCTGCTCATCCACAAAAAAATAAATAAAATAGTAAATAAATAAATAAATAAAATAATTAAACTGTAGCAAACTGTTTTCTATATTTATAGCAAGCAGTTCGCTACAGTTTATGTGACACCAGAGTGCACACAGCACTAAAACTTCAGTTCAGACTGAAAAAAACATTTCTTTAATTTTAAAATTGTAGCAAGCAATTGCTCTTAAGCCATACACAGAACACTAAAATGTTGCTTCACTTTATAACACAGATACAATACTGGAATTAATGAATAACAGTAATGCAATCAAATCCTCATTGCACCCCCTTAGCCATACTGTAGCTTCTGCCTCCATCATTTACAGGTAGCCAGTTATACTGTTGTAGAGGTTCTTAATGATGAGGTTGGGGTTCAGCCAAGAGAAGAAATCTGCAGATTTTGTTTCTGTTACTTTGTACTGTACATGTTTTTGAGCTGGACTGTAAGGTTACAAGAAGGGACCCCATATTTGATTTTAGGGATAACCACATTTTTAGTTAAGGTATCATGAGCAGTAGGGGTAAGGAGGTGTTAGATTCTGTTTTGCTAGTAACAGTGTCAGGATACTTGACCATTGAAAGAGTAGTGTCTAAATGATACTTAGGTATTTCTGTTCTGTTACTAGTAGTAGTGGGTTGTCATATGTATATGCAGTAAATAGATTTAGAGATTGCTGAGCAGAGCATCTGAGCATCACTAGTTGTGTTCATAGGTTCATAGGAGATTACTAAGCTGATGGCTTAGGGGCTGTTACAAGCTTAACCAATATAAACCAATTTTATCCAATATGGCCCCTACGATAGCATGGATTTGTGTCCATGCATTCGGTATCTTACACAGTGCCGTTGTCCACAAGGGAGATAGGCACTACTCCAGGTGTGAATTTGCAATTTCCCATCCATCGATCCAAATTGCATTTGAAAAGGGCTAGGGAAGGGCTCTGATTATTGTGAATAGGCATCAAAGAAAGGGCAATCTCTGAGACACACATCTGTCTCTCCAGAGTGGTGTAGGATTATTGTTTGATTTGCTGAGTTTAGATCCCTAGATCGGGTGATCATCATGCTGTTTGAATTGTGGATGTGTAGCAGCTCAATCAAGGCTGCATTTGTGACTGCCTTGTAGGTCTGCCTTGTAGGTCAGGCATAGATCACCCCTTAATAGTCGGTAGGAGACAGAGTAAAGGGATGGGGCTTTTAGTGTATCCACATAGTTCATGTTGTTCACACTCTGTATTTTCTCTGTGAGGAATCTCTGTCTATGAATATCAGCCTTCTTATTTTTAAAACTTACTTACCTAGTATTTAAACCCTACTCGTTCTAACCCCTCTCCTTACCTCAGCCTTAATAGTGGAGAGTGTCCTTATTTCCCTGATATGTGGAGCTCTCAGCCTTACTTCCTACTTAGATCATATTTCCTCATAAACTACCTTAGACAGTATGCCTAATACATTTCTGTGTACATTAATTACAAACAAAGCACGTCAACATATGCAGGTGAAATGGTTGAGTTTTATGCTTTGTGTTAAAAACGGTAAACTCAGGATAACTGTATATGTTTACTGACACTATTTGTCACTCGCCAGGTCAAGAAGAAACAGGCGAACATTGTGGGTCCTTGTTTAAGCAGCTTTATTATATGAAACACATTATAAATTAAGCTAAGTAACTTTAACTTATAAACAAACTAGCTATCATGTACATAGATATTAACACTCTAGCTGCACCTTCAAAATGGTACTGAAGATAACATGTGCTTGGAATTTATATGCACACACAGACTTTAGAAATGCTTCTTAAAGGTACAGCACACCTGTTATTCTACATCCTCCTTCTTTGAGAAATGAGTCAGGCATTGTCACTGGTATTACTAAATATGTAATTTATACAGGAATAAGTTTCATCATGCAATTATACAAAGCTAGGTACATATATACAACTATGTCCAAGTTGCTGTGTATTTCACACTAGGCTTTGAGATGCGACCATATCGTGTGACATAAAATTTGGGATCTGGTTTAGCAACTGGGATTGTTTCTGCTGACTGTTCAATCTTAGGAACCTTGGGACCATCTGCTGGAACAGTATCAGGAATCAAGACATGTTCTGGAACATGAATATCATCTGGATTGCTCTGAGAGTTAGAGTCTTTATCATGGGAACAATGTTGCGATGTTGGTTCTGCTACAGGAAGATGTCTGCGATTTCTCCTGTACTCCACACCCTCAGATTTAACAAAATAGGATCTCGGCTCTGCACATATACTCATTACATGACCAATCCAGTTGAATCCTTTCTCTGTTTGTATCCTCACTGTCTCTCCTTCTTTCAGTGGATAAAGAAATCTGCTCGATTTGTCATAGCTAGACTTTTGAAAAGAATGCTTCCTAAATAACTGAGCTCTAATGGCTTTGTTGTTTTTTAGCTTTAGGCCTCAATAAACTAGAACTGATAGACAATGTTGTTCTGGTTTGCCTGGACAGAAGTCTCTGAGCAGGTGAGCCAAGTATATCGTCACGGGGTATGTTTCTGAGATTGAGTAAGTTCAAAAAAATATCGGTATTATTACGGTTTGACTTCTCAAGTAATTGCTTTGCACTCTGTACTGCACGTTCAGCAAGTCCATTTGATTGTGGATACTCTGCACTCCTAGTAACATGTATGAAGTCCCACTCTCTTGCAAATTTCTGAAACAATTGACTGGAAATTGGGTACCATTGTCAGAGATTAATTTCTGTGGACTGCCATGAACTGAAAAATGGCATTTCAACTTAGTGAAGACTGTAGTAGAAGTTAGATTAGTTAGTAGATCGATCTCAAACCAATTTGAATAAGAGTCTACCAGTACAACGTAATGTTGATTGCTCCACTCGAATATGTCAGTAACTACTATTGACCAAGGTAGTTCAGGGACTTGACTTAGCTGAAGTGGCTCTTTTTGCAAATGTTATTTAGTACTATTACATACTGAACAGGAAGAAAGTACTCTATCAATGTCTTTCACTAGAGAAGTCCAAAACACAAGTCCTCTTGCCCTTCCCTTAGTAGATTAGGAACCTGGGTGACCACGATGCAAAATCTGGATATATTCTTGTTGTAAGGAAGCAGGAACAACAATTTTATGACCTTTAAAAATAATGTCATCTTCCATGAACAAGTCATCTCTGTAAGGAAAGTAAGGCTGCATATCGGGTGGTACACTAGATTGCTTTGACAGCCATCCAACACTGATGTAGTGACTGAGCTTTTGCAAAATTGGATCAGTCATTGTATGATCTCATAGATCATCAAGTCTTGTGGTGGAAAAATTATGCACTTCCATGACATCAATGTCAAAATTCTCTGCGTCAAGCTGTTCCGTTATATTTCTGGGCAATTTGAATAAGGTATCAGCCAGATAAAGAGGTTTGCCATGCGTATAAACCATTTTGAAGTTGTACTTTTGCAATTTAAGCATCATTCTTTGTAATCTCACTGGAGCTGAATGCATAGGCTTCTTTAAAATAGTAACCAGAGGTTGATGATTAGTTTTATTCTGGATATCTCAACCATAGATATAATCATGAAACTTGGAACATGCAAACACTATTGCCAAAAGTTCCTTCTCAATTTGAGCGTACTGCATCTCAGTCTGGGTAAGTGTTCTAGATGCATAGGCTACTGGCCTGCCTTTTTGAAGAATAACTGCACCTAAACCAAATTGTGAAGCATCGCAGGAAAGAGTTACTGGTTTGTTGACATCATAGTACCTTAATGTTGGTGGAGTAGCAATTTTCTGCTTAAGAACTTCAAATGCTTTCTGGTGCTGTTCTGGCCATGACTATGTAACATTTTTACATGTGAGCTCTCTCAAAGGTGCTGTCAGTTCACTGTAATCTGGTGTAAATGTGCCTAAATAATTGACCATACCAAGATAATATAGATCTTGCACATTATCTGATGCTGGCATTTCAAAAATGGCTGCTTGCTTGGACGGGTCTGGTCTCAAGCCAATACTTGCAAATAAATGGCCTACATATGTAACTTCTGGTAGTCTGAATTTGCACTTCAGAGAATTGAGCTTTTAGTTTACTTCACATGCTCTGTCTAGAACTCTCTTAAGATTTCTGTCATGCTCTGCCTCACCATTGCCTCCGAACAATAAATCATTTACTATTATGGCACAAGGATAACCTGAAAAAATTTGCTCCATTGCTTGCTGATAGACTTCAATTGCAGAATTTATTCCAAATGGCATCCTGAGGAATCTATATCTTCCTAATGGGGTACTGAATGTAGTCAGTAGTAAAGATTTGGGATCAAGCATTACTTGCCAGAATTAATTATTTGCCTCCAAGACAGAAAAAACAGTGGCATTCAGTATCAGTGCTACGACTTATTCGACTGTATGCATAGGATGATGTGGTCTCTTCAATGCTTCATTGAAATCTCTTGCGTCAATGCATATTCTGATTTCATCTGAGCCTTTTTTATGAGCTGCTACCTTGGACAACACCCATTCGCTAGGTTCTGTAACTGGACAAATGACACCTTGTTGCAACATTTTATCCAATTTATGCTGCATATGGGAACTCTTCTTGCTGATCTGACCACTGGACTGATCTCTGGGTCTAGTTTCATAGAATATACCAATGGAAGTTTACCTAACCTGTCATCAAAAACATCATCAGAATCTGAAAAAATAGTGTTAGTGAAGTTGGAACTGGGACACGTGCTTATTTGATGAACTTCTTTGGTAAAAGAAAGCAGATTAATTCTCAAACTGTCCCTGAGACCCAATAATGTCTGCACAGGTTTTTGAACTACATTGAATAATAGGCTACAACAGTTCTTGGCCACATAACATGAAAGCACTACTGAGCCTTCATTTGAATTTCTTCACCTCGATAAGCAACAAGATTTGCACAACTAGTCACGTTTAGTTGTTCACCAGCTCTGACCTTTGCAAAAGTATCTGCAGACATAACATTACACTTTGAACCAGTGTCTACTTTGAGCTTGGTGGATTTACCATTGATCCAAACAGTATAAAATACTTCATTTCTTTTCAATAAATCTACTGCATCAATCTTTTCACCAATCACTGACACACCATCTACATAGAAAGCAGACTGTTTCAGGTTTACTTGATTAACTTTCATTTTTGATTGACCCTTCTTTGTAACTGTGTTAGGTCTACTTGATTTATAAAATCTTTGAAAATGGTTCCATTTCTTACATTTGTGGCATTGCTGACCAAATGCTATGCACTTTTCTCTTCTGGAATCATGGCCGGCACCACAACAGCTGCAGTTAACAATAAAACTTGATTTGGGTTTTGCTGATTCACCCTTATACTGTACTGAGCAGCATCTGTTCTGCACTGAGCATGCGTAATTAACTGAACTGGTCTTGGAATTTGCTAGAAAACTACGGGTTTTACCTGGAAGTCCTGCAGGGGCTGCTGCTTCCATGTGTTTAGGCCTGCTTTTGCCTGTCACATGCTGCATGTTGTCTACATTAGCACTGGAGCCTGTTGAAACCATGCTCTTATCACTAGCAAGCATACTTGTGTGCCTTTCTGTAACTGCATGGATCTGACAAATCTCAATGGCTTTGTCAGCATGAAGTCACTGTTATGAAGCAAACTCTTTCTCACAGCAGCATTATTAATACCACACATGAGTCTGTCCTTTATTACTTCATTTTGTAAATCACCAAATGTACATGTTTTAGCTTTGTTTCTTAGGTTAGTAATGTAAGCTGCAATGTTTCCCCTTGCTTTTGATCAATCGTGTAAAACAAATGTCTCTCTAATGTAACATTAGTCTGGGGGTTACGCATTTCTCTGAGTTTGCTATTTAAGCACTTGGAGTCTTCCCTTGATTCAGCCTGCAAACAATGCTACGAATTTATCCTTCACCTTCATACACTGCTGGTGCATAGACAAATGAATGCTCCCTTTCAATGGCTTCTGACCCTACTAGGTTTAGCAAAATGAATACCCTGTTGCATGCATCTTTATTCGAATAAGCTGCTTGTATAAATATATCATACTCTTGCTGAAATATTCTCCAGTATTCTGCAATATTCTGATCAAATACAAGTGGTTGCGGCTGTCAAAATCCATCTGCCATATTAACATATCTTACTGAAGACTTTTACAAATATATAAGAACACACACAGTTATACATACACATACATATGTGCTTGAAATTTATGCCAATACTTGAAATAGCACAATAAGCCTCTGTATAACTGAACTTTACAAAATAAGTCTCCTGAGCACTGTAATACTCTGAAATTACTTTACTGTAAAAGTCACTTGTCTTCAAATTATTTTACTGTATGACCAATTTATCTTGAAATTATTTCATTGCAAAAGTAATTTCTCATCATTTTAAGAAACCTTTCGAATAACTGCATAGTACGAATAAATTGGAAAATAGAAGCTGAGGGCAAGAAACATTTCGAAGCAACTGTACTTTGCAAATAAACTATTTCGAAGTAATTGCAATTTGTGAATAAATTGTTTCAAAGTAATTATACTTTGCAAATGAACTGGCAGAAGAAGTTCTGAGTGAGAAACACTTTGAAATAACTGCACTTTGCAAACAGCAGTACACAGCACACTGAAATTTCCCAAAATGGCTGCACTTTGCCAAATACTCTGTACAGTGCAAGAAACACTCTGTAATGGTAGCACTCTGTGAATAGATGCACCCATGTACAAGAAACTTTTCAAAATGGCTATATGTGACTGCACGTCTTGAAATAGTTGCGCTTCGCACATAACAAGCTTTTTGGAATAAATCCACAGTAATAAACACACACTGTAAGCACTTTTTACACACTTTGAGATACTTTGAATAACTCTAGTTATACTATTCAAGGCTACAATCAATGCAAAGTAGAAATTTATTCCAAAACACAGTAATTTGTCAAAACACATACAGTCGCCTTGCTTTATTTATGCTCAGTGTGCCCTTTTCTGCCCTTTCTGTTATATTCATTTTGCTCATTTAATCTCTTTTCATGCCCATTATACTTTCTTGTGCTTGCTTTAACTCTAGACATGTGAAAAAAACAATATACATATCGACTCCAGGCAACGAACTATAGGTTTTTGAAGAAGAAACTGTTTAATATCCAAAATAAAACAACACAAGTACAAAAGTACTTTCACAGAAAAAAATCTGCTTCCCCAGGCGACAATTTCAAACTAACATACTCTAAGCTTTTTATACACATGTTCAATTAGAAACCAATTAAAACAAATCAACTTTTAAAAAGACATTACATAACTCTAGACATGCTCATTTTACTTTAAACATGCTCATTTTAAAATTCTGAGGTAGTTCTAAATCCCGTATGTACTTTTCTGATACTCCTTTTATCAAATAACCATGATTCAAACATTTTGTTTGATCAATGAGATTTTTTATTCTTCTCTTTTGCTTAATGAATGTTTCTTTGTTATTTGTTTGCTTAGTAATGCATTTTTTTGCCCTTGCAATGCTCCATTTTATCTCTTTTAATAAATAAATCTTTCATGCGTTTTCTCTTTACCTTTAGCTTGCTTCTGGCCCTTTTCGCTCTCAGTTCACTTAGTTTGCCTTCATCGTTACCTCTGCACCTCATGGTGGCTTCTTGTTCAAGCAGCTTTGTTATGTACAAACACATCATAAACGAAGCTAGGTAACTTTAATTTATAAACAAACTAGCTGTCATGCACGTAGATGTTAACACTCTGGCTGCACCTTCAAAATGGTACTGAAGATAACATGTGCTTGGAATTTATATGCACACACAGACTTTAGAAATACTTCTTAAAGGTACAGCGCACCTGTTGTTCTATACTATTAACTTTGTAAGTGTAGGCACTCTGTAGATGTAAGCAGTGATGTTTTACTTAATGGGTGCTATGTAAAAGCTATTTTTTTTACATTGGTCAGATGTCATTATTCATATGCTTTCAGCACAGTTGTCAATATATGTCTTTATGTGGTGCTTTTCTCCCTGGGCCTCCACTGAAAGGGGGCTATTTTCAGTCAGAGTCTATGCTGGTAAAAAAAATGCAGATAATTTCATTCATTAGATTAACCAATGACATTATGTTGCCATGTTCAATCTTCAAGGTAAATCTGAGAGGAGAACATTAGACAGAGATCAGTCTAAATGGACCAGGAATGTTCCAGAAATTGAGAAAATGATTTACAAGTTCAGACTAGTTCTGTCTGATACTCAGGGCATATCTCTCAACCTCTTAGCCCACAAAATCTGGACAAAGCCAAAAGGAATGGGGGGGCCAAAGGCCTAAAAATAGGGACATATTTTAAATATTAATCTTATAAAAAATGCTAATTTTCTTACATCTGCAGCGATGTTCATTTTTTTTTTCATTGGTATATGTTTGGCTGGAGCGCCTTCTTTTTGGAGTCTGCATGTCCTCTCCATGGTCGAGTGACGTCTAAAGACATGCAAGTAGGTGCATATGTGAATGGGTGTGCCTTCTTTGAAGGTTGGGCATCAGGCTGGCAACTCGGCACCATAAAAATCCACTGCCAATCATTAGCGGACTGGAGTTCCGCTGTGGCAACCCCTAACCGGGAAAAGCCGAAAAACTTTTTATATGTTTAGTGGAAGTCAAGAAGTCTGCAGATGTGGGCAGTTGTTAATTATGTTTTGAGTGAAATTTACAAAGATTCATTGATGACTACTTTTGTGTAGATATATCCTCATGTGCAATTAATTAATCTTGAGAGTTCTGAGAGCTTGCTGTGAGAAATGTAAAATTTAAAGGCCCAATGACATGCAGCTCAGTGAAAAATAAAGTCTAAAATAATGGGAAGTGAATAAGAGATATCAGCTTCCCTATCAGCCTTAATACATTAATGCATTTAATAGAACAGTGTACAACTTAATTTTATTTAAAGATAGCCAGTACGCTTTTTCACAGGGCTAAAAGTTATTGTTTTCTGAAAGAATACAAACTGTTTTTCACATCTGGAAGGGTATTAAAAATAAGAAAAGAACATAAAGCAGTCAAAGTAAGTGGGAGCACAGGCTGTATCATGTGATTTAGCATGGGTAACCTTAATTTTATGTTAGGAAATGCTGTGGGTGCAGCAGTCAATTTGGGGCAATTGTTCCTATTTGGATGGATAAATGTCATTAAGATGTACATAGTTTTATGTATTTTTCTAAGTTAATAGGGGATGGAGTGTTCTGAAAATGTATTTAACTTTTTGTTTGATGGTTTTCATGTTGCATTAAAGCAGAAAGTCTTGAAAAATGTGAAATATGTTCAAATGGGGATAAGAGGAAAAAACTGTATAAAAGACCAATCTGCCAAATATTATCATCTGCATGTAACACAAAAGATGGAAATATACATTAAAAAAACTATCATGTATAATAGGTGGGAACAATAGCTTTTTATTAAAATGGTTATACAGGCCATGCTATCTTGGAATGTAAATGGCCTTACCAATATAAACAAAAAGGAAAGAGTATTGAATTACATTAAGAAATGCAGACTGCAAACAATAATGTTGTAGGATATGTTGTTGTTCTTCTTCTTTTGGCTTTTCCCGGTTAGGGGTCGCCAGAGCGGAACTCCGGTCCGCTAATGATTGGCAGTAGATTTTTATGGTGCCGCGGTGCCAGCTCAATGCTCAACCTTCAATGAAGGCATGCTCATTCACGCATGTCTTTTGAAGGCCACTCGACCATGGGGAGGACATGCAGACTCCACACAGAAGGCGCTCCAGCCGAGAATCGAACGAGAGAACCTCTTGCTGTGAGGTGACAACACTATCGTTGCACCACCACTACTTAATAATGTTGCAGGAGATACATTTGAAAAATAATTGAACATGTTAAATTGACAAATTATTTTAGGATGGATATTCAGCAGAATATAAACTTTCAGCAGGGAATATTACTTATAGGTGCAGCCTGGAACTTGATTTGCAAAAATGAAGATGTATTAGGGGGACGTAGAAGGAAACATATAATAAAAGAGAATAGATTTCTGAAGAAATTTATGAAAACATTTGGTATGGAAGATGTGAATTCAGCAGTAGGAATTCAGACAGAATTTACATATTACTTCCTAAGGTAGACTAGCTAGGTTAAAATGAAACAGCATATACATAAACTAATAAAATCAAAAGACACCACCAATGGAACTCGCACCATAGGAGGAACATTCCACAAGAAGTCAAAGTCTGAATAAGAAACAAAACAAATCAAATAATGCAAAGACATTTAATTTCTTTGCATTATTTGATTTGGTTTTCATTTTGGCAATAACTTGGTTAGACTAAATAAAAATTATGTTTCACAGGAAAGTGTGATTTTAATTGAAAGCTTCAGTACACATCCAATAAATATTTCAGATCATACACCAATAAAAGCTAATATGTAAATGGGGTTAATGAAGTAAAAATGAGGCAATGGCACTTTCTCACCTACCTGTTATAAAGAGATGAATTTAAGGAATATGTAGTGGAAATAATTTGAGAGTTATTAGGGAAGATAAAAATATCTTCAGAAGTTATAGCTAGTGAGTGGGATCAACTGAAAATTGAGTTTCAAAATAGAGTAGAAATAAAATAGAAAGACATATGGTTAAGAAGTAATAGGAATTGTTTAGAGGGGTTGACAAAAGTTATAGTATTGTAGACTAAGGGGAATCTCACAGAACAGGAAGAGGCACAAATCCAGAGCACTAAAGAGAAAATAAGATATTATCTGGATAATATGCATGCATTTAGAAGAGTGATGTTAAGTAACTATTTTTAATAACTCCAGAGTACAAAAACTTTTAGCATAACAAGAGAAAGTAGAAAGAGTTGTCACCAAACTTAGGGAGCCCATAAAAAAATAACCAGAGATCATGTAGAGGTATTAGAGATATTTCAGAAACGTTATGAAAATTTGTATAACGCAAATAAATGTGGAAATCAAGAAAAAGCACAAATGGAAATATTTATGGAAAACATAATTATGCCAAGCTTACAGTTAGATGAAGCTCAACAACTTACAGTTCAGATAGGAGAAGATGAGATATAAACAGTGAGATATAATCAATCTTTAGGAAAGTCTCCAGGAACAGATGACATTCCAGTGGAAATTTGAAAGTTAGGAGGGAAGAAAGTGGTAAAGATCTGAAAGATTTAGTTTAACAGTATTTTTTAAAGAAGGGACTAACATTTTGGAAGAAAACTGTGGTGGCTGTATTACCTGAAGATGGTAAAGACCACTTTCAGTTTTACACCATGATTATGCAGTGCTTATACTAGCTAAAATAATGTCAAAAGTCTAGTCAGAGAGAATAGATATGGATCAATGTGGTTTTGTGGAGTGGAGGCAAACATTTGACAACAATAGAAAAATGATGATCCAGAGAGAAGCAGAATGTAAGAAAATGTTGTTTTTGTTGGTGGGTTATGATGCAGAGAGAAAGCATTTTATAGAGTAAGCTGTGATTTTATGAGTAGGGAAATGGAAGCATTTGCATTCCCTGGTACAATAATAAGGTTAATTAGGAGGATATATTGAGGATCAGTGGCAATAATTAAACTGGGAGAGTTCTTCACTGATAAGATGTGTTTGAACAGAGGAACTAGGCAGGGATGTCATCTTTCCCCTTTGCTATTTACTTTATATTTTGACCTATTGGCAAAGAAAATAAGGAATATGGTAATCAAGAAAAGTTGGCTTTATTTGCAGATGATATTATTTTGTACCTGATAAATCCAGAAAAAGACATCTCACTGTTGTGGAACATTTTAAGACAGTTTCAGGTCATCTTGGGATATAAAATCAATGAAGATAAAACAAAGGCTATAGGCATAAACTATGTGCCCACACACAAATTGATTCAGCAATATCCTTTTTTTATGGGGACACAATAAGATGAAGTATTCAGGAGCATACCTCTCAAGCTGAAATCATAAAAAATCTGGACAAAGGTACATGAAAAATAGGTACAAATCTGTGCGCTGATTAACATAATATTTGCATACATAATTATGTAACCACGCCCACTCTGTTGGAATTGTGAGATACCAACTTTTAAATACAAACTGAAGAACAGACAAAATATGATCATGAAACACAAAATAAACATAAGAACAGTAGTATTTTATTTATATTAATATTTGAACTTGCATCAAACTTTGAACTTGTGAAAAACTAAAATACAGTTTTTTTTATAAAAGTAAAATTAACTGCTTCTGCTTCAGCCTTCTACATCTAACTTATATACAACAACTACAAAGTCAGATGGTATTAGGGAAGGGAGAAACATTCCCAAAAGAGTGCATGGTGATGTCATTCAATTACTTATTTAATTCTAACATAAGCAACCAAGTGGTTCCTACTTTTACCACATTGAGTACACATGGGGAAACCTCCTACAGTCCCCCTTCCCCATTCCCTCCTCTGTGTGTGCCACTTATTGCATGCTTCTCAACATCAAATTCATGTTAATTTCAGTGCTTATTATCTAGGCAGTCTTACAAACTGAATGTAGTAACCCTCCCCCCAAAAAATACAAAGCATGATGGAAGCATGTGGACTTCCATTATTTGCAGGATATGTGATGGCAAATTACCAAACACTGTTTTTTTAAACTATAACTAGACGTTGTCAGCCTTGTTGAATTTTAAAGGCCTAATTAAATTCATTATGTGAGCTCAGAAAACATGACACTGATTACCTCAACATACTCTTATGTTACCCCTCCCCCCAAAATTGGACCCACCACACCTACATATTGTCCCATATGCTATGTGAAATACAAACTTTAGTCAAAATGCAGATTAAATTTTATCACCATCTATAAAAATTATACGGCATCACTATGCTTAAATTCCTTCACTTCTTTGATTACAATACGTCTTTATTAAGAGCACTTTAGCAGTTTATAACCCTTTTTTGTGAAATAATACTTCCTTATGTAAAAGAGCTATGGAAACATAGATCCTTAACGATCTGTGCATTAGTGTGTGTTTCTGTTTACAGGACCATGGCCCAATTCTTGCTAAGTGTCTTGTTATACCAATCTATTCTTTCTTCCTAAAGCAACAGTGAGAATATAATGCAGGAACACAAACTTACATAACATAAGGTAAAAGCAAATTCGAAACACCCTTGCAGTACAAACCTGGAATTATTTTCCTATTATGTTCAAATCAATAAAAGAAACTTACTCTTTCAAAACAGTATCTGCAATTACCTCTCATCCTAGGCAGTGCAGAAATGTAATTGTGCACACAACACTCTAGCCAAAAGACACCTAAACTTCTGAAATGTTTTTATATGTTGACTGCAGTCGTATACAAATTTAATAAAATAAACTTTAATTTCACAAACAAAATTATGCTGATTTATTAGGCTACATCTTGTTCATCTTTAGGAGATTCAGCAAGCAAAATGCCACAAACCAAGTGAAGCAAAGACAATTAAACTTGGCAACAGTACAAGACTTATCTAACGCAGTGGTGGTGCTGCGGTAGTGTTGTTGCCTCACAGTAAGATGCTGTCCAGTTCGATTCTCAGCTAGAGTGTCTTCTGCGTGGAGACATGTGTGAATGGGCGTACCTTCGTTGAAGGTTGTGCGTCAGGGCTGGTAACTCGGCACGTAAAAATCAACTATCAATCATTAGCGGACCGGAGTTCCACTGTGGCGACCCCTAACCGGGCAAAGTCAAAAGACACAACAACAGTACAAGACTTATCTAATAAACACCATAGTGAACAAGAGCAGATTGCTTAGCTATTACAATGATTTATATTTTTCTAGAAAAGGAATAATCAGGACAAAAAGCAACCAGGGCGTCAAACTTCTTTACTATTACTGTAACAACTAAGAATGTACAACACATCACTTATCTATGTCATTTATATTGTACAGATCATGTCAAAATCAAGTGTTTAATAACATGGTTGGAATATTATACAATTTGTTGTCTTATAAGACTTCTGCATTATAATGAAATTAACATTACAGGGTGATTCCCGATTTAAACAAATAAAACAAAAATGTAGTCTTTGACAACGTTAACTTAAAGAGGCTAATGAGACAGGAAGGGGGCGGGGTGAAGAAAACAGTTACACACAGACACATACACTCTCTCAACACTAGAAAAAGGTTCAGTTTTTCAAACGAACTTCCCACCTTACCGTCAAGAGTAGATTACAGCTGCAAGAAAACTAAGAAAGACAAGTTTACTAGCACATGTCCACCTTACATTTCAATAACAAGTTAGACACCAAAATCTCAAACAAAGTGAAAATGTAACAAACCAAACCAGATCTTCACTTATAAACCATGGAATCCAGTTTCCTCAAGAGCAGGCCTCCTCGGTAATTAAAATATCACTGAAATTTTATCTCCAAAATACTGTCCAGTCAGCTCTTTCCCACCCACATCATTTTGGACCGATTCAGAGCACAGAATTAAGCATTTATGACATATATACCTACCTCAACTATTTTAAACATTTCAAAAACATTAAACCTTAATCACTTCACTTACTAAATTCTAAATTGCTTCACTTACTAATTCTTCTGATACCTGCTCTGCTCCCTCCGCGAATGGTTTCAAATTCCACCATAAATAATATAATGATGGGAATGGAGCGGAGGACAAAGACTTTAACTCACTATTGGCCAGCTCCTTGTTGCTCCTCGCTTCTTTATCTCCCAGGCTGGCACCTCTTGAGAAAATGGTCCATTTGCTGACTGCTGTGCTGGTGCTGCTGCTACTTAATTACATCCAGTGGCGTCAGCACTAGTTCAACCCTAAACAGTCTAGGGTTTTGCAAATGAAGGCCTCTAACATTTGAACAAACTAAACTATGCAAAAGCTCTTCCAAAGGAGAAGCAAGTGACAGACCTGCTAGACACTGTTTATTTTCTTGGGGCGTTCCAAATGATGGGCCAGTTTACCAACTTAACTATCATAATTTAAGTATCTGTGTTAACTCATTCACTCCAATAGAACTCAGGAAGTTTGCACTGCAACCTCCAATGGGCAGAGCCTAAGCCTTTTGACAGAATCAAATTATGCCCTCACATTTCAAACAAATGTTCATATCTCTGGAACCATTGGGGGTTATGAAAGAAGTGTAAATGGCAAACTCTTCAGCACAAACTATTTTTATAGTGATAGTAGTCTTTAGATTCTAGGTCTTAATCTGAATTTTATAAGTCACAGTAAACACAGTAAGTATTAAATTTGTAATATTTTATAAACAACTTACAATATCTCTGCAACTAGTCAAGTTACACACATACTGTCAGCAACATTTTATTCCTCTAGCTGTGAGCTTTTATATGAGGCTTAGGAGTTCTCTGTGTTACTTGGTTGCTAAGACATTTAGAAAAAATGTGAAAATTATATCTATATAAATTAATATCATAAAAACAACAGTTAAAATATCTATTTACTTACATTAGATAGAAATCAAACATCAATGCATTTGAGTTCGCCATTGTATAATCTTTAAAATGAAATCTTTTAAAACCCTGTACATAGCATGGTTTTGGAGTTATTGATGCAAACAGAACAGACAATATTTGATGCCTGGAGGCATTAGTAGGAGTTAACTGCAGATGCACCTGGAGGCGTCACTCAGATGTAATGAGTTAAATAAATGCCGCACACACAAAATAATTACTACAATAACATAGCTGTCCATGCTGGTTCTTTCTATACTGAGTCAAACCTACAAGTGCCCAAAACAAGTCAACACAGAAGAAAGACATTTTTACTAACTAAAGTTGATTTCTACTCAAGAAGCTTAGAAAACCCAACCCCTTAATAACTCCCTTTACCTGACAAGCAGCATATCAAGCTAGCAGTTTGCTTTCCAGAATAGGCTGTTACATTTAACTATTGTTGTGACCAGGTAAATAGCAGTTCTGTTCTTGATTCCACAACCAAATGAATCCATCCATCCAAATCCATTGCAACTTGCAACAAATGCAACCACGAGGATGTAACATACAGCAAACCAGGTTAAGTAAAGAGGAAGTACACACCCCCTTCAGCCTACAGCTGAATTCCAACAGGCTGGTATCTGATTCATGAAGCTGACATCATTGCACATGCCCGTGCATGTCATGACATCAGCATCAACTTTGCCAAAAAAAAAAATATATATATATACAAAAACAAAAAAAACCTTGGGTAATTCAGAAATTAAAGGGGCCACTCGGGAATTCATGGCACCACATTATTTTGCCCTCAAAACCGGTAAAAACAGGGAATTCAGTAGGGTTGAGAGGTATGTATCAGGAGTATGAATTAAAATATGCTTTTACGATGGCAGCTAAGGATATGTGGGAAGAGGCTGAAGAAAAGATAATACAAAAACTGAGAAACTGGAAGTTCTTGTTTGTAGATCTGAATGGTAAGATACAGCAGTGAAAATATTTTTAGCCCCTGTAGTTTTATAAATAAGTCAGGCATATTTTTATTAACAAAAAGTGAAATTGTGGAAAATAATTAACAAAGAGTTGAAGGAATTTAACTGGAAGGGGAAGATGACTAGAGTTAAATGGGTTAAGTTGATCCTTCCAATTAAACAAGGTGGTATAGGATTATCAAATTTGAAGAAATATTTTAGGGAAACACAGTTAAGACATATACATAACATAAGCTGAAGACTATAATTCAAAACGGAAAGGGATGATATGAAGTGGGGGGAAGTTCAAGAAATAAAGAAAGAGTAGGATTTTGGAAGATCTTTAAGGAGAATAATAACAACCATACAGAACATTATATTCAAAAATTAGCAGAAAGTATTCAAATAACTATTCTAGTCCAGACACAGATTTGCTGTATCCAGAACTGTTTGTAAGCTCCTGAGCCCCCCCCCCCCAAGCCTTTCTGTGTTGGAAGGAAGCCTTCTAGCTTATCAGTGGGCATGGTAAGCACTAGGTAGCCTATCTACCACAGGAGGCGTGGTTCCTGGCCCAGAAATTGTAGATTATTTGCCGTTTGGGCAGTTTTTCCATTTCTGTCAACTTTCCAGTTTAAAAGCCCATGTTTGCTCTTGTTTCCTGCCTTTTCTGTAACTAGTCTAGTCCAGATACAGACTTGCTGTATCCAGTACTGCTTGAAAGCTTCTGATTGGTGCCAGAGCCTGCTCTACAATTTTTCCCTTATATCTACTAGTTCTCTCCCCTCCTGCACTTATAGTAGCTTATTAGTCTAGCACTTTACCAGACCTCTTGTACAATTATTGTAGCACACAAGTGCTACCAGCACTAAACGTTCTACAAGGAAACAGATCTAGCACTTATTATCAATGCACACCCCACCAGACATGTCTAAAGGTCAGTTCCCTGTGCTTTCTCCTATTAACCTGTTGAACTTGGGCATCCTGAGGCAACGTAGCAACTGCCTCATGTACACTGACAACCCTCTCCTCTTACCTTCCAACACTTAGACTTGTGAGAGATGCACTTATATATCCAAATTGGAAGCCATGCACTCTCTAGCCGTGACCGGAATAGCTGGTCAAGAGGACAAGGTCAACACTTGTACCACACCACATGGAACACATAGCCCTCCGGAACACACACCAGCACTTCCTTCACATAAAAACACAAACCGCACACCCACTTTCGCGGAGGCTCTCAGTAAAAATCTACACAAGCAGCAGAGCCCTCCAAGGCAGAAACACACTCACGAGACGCATAACTCTCCTAAACAGTGTGCCACTCAACCAAAGCCCCTAAGGCAAAACAGCATGCCCAACACACCAGTCATAGGTGACTCAATAGTGAGGCACATTGATGTCCCACTCACTAGGCTGAATAAAGAGAAAGTAACAGTCAGCTGCCTCTCAGGTGCCAGGATCCGACACATAACTCATGCACTCAGGTTGCTCAACAACAGGTACAAATATGACTCTGGCATTGTACATGTGGGTGTGAATGACCTGAGATGTACCTCCCTGAACTACATGAAAAGAGACATGGAGGAGCTCTTGAATTATGTAGCCCAGGCGGGTATGACCCTAGCCCTGAGCAGCATTCTGCCATCACCCAGAATGATACCACAGTACAAGCAGAAAATGATTGATTTCAACAATTGGCTACATTTCTATTGTCATTCTAAGGCAATCCAGTATCTGTCTGCCTGGGATGACATGATTTACAGACCTCGATACTTTGCCAGAGATTGCCTGCATCTGTCACCCCTGGGCTTCTGGATACTGGCCAAGGCTCTTGCCACCCCTATAGAGCCTTTTTTAGGTGGCGTTCCAAACACCAGATTACCACCATAACAGCTACAAATAAATGCAATCTGAGGGTCATGTTGCTTAACCCTAGAAGTCTAAATCTCAAAATACACTCGCTTAAGGCAGTCTTTAAAATGGAGAACATCGACATTTGTACTGTAAAAAAGACCTGGTTCAAGGCAGCAGAAAGCACCCCTGCACTACCAGGCTATAACTCATTCCACCCCTTTTGGCCCCAGAACTTAGACCGAACCTCCAAAGGCAGTGGTGTCTCCATATTCATAACGGATACGCACACCTCCAGACTGGTAGCCCAACATAACACATCAGAGATACTTCAGGTGCAGCTAACATTGGGTAAGACAGTGATTCAGGTCATAGCTTGCTATAGGTCCCCAAACATGTCCCAAGACTTGCACTCCATGTTCCTAAGCACCCTGGAGAATATTAGGGTCCAACCTAACACTCTCTTACTAGGTGACTTCAACTACACCTCCATTAACTGGGTAAACTACTCATGTGCCAATACACTTGCCCAATGTTTCCTGGAGTTCATTAATTCCAATGCCCTGGACCAGCTCATTCTTACCCCCACTAGAGGTAGCAACATCCTTGACCTGGTCATTACTAACATGGGTGACCATTGCTCTACATCAATAGTCAGCTTCTCCCTGGTTAGATCTGATCACAGACTAATCACCTTGGAAATCCACATCCCTCCCACCCCCCACCCCCAGCAAAGATAACCACCATGAAAAACTTCTCCAAAGCTAACTTTGGGATCCTAAAAACAGAGGTGGCTAACTTCACAGCACTCATGCAAATGGAGAATAGTTGCATGACTGAAGAATCATACATCAATGGACTGTACAAACACAATGAAACTGATGTAGAATAAGGTGAAGTCCCAAGACTGGAAAAACTCCCTTATCTGCCTCAACAAAAAGTTGAGATCCCTCATCAAATCATCTAAAGCTAGGCATGAAAACAGAATTGCAGCAGATAGTAAAGACAACTACAAGGCCTTCTATAGTTATGTAAAGAATCTCCATGGCAATACCCAGATTTGCTCTGAGCTACTGCACAATGGTACCTCCTATACCGAGCCAACAGATATTGCCAGTATATTGGCTGACAGATTCAGTGACAACTGTACCCCTCTCTCCATGCCCAAATGACCAATCATAATACCAGTAGATTGTCAGGCACCCAGTATTACTGCTGCACAGGTTAAAACAGCACTGTCCAAGGCCAAGAATACAGCTTCTATGGGACCTGACAATATCCCTGGTTGTGTTCTACATGAACTACAGAGTGAACTGGCCCCTCACCTGTGTGCTCTGTTCAATCACAGCCTCACCTTAGGCTTTGTACCTGCCGAATGGTGCACTGCTACAGTTAACCCTCTCCACAAAGGAGGAGCGACTACAGACCCTGGGAACTATTGCCCCATTGGCCTAACTAGTCTGATATGCAAAGCTATGGAACGCATCATCATGGACCTAATAAACAAGGATATAGGGAATCTCCAAACTGTGGATCCCACACAGTTTGGTTTTGTGAAGGGTAGATCATGCCTGCTCAACTTGGTTGACGTCTTTGAGTCAGTCACCAGAGCTGTGGATGAAGGGAAGGTGGTTCATACAGCCTACTTTCATCTGGCCAAGGCTTTTGATACCATTCCCCACTCAGGAATCATAGAAAAACTCACTAAGCTAGGGATCAACCCCTATATCACTAGGTGGGTTGCAAACTGGCTCACAGATAGAACCCACAGTGTGAAAGTAGCTGACTCCAAGTCAGACTGCCAATTTGTCACCAGTGGAGTCCCACAGGGTTCCGTCCTGGGTCCTCTCTTGTTTGGTATCTACTTCTCTAAAGTCCAGGCCAAAACTAAGGGACTCTGGCTGACAAATTTTGCAGACGATAGCAAGTTGGGAGCTATTATTAACTCCCCAAGTGATGTTGACATCCTACAGAATGGCCTCACTGTGACCAACGACTGGTGTCAGAACCATGGTCTTAAGCTCAATGCCAAAAAATGTGTTGTCATCCCCTTTGGGAAAAACCTGGTTCCCATGAATTACCACATTGATGGTAGTCCACTGAACACAGAAGACGTTATAAGAGATTTGGGAACACAGGTTGACAGCAACCTCTCTTTTGATCATCACATTGCCACTGTGGTCAGAAAGTCCTTCTATGTGGCACATCTCATTACTAAGGGTTTTGCATCCAGGAAGAAAGAGGTCATTGCCTCCCTCTACTCTTCCCTCATTAGGCCAATCATTGAGTACAATGCTCCATTTGGCATGTACCTCATTAGACACCTGTAACAACTGGAGAGACTGCAAAAGTACCTCACAAAGAAGATCCTAGGCCTTAAACACTTGTCCTATATGGACAGACTCAAAAAAACTCCAACTATTCTCTGTCTCCTATCGCCTACTTAGAGACAATCTCTGCTTGACTTACAAAGCCATGTCAGACCCAGATCTGTTAGAAATGCTACATCTAAAGAAATCCCAATCTTACCGCACCAAATGCTCCGGAGATCTCAACCTCATTACCACAATTAACAGAACATGCTGGAGTGACAGGTTCATAACCCAGAGACTGCCCATGCTATGGAACAGATGACGCCCAACCTTCAGCGAAGGCACGCCCATTCACACATGTCTTTCGGAAGACACTTGACCACGGGATGGACATGCAGACTCCACACAGAAGGCTGAGAAAGCTGAGAATCAAACAGGAAAACCTTAGAAAACAGGCAATAGCAGGCTAAAATTTACTGGAGAAAATTGGCAAAAGAACCAAGGTTTTGGGAGCACATAACTAGAGATAGAAAGGTAAGAAAGTGAGATGACGAGGCCAAGAAAATGTTTGTACTGCATGGCAGAAATTGCTTTCCCTAACACAGATTGATATTGGAGTATAGGCATAGAGAAATGGATAAGGGAATCTTAAATGAAAGACCTGATCCTATGGAGTTTTTAGTTGAATCTAAAACAGAAGATGCTGTTAAAAAAGGATTGTTAGCAGGTCATTTAAAATATTGCTTGATAACAATGAGAATCAATCAGAGGAGGTTAGAAAAGATTGGGAAGAGAGGCAGGAAAAACAATTTACAAGTGAACAGCTTAGGAACTTTGCTTGGAAGAGCTTGCATAGGCATTTTTATACTCTAAGCAGACTTCTGAGAATTTTTACATAGACAGAAAACAATCACTGGAGGTGTGATGCAGAAGAAAAAGGTTAGTGGGAACATATCTTTTGACAGCTTAATGAGTTGGTAGATTTTAACAATTCCCTACAGAGTACTTTGTCAGAAATATTGAGTAAACAACTGGCTGTAACTAAGGAATTTTTTTGAGTGAGAGGTAGGACACAGAATCTGACTTGCCTACACATAGTAAGGCCTTATTAAGTTTAATTCTATTGGCTACCAAAAAAAGCAGTTATTAGAAAATGGAAATCAGAGTATAAACCAACTGTATTTGAAGCATTAAGTACTATAAAATAAATAAAAGAACTGAAGAGAGATCTTTAGAAAAGGAAATTAGCAAATTCCATAGAAATAAATGGAAATCGTGGGAACAATACTTGTAGAATAATGTTTAGGAAGAGGAGGAGTACAGTTTAAGGGACTGCAGGAATTCAGCAGCAAATTATATAATGTTGGACATGATAGAAAGAAAAGAAACATCTTATGTATAATGTATGAAAATGAAAAACATGTTAATATAGTTTTCTTTTTGAATGTATGTTTGTATGTTTGCCTAACTAAAATATGTGGAGCTTTGCCATTCCCTCTGTTATATTTTGAGAATGATGTTTTTTTCAATCACTTTCTGTGTTATATCCCTTGGAAACAAAGAATGATCTGTAGGAACAATTAATATTAATGAATCCCACTGAAGATATGTACCAATTGTATTTAATTAATTGTAGGTCTACAGTCAGGATACTTTCACTGTTGGTAAAGCAGTTACAGGCATATATAAATATGGCAGAAGACACTCTGATTTCTACTACACATCTTTTGATAAAAAGAAGTAAATTTGTGATGTTGGTTAGCGGTCTTCAATGTTTTACTCCAGGTCATAAAGTACTTTGAGTTATGTCACTTGAAATGTAGATTTTAGCACAGATCTCAGTCCTATTATCATGCTGTTCTGCCTGCTTGAATAAAGACAATTATAAAGAATAAAGACTAAAGAGTATTTATGTTAACTGCAGTTTCGAATGTAGTGTTTGATTTTGCATCCATTTTATATTTGAACACATGAAAAGTATATGTAAATGCATAATATTAACTGAAAATATAAGGCCTTCTGTTTTTCTATTTACATGGCAGAACAATTGGCAAAAGCAAAGGAAGAGAACCTCACTATGACACAGATGATGGACCAGACATTACAAGAGTTGAACAACTTGTGAAACCTGCCTTTTTTATCTAATGATCTCACACCAGCTTGACAAAGTAATCCCATATCAATAATGCATTGATTGTCACATGGAAAGAAATACTGAAATATTGGACTTCCTGTGAGTCATATATGGATAACATTAACATGGTACGCAAATTGGGAATCTCAGGCATACGACATTTAAGGTTTATTCAAATCAGTTTATATTTTTAACTAAAAGGAACTTAATTATGCTTAACTTTTAATTTGATTATCATGATAAAAAGATTAACTAGAAAAGATGAGAAAGCCTTAATTTGAAAATATTTTTCTCATGTATTAATGTGTCAAAAATATGATACAGACTACTAAAAAGAAAACAATCCTGTTTATCCAGGTGCATAACTTCACGTTCCAACAACTACTACTAATAATTGATAAGTAAAAGAAAAAGATAACTAAAAGTCTTAATTACACATGTAAAATGTGCACTATACCCATATATGGGTTTAAAGATAAATTGTGTTACATCAGAATTTGTTAAAAATTATTTCAAGTCTTATTTAAGTCTTACTATGTAATAGCTGAGATAAAAAAACACTTAATAGAAACTGATCAGTTGTTGCCAGTGCATTATTACTGAAGTAAAGGTATTGCCATCAGTTCTAAAAGTCAAAGTGTTCCAAATTATCTGGTAATGAAAAATGCCTTCCCCCGAAGAAATGTGATGAACTGTGAACAAAGACACTCCACAGACACTGAACTTACCAGACAGTTTGAAAAGATGGGAAATAATCAGGCAGTTAAAACTTTACATGGTATATGAAATACCTAGAATAAAAAAATACTACTACTGTGTGGAATTATTTACAAAAAGATTATGGTGATATAGGTTTAATTTGTTACCAATCCAATAAATGCACTTGCATGTAATACCAAATAAAATGAAGTATAGTTGCAACTTAAATTGTACATCTCTGGTTGCTACACAAGTCCCGGGCACGACTGACTTAAGGAAACAGAAGTTCCACTCCATACCTTTCCATTGCAGAGGTCTGTAAAAATGTTCAAAAGAAATTGGTGAATATTCTCCACAGTTATTGATTTTGGATGTGCTCAAAATAAAAATAATATTAAAGTGATTGTGGAATGGTTTCCCATTAATCATTTCCTCTGTAATACATTTCATCTTATCTTACTTGTATGAAAGTGGGATATAGAATTTGGTTAGAATTTATGAAATATAGATGTGTTAACAAATTGGAAATCCTACAAAAAGTATGCAAGTTCACCTCATAATTACATTACTCAAACAAATATTTTATTTTGTCTTACCAAGCGCTATCCAGGGAAGATAAGGGTGATTTACCTGTCTACACAGGTTGCCTTTATTGTGGACAGTCCAGAGCCTGACAACATACATGGTGGGATTGTCCCAGGATTAAAGTATTTTAGCCTAAGACTGCAGAACTTTTTCAATTCACAACTAGTAGAGAAGTACCTTTGGATCCCGCAAAAATGGGTACATGGACATATAGCTCAAGCACAGTCAATTCTTAATAATGACCTCCTTTATCTAGCCACCTTGACCACAAAACGCTTACTATTGTCATGCTGGAACTATGCCATTCAAAAAATTACTCCTAAAACTGGTCATGCTGGCTCTTTTCTGAAGCAGTCTTCTTTGAAAAATTAGCACTTAGGTTAAGCCGGCCAGTGAATAGGGAAGGAGCAATAATTAGTCATGTAGTTCATTTTTTTATGCTGTTGTGCGTTCTATGCCAATATAAGATGTATTATTCTATTTTTCAGAGACTCTAAAAACAAAAGAAGTGATACCAAACACAAAACTGGAAGCATCTACTAATTAAAACAGCATTGCTATTATACTTACTTGTGCTTAAAAACGGACTTATTTTGGAAGCAAACACCT
The DNA here is from genome assembly GCF_019279795.1 of Protopterus annectens. Taxonomy (NCBI): domain Eukaryota; kingdom Metazoa; phylum Chordata; order Ceratodontiformes; family Protopteridae; genus Protopterus; species Protopterus annectens. Next base: position 1,590,550,719 of record NC_056732.1, on the reverse strand, counting down.
CTTTTAATAACTAGAATTATACACGTGTATTTGTAAATAAGTTACATTCTTGCAGTTTGTAACTGTGAAAGGCTCTATGTTAGATTATGAGAGATTACCTGTATATGACTTAAGAAAGGCAAAATTAAGCGCAGGCTTGACATTTATTTGCCTATAGACACACACACACATATGCATATATATATATATATATATATACATATATATATATATATATATATATATATATATATATATATATATATATATATATATATATATATATATACATATATACATATATATGTGTGTGTGTGTGTGTGTGTGTATTTATATATATGCATACAAACATATGGTTTCATGGGATTGGGCCATAACAGCTACTATATTGCAACCAACTTTGGCCGACCATGAAGATCGTCGACAGTTGTACAATAAAGGACAATCCCTAGGGAGGGGGAAAAGGCCTTTTCCTGGAGACTTTGTGATGTCAGAGTTAGCATATATAAGTAGCAGTGTGTGTGTGTGTGTGTGTGTGTGTGTGTGTGTGTGTGTGTGTGTGTCTGTGGAGTGCAGCTCCCCACATGGATGGAGCAGGGATCATAGGAAGTTACTAGAATATTGACCCTGTGGCCCTTATAAGCCTAGCCAAGAGTTTATCCCATGTTTAGACAAGTCAGCACCCAAAGCCCCTGTCCAGCAGGGACACATGTGGAATCCCAGGGATGTATTTTCTGTTTCCCATCCAGTTATCCAGGTTGCGCTTGAAAAGGGATAATGAGATACTCTGCTTGACATGGAGAGGGAGTCTATTCCACAGATGGGGGAGTCTCTGGGACACAAATCTTTCCCGTCAACAAGTCCTATTGATGTCATAGACCAGGATGAGGCCATGCTTGCGGGTTACTCGAGTGAAGCTTGACTTGCAGATATGCAGCAGTCCCATCAAGGCGGGGTCTGAGATTGCTTTGTATCTCAGATAGAGGTCACCTCTGAGGAGTCTGTATGAAACTGAGTACAGGGACAGGGCTTTTAGCCTGTCTGTGTAGGGTAGATGTTTGAGGCCTTGGATTCTTCTGGTGAGGAACCTCTGTGGGCTCTCCAGCTGCTGCATGTGCTTTGCGAGGTATATGCCGAAGAGAGTGTTGTACTCAATAATTGACCTTATAAGGGAAGAATACAGGAATGTTATGACCTCCTTGTCCCTGGATGAGATACCCTTACTTGTGAGCTGGGCCATGTAGAAAGCTTTCCATACAATGGAAGCAATATAGTGATCAAAAGTCAGGTTGCTATTAACCTGGGTGCCCAAATCCCTCATGACTGATTGTGTGCTTAGGACATTGTTATTAATGTGATAATATGTGGGGATATCACTCTCCCTAAAGGGGATGATGATGCATTTTTTGGCATTCAGCTTGAGGCCATGTTTCTGGCATCAGTCATTTATTTGGGTGAGACCCTCTTGGAGGACATCCACATCACTTAGGAATTGATAACCACACCCATCTTGCAGTAATCTGCAAACTTGGTCAGCCATAGTCCACTGGTTTTGGTCTGCACCTCAGAGAAGTATAACCTGAATAACAGAGGCCCTGAGACCGATCCCTGGGATATGCCACTCATTACGGGTCTGCTGCTTGAGGTGGCTTCACCTATTTTAATTAGGTGGGTTCTATCAGTGAGCCAGTTTGCTACCCATCTTATAACATATGGATTGAAGCCTAGTAGAGAGAGTTTATCTATTATGCCCGAGTGAGGAATAATGTCGAAGGTTTTGGCCAGGTCAAGGTAGGCAATGTGCACTGTGCCCCCCTCGTCCATGACTTTGGTGATTGTCTCAAAGAAGTTGACCAGATTTAACAGACATAACCTCCCCTTGACAAAACCAAACTGTGTGGGATCAAGTATTTGGAGGTTGCCAATGTCCCTGTTAATGAGGTCCATGGTAATCTGTTTTAAACCTGTTCTTGCAGATCAGGATAGTTAGGCTGATGGGTTTATAATTTCCCATATCGGTGGATGCTCCACTTTTGTGTAAAGGGATGACAGTAGCTGTCCTCCACTTGGCTAGGACAAAGCCATTACTCAGGCTTTGGTTGAATAGGGTGCTTAATGGTGCTGCAAGTTCATGCCTAAGTTGATATAGGATGCAGCCTGGGATGTTATTGAGTCCCATGGAGGCTGCATTTTTTGCCTTTGAGAGGGCAGTGATGGCCTGTTTCCTAGAGATAAGGGGCGGGGTCAGATACTGGGGATGTCCTGATTTCCTAATGGTGGGTACAGAGGGATGAAGTTTTCACTGAATCAGTCAGCCAGATATCTACAGCATTTGTGTATGTGGTGTCCTTGACCACCAGTTCTGAACAGATCTGGGTGCTTCCTTTGAGACTGTGGATATATGTGAAGAAGGCCTTATGATTGTCTCTAGTAGATGTGGCCAATTTGGACTCGAAGGTGGCTTTAGAGGATTTCACTAGGGCTCTTATTTGCTTGTTCAGGCTAAGGACAGATTGCTTCCAATTGGGCACCTGCTCCTTCTTGATCCTGGACAGCAACTTTTTTTTCCCTTTTGTTATATAGTTTATTTATTGCAGATATCCACCATATGGTTTACTCTTCCTTGCAGAGGATGATTTTGTCCTGTCAGGTGTTCCTGATTCTATGCATCTATATAAATATTTGTATAGTACTTTGGTGTAGATTTGGACACTGGTGCCAGTTTCAGCAGAGGGGGAGGGAGCTGTGAAGCTGTTTATACCATCCCTCAGGAGGCTGTAATCAGCTTTGGAGAAGTTTGTTTGTTTGACCCTAGCTGGGGGGGGGGGGTCAGAGGAAATGCTGACTTCAAGAGTAATGGCTTTATGGTTGGATCTTACCAGGGAGGATGATACTGTAGGGGTGCTGTGTGGTTACTCATGTTGGTTAATACCAAGTCCAAGATAGTATCACTTCTTGTGAGGGTATCGACTAGCTGTTCCAAGGCATTTGTACTGATAAAATTAGGGAATCTCTGGGCATTTGCATTCTGGCATGAGTAGATTTTCCAGTCTATGGTTGGGTAGTTAAAGTCTGCCAGGATCAGGGTAAAGGATTGAATCTTGATAGATTTGAAGAGATCCAGATAGGTAGGGTGGGCATCTTTAGTCAAATTTGGGGGCCTGTAGCTAGCTATTATTTGAATAGGGGTCTTTTCAATGGTTAACTGCACCTGGAGTGTCTCCTGGGCATCATACTGTTTGACTAGCCTGAGGTGCGCATGTCTTTTATATATATTGAAACTCTACCTCCTTTGGCTTTGTTGCCCACAGTTTGGGGTCTGAATATATAATAGGATGAGCAACCAGGTAAGGCTGGGGTGGTCTCCGCAGCCCCCCATAAAAACACATTTGACTTTATAGCATGTTTCAAGGAGTAACTTTGGTCATGTGCAGATGGATGTCGACATTCACATTTTTACATTATTGAGTTGACATTAGGCATGTCAACAGTCTGCTGATTTAACCTCTGTATTGTTGGCCCAGTTTGGTTGAACATGAAGATCATTGACAGTTGTATAATTATGAACAATGCCAGGGAAGGAGAAAAAGCCCCTTTCCTGGGGATTTTGTAATCTCGGAGTTAGCATATATAATTATCAGGGGGAGTGTGTGTGGTGTGTAGCTTCCTACAAGGAGGGAGCAGGGAGGCTTATCTCCTTGTAAAAAAACACCTTTGACTTTGCAGCATGTTTTGAGGAGTAACTTTGGTGAATATGCTGATGAATGATGGCATTCGCATTTTGATGTTATTGTGTCAACATTAGGCATATCAGCGATCTGCCAATTTAACAAATGCCATACAGAAGTGGTTTAAATGGCAGAAACTCCCAGATGATGACATCTGTTTTGTCAGTACTCTTTGGTTGACAAAACAGCATAATAGATGGTTGACAGGTGTGGAAGTTCAATAATCCCCAGGGTTGGGGAATATGCCACTTCCCCAAAAGAGTGGGCATTTCAGAGTTAGTATATATAATTAGCATGTGGTGTAGGGGGCACAGCCCCCACATTCATTCATAGGTGTATGTTAGGCTAATGACCACCAGGGCCTTTATAATCCTAGCAGTGCCACCCAAATTCATTCCATAAGTTATATGTTTTGGACATTTATATAGGGGTGATTGTTGGTTATGACATGATTTACTGGCTGTCTCTGGTCATCATAGACAGAGGGTACCATATCAGGCGTGAATTTTAAATTTCCCATCCAATGGTCTAAGTTACACTTAATTGTGGTTAGGGAGGGTCTTTGTTTCACATGGATGGGGAGCCTGTTACAGAGAAAGGGAGTTCTCTGAGAAATGTAGCTGTCTCTCCAACAAGTCCTGTTTATGTTGCAAGCAAAATTTAGGTCTTTATATCTAGTAGTTCTGATGATGTTTATTTTGCAGATGTGCAAAAGGTTCAACAGAGTGGGGTCAAGGGATGCCTTGTATATCAGGCATATAGATCACCTCTCAGTAATGTGTAGGAGACTGAGCATTGAGATAGAACTTTGAGGTGATCCCCATATGGCATTGTGTTTATGCCATGTATTTTTTTGTAATAACCTTAGTGGAATTTCCAGTTGATGCATTTGTCTGGTCAGGTACATAATGAAGGGACATTATACTCAATGATGGGTCTGATAAGTGCCAAGTAGTGCAATGACCTCCCTGGACCTAGATGCCATGCACTTACTTATAAGTCGAGCAACTACTTTAGACACATGTTGGTCGAAGGCCAGGAGGTTACTGTCTACATGTGTTCCTAGATCCCTGACTAGAGGGTCAACTCTTAGGAGTGTTTTGTTGATGACATACTTTCCTGGGGTGGCCAATTTCCAAAAGTTACTATAATACATTTTTTGCATTGAATTTGAAGCCATTGCTTTGGCACCAGTCATTTTTGTATGTTAGACCTTCTTGTAAGATATTAGTGTCTTGCAGGGATTGTAGGACTGCTCCCAATTTGCAATCATCTGCAAACTTGGTCAGTCAGAGGCTTTTGACATTAACCTTGACTTCTAAAAAGCAGATGCCAAAGGTTAGCAGGCCCAGCACAGAGCCTTAAGGGACTCCACTGGTAACAGGTATCTTTTAGGAAGTGGTCTCAACAATCCTAACTTTCTGGGTCCTATATGTGAGCCAGCTGGCTATCCAGCCTGTTATAAAGGGGTTTATGCTTAATTCCATAATTTTGTTAATAATGCCAGAGAGGGGCATTGTATCAAATTCCTTAGCCTGGTTAAATTAGACAATATGCACTGGTTTCCCCTCATCCATTGTATTAGTCACCTTCTCATAGAAAAAAAAACTGGTTCAGTAGGCATGGCCTTCCTTTGACAAAGCCAAACTGGGATGGATCCAGTGTCTGTAGGTCTCCTATTTTTTTTTATAATTTCCATAACAATTCTTTCCATAGCTTTGCATGTAAGACTAATCACACTATTGGGTATGTGGTTTCTGGGTTCTGTTGGTGGTCCACCCTTATGAAGAGGGATGGCTGTTGTAGCTCTACATTCTCATGCAGCAAAGCCTGTTTTAAGACTATAGTTAAATAGCAACTCCAGTGGCCCAGATAGGTCATGTTTTAGACTATTCAGGAAGCATCCTGGGAAATTACTGCAGCTCAATGAGGCTGTTTTATTGGACTTAGTGAGTGAGTGCAGCCAGGACCTGCTCTCTGGTTATAGTTGAAGGAGTTATATTTGAAGGTATTTCTTTGGGGGTGGCTAGGGGTAAATGGGGGGGGGGGGTAAACTTAGAAATGAATTTGTCAGCCAGCAGATTTGCTATATCACCATGCTCAGTGAATGTTCGCACAATTAATCACCAGTTCAGCACACTGTTGTGTGCTGGCTTTGAGGTTTATGAAATAGCTGAAGAAGGCTTTATGATTTTCTTTTGTTTGGGAGGTTATTTTGGTCAAAAAAGTGGATTTATTGAACTTAATTACCCTCCTAGCTGTGTATTTTGATGAGAAAGGTCTTATCTTTATGGAAGTTATACTTCCTGATTTTAGCCATATTTTTTTCTTTAACAATATAACCTGTTTAATCTGGGATGTCATCAGTGTGGCTGGTTTTTGGAGTTAGTTTTGGGCTTGCGTCTGTTAAGTACAACAGCCTCTATGCAGCATTGACAGGATTGTACAGAGTTTCTTGTGAACAATTCTACATAGGCTGCAGTGTTTCCTGGATTTGGATGGGCATTGAATTTTGGCAAACTATCATTTAATAAGGGGTAGTTTGCCTTGGAATAATTCCAGACTGTTACTGGGTTTACTGGAGTAACCAAGCTGATTTGGATTTCGAGGGAGACAGCTTTATGTCAGATCTTACCATGGAGGATGTGATACTGGGGGTGGTGCAGTATTCTTTCATATTTACGAGTAGGAGGTTCAGTATGTTGGAATCTCTAGTGGGCATATGCACTAACTGGTTAAGGGTTGTTTGTATTTACGAAGTCCAGGAATCTCTGTGCCTGCAGATTTGTGACCATGTAGGATTCTCTGTCTATAGAAGGATAATTAAAATCCCCCATAACTAAGTTGTTAGGTTGAATGGTGAGTGTCTCCAACAGGTTTAAGTATGCACTATGAGATTTATGGGACATAGAGGGCGACCTATAACTTGCTAGGATATGGTACATGATTTTACCTATGGTGATCTGCACGTGAAGAAACTCCAGCTCATCATCCTGTTTAACCAACCTAATGGTGTGCTTGTTATTAATGTATATCGAGACACTTCCACCATTAGTCACTGTCTCTGCAGCTACTGGTCAAAGTGTGGAAAGCACGGAAACCTTGGACTACCAGGGTACATTCTGCAGCTTTAATCCATGTCTTGGTAACTGCACCGCTGTTTATATCCTCTAAGGCAAAGACAGCTTAGAGGGAGTTTAGCTTTTTGTTTAGGCTCCCGGTATTGAGAAGCACCTCCTTGAAGTTCAGTTGAGTTGATTTTGCTATGTTGGTAGATTTGTCAATTTGGCATTGCCTATGTAGCTCCCCCACAGGTGTAGCTGAAGTAGATATGGGTTGCTTCCTACCTGACTCTGGTGACACCCCTATTAGGCCCAACACACCAAGGTGGCAAGAATGACAGATTTTTTTTTCTAGGTGACACATCTAGCTTAAAAGGCAATAGCACATCCACAAACAGATTATTTCAACAGTGCACGAGTTAGCAATAAGGCAAGGTGAGATATGCATGCAATGAAACCATACATCCACCCTCTTCCCCAGATCTCAACAGAAAAAAAGGTCTTGACATCCAAACATGCACAAAGAAGGCAATATCAATGAGCAGTAAAGCTTTATAATGCAGTGATACAAACACGGGAAAAAATGCAATGTCATTAAGCAATAAAAGATTTATAATACAGCAATACAGATATGAGAAAATTGCAAAATAATTCAGCAGCAAAATTCTTGAAGGCAGCAGTACTAACATGAGCAAAATGCCATGTCATTGAACAATGAAGATTTATAATGCAACAATACAAATATGAGAAATATGCAATGTCATTGGGCAGTACTAACACCCTCAACCCCCTTGATCGATTCTAAACAGACCAACTATGAAACGCTCTATTGCACCCTGTTCACTGGCCAGTGACTACTTACAGTCTTGCTGTGGCATGATGGGGCCCAAGTTGGAGCTCATATGGATCCCAGTTATTTGTAATCCACAAAGCATTTAGGGGGGAACCACAATCTTATAAAAATATAAAATGATGGCCAGAGCCTCTCACCACTCCATCCAGAATATCCAAGTGACCAGGCACCGTGGTTCCTCTGATGAGAAAAGTAGAAAAATCACCTGCCAGAACTCTGGTAATCATTTATGGAGTCTCTGTACTAGACCTAAAGGAACTCCTTTCTAGGTGAATCATATGCAGGTGTGGAACTACTGGTTTCAGATTTCTCTCCTGATTCCACAAAATACCATCATCCAGGATTTAAGCAAAAGACAGACACAATCTGCTACTTCACTTCCCTGTCCCAAATAACTTATAAAGAAAATCCAGTCATGCTGCAAGGCACTTTTTCCCTTCAGCTCCCTGTTTCAGACTTACCTCCTTCAGCTAGTGTTCCAGTCTCCCCTTTCACTTTCAAAACTTTTTATATTCCTGAAAAGGATTGCCACCTTGTGGTGTAATGGAAAACTGCATTCTATTACTTCTACAATGAAATACAGTGGGAACTACACTCTCCCCCCACTTGAAAATCTCGCCCCCCCCCAAGAACTGAACAATATTTTTGCATTCAAAAGGTATATTCCACCAAGGGTAATCAGCCTTATGCTTAACTTGGGATGGGGTGTCACCACTGGGGTAGGAGGCATGAGGATTATGGGCACAGACTCTCCCATGAGCTGTGTTCACAGGCTCCTGTGTACTATGTCCAAAACTGTTATATGTAAGTCTCTGTGGGGGCCAAATCAGTCTCTGCAGTTTTGGTTTGGAAGAGACAGCTAAGGAATTTTGTTCAGAAGGTTTGTCACTCACATCTCATTCAATGTCCAGTTCTTCAGTAGGCATATTGTCTACTTCTAAGATCTCCTCTTGTATAACTTCACTTTTGTTTTCCATAATGGTATGACTGTCCTCAGCACTATTTTCTGAAGTTTGCATAGCAGGGCCTCTATCAGTATCGGGTTTTGCAAGAGGCACAGAAACATTACTTAGTCTAGTGTTAGTTCTGGGCTGCTCAAATTTACAAGGAACGAACTCCGGTGCATTTACATTGAGATTACAGCCCACAAGGTCTTGAACGTCCTCATAAAAAAGCCCACTGAAACCCCAGTCATCATCACTGTCCTCCTCTCCCTCAGCAGGAGGAAGCAGGGGCTCTTGAACATTGGAGAGGATAGTTCCTCTCCGCCTCAGCCTTCTGGATCGCTTTCAGTTAGGCTTCCACTGAGCCATTCTGGGTTCCAGATTCATGAGTCTCACTGATTTTGCCAAAGGCATTAAGTTGTTGCAGTGCCAGGTTTTAATGGGTCCTTCTTTCCCTCAGGGCAAACTTGGTAGACAGGGTTATTAGGTAGCTGAGAACAAATTATGTAAATCTCAGATCCCCAGTGGTCAGCTAGTTTATGCTTCCCTTGCAGTCCCAAATTTCTGAAAAGAACTCTGTCCCCTGGCTGCAAGTCATGCATCTTTACCTTTTTGTCACAGTGAGCCTTGTTTCACTGATGTCTTTGTTCTGTTGATTTTTCAGCAAGCTCATAAGCCTGTCTGAGGTTCTTCTTGAGTCTCTCCACATAACTGCCATGAGATCGCACTGATGTATTATCAGCTGTGATTCCAAAGGTGACATCAACAGGAAGACGAGCTTCTCTTCTAAACTTTAGGAAGTAAGGTGAGAATCCTGTAGCATCATTTTTAGTACTGTTGGTGTAAGCATGCACCACTGTAGTTACATGTCTACTCCATTTACTCTTCTTCTCAGCAGATATTATCCCCAACATGTCTAGTAAAGTTCTGTTGAAATGCTTAGGCTGAGGATCCCTTGAGGATGATAAGGAGTGGTGCGGCTTTTTTGGACTCCCAATAGAGTGAGTAGTTCATGGACAAGCTTGCTCTCAAAATCACATTCCTGATCAGAGTGTATCCTTTTTGGCAGGCCATAGTGCACCAAGAACTTCTCAACTAGTAGTTTCCCCACTGTAATAGCTTTCTGATCTCGAGTGAGAAATGCTTGAATGTATCTGGTATAGTGGTCTGTTACCACCAGCACATTACTGATCCCACCTTCATCTGGTTCAATGCACAGAAAATCTATACAGACCGACTCCATGGGTCCACTACTTTCCATTTGACCCAATGAGGCATCTCTGGTCGACAGAGTCTTTCTCTGAATGCAACGAAGACATGTACAACAATAATCCTCAACATCTTGCTTCATGCATGGCCAGCAGTACCTGACTCATACTAGACCCATAGTTCTGTCATAACCAAGATGACCATGTTCATCATGCAATGACCGGAATACTACTTCTCTATACTTCTGAGGAAGCAACAACTGCCATTTTTCACTGCCGAGTGCACTCTGAGATCTCCTATACACTAGACCATTTTGTATCTGGAGTCTGTCACATTCTTTGGCCAAAAGTCTTGCCAGAGGATGAGTATCCTTGTGAAGCATATTAACTTGTTTCTTCTCTAAAGCAACTACCACCAGCTGACCTAAGGGTTCTTCTCTTTGATCTCTCCTGAGGTCACTGTTACTCAAAGCTAGTAGCGATGAAGCCTGCAAAGTGACCAGATTACAGTAAGCTTGGAGTATGCTTGCTGCAGACAGACCCAACTTCTGGGGCCAACATTCAGTGTGTTGATTGCAGGTTGCAATCTGACCCATAGCTCTCACCCCCGGCACTGGATTTTCCACCCATTCATTCCGGGGTGTAAATCTCCCTGAGGTCTTCTGAATAGACCATCAGCATCTCCATTTTCATGTCCTGGGCAATATTTCAAACTGAAATTATAGTTGCATAGAGCAGCCATCCATCTGTGGCCAGTACCATCTAGTTTTGCAGTGGTCTGGATGTATGTCAGGGGATTGTTGTCAGTCTGCACTTCAAATTCAGCCCCATAGAGATAGTCATGCAGCTTGTCCACCACCACCCACTTTAAGGCAAGGAATTCCAACTTGTGTGCAGGCTAGTTTCTTTCTGTGGGGGATAAACTCCGACTGATAAAAGCCACAGGTCTCAGCTTCTTGTCATACTCCTGGTAAAGGACTCCTCCTAAGCCATCCCTGCTAGCATCCATATGTAAAATGTATGGCTTTGTTGAGTCAGCATATGCCAGCACAGGGGCATGTGTGAGGCAATACTTAAGCTGTTCAAATGATTGTTCACACTCAGGAGACCAATGACTCTCGATGAGTTCTTTAGAACCTCTCGATCCCTTGGGCTTTTTCACAAGGATATCATCATCTGTTTCATCTGCTTTCTCATCATTTTGGAGCAAATGGTTGAGGGGGTCTTGCTATCTTTGAAAATCCTTCCACAAACCTTCTATAGTAACTGAAGAACCCCAGGAAAGATCACAGCTCTGTGATAGTTTTGGGTCTGGGCCAAGATGTCACCACTTCAACTTTGCTTGGATCTGTGGATATACCATTTGCAGACACTACATGTCCCACATAGGTCACTGAAGGTTGGAAGAACTTGCATTTGTCCAATGACAACTTCAGGCCTTCCTTCTCAATCCTGTCCAATACCTTCATCAGTCTTTCTTCGTGCTCCTCTAGGGTCCTCCCAAAAACAATGATGTTGTTCAGGTAGACTAAGACTTCCAGAAGATGCATGTCTCCAACTGTTCTTTCCATGATTCTCTGGAACATTGCCGGTGCTTTTGATAAACCTTGGGGTAGGTGATCAAACTCATAAAATCCCAAAGGGGTGAAAAAGGCAGTCTTCTCTTTATCTTCTGGGTGCATAGGGATTTGATAGTATCTACTCCTTAAGTCTAGCCCACTGAACCACTTACTGCCCACCAGGCAATTTAGAGCAACATCACTCCGTGGAGTTGTGTACTGGTCTGGAATGGTTTGCTGATTTAGAGTACGATAGTCAACACACATGTGAACTGACCCATTCTTTTTCCTGACAACGACAATGGGAGAGGCATATGGACTTCTTGACTCTCGAATTATCCCTGCTGCTTTTAGTTCTTCCAAATATTTTCTTAAGTCCTCCGGGTCTCCTGGAGCTACTCTTCTGGAACGTTCCCTGAAAGGCCGGTCCTCTTTTACTCTTATTCAGTGTTCTACACTTTTTGCACTGCCCACATCTAGTTCACTAGTAGAAAAACAATTTTTCTTTTTCATTAGTAGCTCTCTAACTCTGCTTAGCAACTCAGGGGGCACGAGACCACCTCCTATATCAATATCTTCCAACATCAACTCATGGGCCGCGCTCTCATTCCTTGTCAACACAGAAGCAGGTAAAGGAGTGGCAGCATAGACATTCTCCAAAATCACTTGTGAACGCAGGACAATGGAAGTACTTCCTTTATTCTTTAACCCCACAGGCAAGTGTCATAAGGATGCTTTAACTTGTCCGCAGGCCAAACTTCTGGGACTAGTTCCAGCCCCGGTGGCAAGTCACTTTCTGGATCCATTTCCATCATGAGATGAGAGGAAACTGTTTTTCCACACATCCTTACTTTGGCTCTCAAGCAAGTGACCTGGCCAGGATGAATTATATGCTCTTTCCCAGACAGGGTCCACACATGACCAATTTCATCTTTCTAACTATCCTTCTCCCTTTGAAGGGCACAGAAAACTGATCTCAGGAGAGGATGTACTGTTGGGTGTTCTTGGGTTAACTGCTGCATTAGCATTCTTCTGACGAGGTCAGTTTTTGTCCCCACTAAAACAGATGCTGGATCCTTTCCTTTTGACCTGGGGCACACAACAGTGAGTGTTTCAAAAACTTCTGTTGACCCAACAACTGAAGTGGAAAATTCTAACTTGAGTGAGACATAATCATCATAAGGGAACTTCGTGTCACTTAGCCCCCAGATGTCCAAATCTTTTAACTTTTCAAGTGGCATATGCTTTAAGTATTTCTGGTAGAAGTCTCCGTACAAAGTGGTGATTTGTGCTCCAGTATCCAACATTGCTTTACTATGCACTCCTTCTATTTTTACTGACACGACAGGGGACGGTCCCAGTAGGCCATCGGGTAGTTTTTGTTTCCGGTGTTGTTCAGCTATACGGCAGTCAGCATGTGGTTGAGGTACCACCAGTTGGCCTCACCATCCTAACGGATAAGACTCTTGCTTAGTAATGCTTTGCAGTCTCAGATGCTGAGATTTTGGCTGAAATGGCTTTCCAATTCAGTTGTTCACCTCAGATGAGCTAGAAATGTGTATAGTAGGTAGTTTCTCTCCCCTATTACAAGGGTTACTGTGGAAAGGAGATCCAGGATGCTGTCTCTTGATGTTAGACTTTATAGAGCCCTTTGTAACTGGGCACTCAGTTGGCTGCTTCACTGAGGCCCTGTGAAGTTTCCCTGCATTAGAACACTGTCGCATTATATGCCCTGCATCCCCACAGCAAAAACAAAATCCAGTAGGAACTCTGAACATTGACTGATTCGGTTTTTCCCAGAGTGCTTTCGTGGAGGTTCTAGCTGATGTATTCCTCCCTTCAGCTAAAGTTACCATGGCTTTCTGCAATTCTGCAACTGTCTTGGCGACTTGAGCTATGGCATCGGTCAGGGAAGACACCTGCATCTGCAACTGTGACACCTTTACACTGCGGACACTCTGGACCACAACTCCTGTTTGAGTAGTGAGCATGGCTATAGGCTCCTGCTGGTGTTCACTCACTGTTTTTGTTGCTGTTGAACACTGAGATTTGGCTTCCAACAGGGCTTCCTCTTCCCTCACCTCTTTAACCAATTGAGAATAAGTTAGAGTCTCTTCCCTATTTCTTATCCTCATTTTCCACACAATGGGGTCCATAGCTTGAGCTCCCTGTAAAATTTGTCCAATCCGTACTTGGTCAGCTACTTTTGGATGGACCCCCTTCTTTAGGATGATCTGGTGGAGCATTTTATCTAATCGCTTAATGTAATCAGATAGTTTCTCACCAACCTTTTGGTATGTGTGTTCAAACTGATACAGTAGGTCAGCAGCCCTCTCGGTCCTTCCTGCAATACTTCTAAAAAGTCTTTGGCAGTGCAATCTTAATTACCCATCCTTAGGTTGCATATGGTATCCGCAGCTAATCCCTTTAGACTTTCAGCTATCCACTGCTTCTTCTGAGATTCTGGGATATCCCACTCCTCTAGGGCTTGTGAAGCCTGATCCATCCAGGATTCAAAATCTTCCTGTCCCTGAGGTGTGGGTTGTTTGCCAGAAAAGAAATGCAATTTGCGGTAGCCAAACCCAGTGAATGGCTGTGTAGGCAGTAAGCATTTTTCTGCAATACTTCCCAAGGCATTCAAAACTTTAGACCCTATACTATTTATGGGCAGTGAAGCTGCAGCTTCTGGTGTAAGGTTCTGACCTACTTGAATAGCTTCCACAGGCATTTTCTCTGTTGCTGAGGTAGTACACTTCTCAGGGATTACCACACGGACTGCACTCTCACCTGAAATTTGTACACTCGAAAGTATGTGCTCATACACTAAAGGACTTTTCCACTCTAATAAGGCCAATGTGATCTGTTCAGTGGGGTCCATAGTGCTGGCTAATAATAATCCACACCCTACAACTGGTAAGGATCCTGTGACTTGATGTATTTGCATATCAGTCCATGTGACCCTTGGCTACACCAGAACTCAGCAATGCTCTGACTGAGCATTGAGCTGTTTGCACCACTTGCGTTCATGTTTCTGCTGGATTTGATTCCCCTCATGTACAGGAGAATAGGGTGGAGTCCAAGGCAGTACAGGCAATCCCAGATGAGCCCCCAAAGGTAGCACACCCGCAAGTGTAGCTGAAGTAGATATGGGTTCCTTCCTACCTGACTCTGGTGACACCCCTATTAGGCCCAACAAACCAAGTTGGCAAGAATGACAGATTTTGTTCTAGGTGACACATCTAGCTTAAAAGGCAATAGCACATCCACAAACAGATTATTTCAACAGTGCACCAGTTAGCAATAAGGCAAGGTGAGATATGCATGCAATGAAACCATACATCCACCCTCGTCCCCAGATCTCAACAGAAGAAAAGGTCTTGACATCCAAACATGCACAAAGAAGGCAATATCAATGAGCAATAAAGCTTTATAATGCAGCAATAAAATGCGGGAGAAAAATGCAATGTCATTAAGCAATAAAAGATTTATAATACAGCAATACAGATATGAAAAAATTGCAAAATCATTGAGCAGCAAAATTCTTGAAGGCAGCAGTACTAACATGAGCAAAATGCAATGTCATTGAACAATGAAGATTTATAATGCAACAATACAAATATGAGAAATATGCAATGTCATTGGGCAGTACTAACACCCTCAACCCCCTTGATCAATTCTAAACAGACCACCTATGAAACACTTTATTACACCCTGTTCACTGGCCAGTGACTACTTACAGTCTTGCTGACAGCATGATGAGGCCCAAGTTG
>NC_056732.1:1590513493-1590535116 GCF_019279795.1 Protopterus annectens | reverse complement strand
CATTGCTTTGAGGAGAGGCACACTTTGGCCCCCACCCCCACCCCACCACTCCTAATTTCAGTATTTTGCAGAGTAGTGTGCTTTAGTCAAGCAGTGCTGTTGACTCTGACTTACACAGCATTGTAGACAATTGTGGGGTCATTTATTTGAATGTGACTTATGCAGTATTGCAGGTGTAGGATCGTTTATAAGGCTGACTTTTGCTAAATTAAAGGTAGCAGCCTGTTTTATCAGATTTCACTTGGACAGTAATGCTGAAGGGTGCAAAGGTACTCATATCCTATCAAAGCTGCTGTTTAGAATCTATTTCTCCAAAGTACAAGCAAAAGCTGAAGGTCTGTGGCTGACAATGTTTGCTGATGACTGCAAACTGAGAGCAGTCATAGAATCTCCAAAGGATGTCAACATCCTACAAGAGGGTCTTACACAACCAAATGATTGGTGCCAAAGTCATTGCCTTAAACTCAATACAAAAAATATATTGTCATCCCATTTGGTAAGAGTGATGTTCCTGCTAACTACCACATCAATAGCAACATCCTAAGTATGCACTCAGTGGTGAGAGACCTGGCTGGGCACAAAGGTTGACAGCAACCTTACCTTTGCTTACCATGTCTCAACAGTGGTAAGAAGGGCATTCTATATTGCTCATTTCATAAGTAAGGGCATTGCCTCCAGAAAAAGAAGTGATTACCCCCCTATACTCTTCCCTCATCAGGCTAATAATTGAGTATAATTCCCCATTAGGTATGTACCTTTCTAAGCACCTGCAGCAATTGGAGAAACCACAATGGTTCCTCACAAGGAATATTCAAGATATTCAGCATCTGTCCTACGCGGATCATCTGAAATCACTGGCACTTTATTCTGTTTCATACAGACTACTCAGAGGAGATCTCTGCCTTGCATATAAGGCAATCGCTGACCCTGCGTTATTGGGAATGCTTCATATCCGAGAGGCAAATGGTACATGGGTTACTTGCTCTAAAGACCTTAACCTGGTATGTGACATTAGTAAAATCTGCTGGAGGCACAGATTTGTCTCCCAGAGCTTAACACATGTTTGGAACAGACTTCTACTTCATGTCAAACAGAGCACCTCATTCGCCCTTTTCAAACACAGTCTGGATGATGGGATGGGTAACAGTAAATTCACCCTGGGGGTTCCACCTGTCTCCCTCTTGGAAAGGGGCAATAGATGCTGATCATGGAAACAAGGGCATAACTTGGCTAGGCTTGTAAGGGCCTTCGGGCCATTAGCCTAGTAATTTCTTATGATCCTATGAAGGGCAGCATCCAAGCTAGCTGCCTAGTTCACCTATGTGTAAAGTCAGCCATGATGCCAGAAAAATCAGAGGCAAACACCCAACACCAAGAATCCTTTTACAATACTGATATGTTCAATCATAATGTTATTGTAGTAAGATGACTTGTATTAATATGCCTTTTCTGAATTATCTGAAGCATGTGAATATAACATCTAATATTACTCAATGACTGCAAGCCATATTGTTTTGTCATAAAATCACATATTTAACAAACTGTACTGTGAAATTTGGAAGCATAATCAATGGTATCTCTCAGAATAACAATTAAGGTATACATTTGCTTTTGCATTATGCTGCTGTGCTTGCTGAAAGTGACCTTTTAGACCAGTTCATTCATGATTATCAGAATTTAAATATAAGTAAATTAATGGCCATTTCATACTGAGCTAATCAGAGGAAGGGCATTGAGCAAACTAATCTGTGATATATAACATTAAGTATCCTATTTTTTACTTATTTTTGAGTTATTTATAGCACTTTTATTGTCTGTTGCATACTTTTCTAGCTAGTTTCACTGTGTGTGAGGTATTAACTGGAAATTTTCTATATTTGTTAAGCATCTGTTTGGGTTTGTTTGTTCTGATTTCCTGCCAAGGAGTGCATCATATAACTTATTTGTTTGCAGTTAAAAGCATTCCCTAGAGTCTCATTGCTCCTTTATCTGTTTAAAACTTTCATTTAAAGGCTCACTGCTGCTTTTCTACTGTGATAAACCTTTCTGCAGTTTTTTTTCTACCTAAGTAGTGTGGGTAGTTGTAGCATTGTCCATATTCAGGTTTGTGTTTTGGGCCTAGTTGTTTGTTTGTAGAGGATGTGTTTCTGAGCACATGTTCCAGGCCATCTTAGTTTAGCCAAAGCCAATCTTGCATTTCAGTGAGAGGGAAGTGTTTATGGTCATTGGCTGATTGGGGTTACCTGGACTACAGCTTGGAGTAAGCACTTCATTAGTTCTTTTGAGCTTTTTTAAAGTTGTTTCAGGTTTCAACTTTCTGTTACTTAAGAAGTTAACTTGTGAGTGTTTCTGCCATTTCACACTGAGCTAATCAGAGGAAGGGCACTGAGCAAACTGATCTGTGATATATAACATTAAATATCCTGTTTTTGCTTATTTTTTTGAGTTATTTATAACACTTTTGTTGTCTGCTGCATACTTTTCTAGCTAGTTTCACTGTGTGTGAGGTATTAACTGGAAATTTTCTGCATTTGTTAAGCATGTGTTTGAGTTTGTTTGCTCTGATTTTTGTTTCTCATACTTGGTGGCTTTGCAGTTGCCTACCCCTACTGTAAATTTGATCTGGAACACTCCCCCCAGTCTAGTGTTATTACTTCATTCTAACTAATAAAGGGAGAACATTTGAGAAGGCCAGCCCATTTAGTTTCTTAACCTTTAATTATCTTCTGCTCCTCCTTTCTCCCTTTCCACTTTACAAAAAAAAATTCTAAGCTTATTTCCTGCCTTTCCTGTAAGTAGTCTAGTCTAGATACAGATTTGCTGTATCCAGGACTGTTTGTAAGTTTCTGAGCCCCGTAGCCTTTCTGTGTTGGAGGGAAGCCTTTTAGTTTATCAGTGGGCTGGTAAGCACTAGGTAGCTTATCTAAAAAAAAAAAAAAAAAAAAAACACTTTATGCATCACCGCTTAGCTGGGGATAAACTATTCCTGGCTCCATAAAGTCTGCTCTTCCAATTTTACCTTAGAACTAGCCAGTTTTATAGTTTTAGCAATCAAGTCCGTTTCTTTGAGCTCAGCACTTGTTCAGAACTTGTTGTAAGCACTAAATAAGCTACAAATTACTACAGCACTCAAATTTCCTTACTTGTCTAGAGGAAAACAGTTTTTAGTACTTAATAAATAAGCACCTATTCAGGCATGTCTAAGGGTCAGCTTCTGGTGTTTTCTCCTGTCTCCCTGATGAATCTGGACATCTTGGGGCAATGCAGCAATTGCCTCATGTACACAGACAACCCTCTCCTCCTACCACCGAACACTGCAACCTGTGAGAGATGCACTTATATAGACAAACTGGAAGCAAAGATCTCTTCACCCAAGACTGGACTAGACAGTCAAGAGGAGAAGGTAAACACTTGCACCATACCACACTCATCACATATTCCCTCAAAACCTACACCACCAAAACACAAACATAGAAACACAAAACACATACCTACATTCGCGGAGGTTCTCAATAAAACTCTGCCCAAGCAACAGGGATCTCCAAAGCAGAAACGCAAGCAACCTCCACTCCCCAACACAACCCAAATGACACATAGCCCACAAATTCAGTGTGCCACTTAACCACAGCCAATAAGGCATAATAACGTGCCCAACACTCTAGTCATAGGTGACTCTATAGTCAGGCACGCTGATGTTCCACTCACCAGGCTAAACAAGGGGAAAGTTACTGTTAGCTGCCTGTCGGGTGCCAGGATCAGTCACATAAGGCACACACTCAGGTCACTCCACAACAAGTACAAATATGACTCTGTCATTGTCCATGTTGGTGTGAATGACCTGAGATGTACCTCCCTGGACTACATGAAAAGAGACATGGAGGAGTTGTCCGATCTCGTAGCCCAGGTAGGTATGACCCTAGCCCTGAGTAGCATCCTGCCATCACCCAGAATGATACCACAGTACAAGGACAAAATGATTGACTTCAACAATTGGCTAGGATACTGGTGTCATTCTAAGGGAATCCAGTATCTGTCTGCCTGAAATGACATAACTGACAGACCACGATGCTTTGCCAGAGATGGCCTGAAACTGTCACCCTTGGGATTCTGGATACTGGCTAAAGCTCTTGCCACCCCTATAGTGCCTTTTTGACAAATTTACCACCATAACAGGTACAAGCAAGTAAAATCTGAGGGTAATACTACTGAATGCAAGAAGTCTAAACCTCAAAATGCACTCACTCTAGGCACTCCTTAAAATGGAGAACATCGACATGTGTGCAGTGACAGAGACCTGGTTCAAGGCTCTACAGAGCACCCCTGCATTACCAGGCTATAATTCATACCACACCTTTCGGCCACCTAACCTGGACTGAAACACTAAAGGCAGAGGCGTGTCCATATTCATTAAGGATATCCACACCTCCAGGCTAGTTGCTCAGCATAATGCATCCGAGATTATCCAAGTGCAACTAACTCTGGTCAAGACAGCAATCCAAATTGCAGCTTGCTACACATCCCCCACCATGCCCCAGGATTCCCACTCCTTATTTCTTGATACACTGGAAAATATTAGGGTACAACCTAACACCCTAATAATGGGTGATTTCAACTTTCCCACCATCTCATGTACCAACTCTTTTGCTCAACATTTTCTGGAATTCATAAATTCCAGCACCTTGGATCAACCTATCCACAGCCCCACTGGGGGCAGCAATATCATAGACCTGATCATTACCAACATGAGCAAACAGTGTTCCACACCAAAGGTCAATTCCTCATTGGTCAGATCTGACCACAAGCTAATCGCCTTAGACATCCACATCCCCCCCCCCCCCCCGTTTGGGAAACCACGGTAAAAAATTCCTCCAAAGCCAACTTCACGCTTCTTAAGACAGAAGTGGCAAACTTCATGACACCCATGCAGACAGGCAATAGAGGTATGACTGCCGAATCCTACACAAATGCACTTTATAAGCACTTACACGGGTGCATGGATCGTGCAATCCCGAACAGAACCAAGATGCTATCCTTCAAAAAAAGGAAACCAATCTGGTGGTCCCTGCCATAAACAAACTCTACAACAGAAGAAAGAAACTGTTGCAAAACAGAGTAAAATCCCATGACTGGAGGAACTCCCTGATCAGCCTCAGTAAGAAGCTGAGATCCCTCATAAAATCCTCCAAAGCTAGTTACGAAAACAAAATTGCTACTGATTCTAAAGACAACCATAAAGCATTCTGTAGCTATGTCAAGAATCTCAATGGCAACACTCAGATCTGCTCTGAGTTACAGCACAACGGCACTAAATATACAGAACCAACTGATATTACCAACATCCTGGCAGATAGGTTCAGTGCTAACTTTACCCCCCCCCTCACCCCCTAAAGGGCCCATCTCTATAGCAGAAGAATGCAAAGTTCCTGTAATCATGACTGCACAGGTAAAAACCACACTCTCCAAAGCGAAGAACATAGCATCCATGGGACCTGCGTTCTAAATGAACTACAGAATGAACTGGCACCCCACCTAAGTACCACGTTCAATCATAGTCTCACCTCAGGCTTTGTGCCCACTGAATGGTGCACAGCGACGGTTATCCCACTCCACAAATGGGCAGTCACCTCGGACCCTGGTAATTACTGCCCCATTAGCCTGATGAGCCTGGTCTGCAAGGCTATGGAACGTATCATGATGGAACTTATAAACAATGAAATTGGTAATCTCCATACTCTGGACCCCACCCAGTTTGGGTTTGTAAAAGGCAGATCATGTCTCCTAAATCTGATGGATTTCTTTGAAGCGGTCACCAAAGCTGTAGATGAGGGTAAGGAGATTCACACAGCCTATCTAGGTCTCACTAAGGCTTTCAACACCATCCCTCACTCTGGAATTATAGATAAACTCACTAAACTAGGTATAAATCCCTATGTCACAAGATGGGTTGCCAACTGGCTCACTGACAGAACCCACACTGTGAAAGTAGCAAACTCCAAATCCGACTTCAGACCAGTGACAAGTGGAGTACCACAGGGTTCAGTCCTGAGTCCTCTCCTGTTTGGTATCTACTTCTCTGCTGTACAGGCTAACACAGAAGGTCTTTGGCTAGCAAAGTTTGCAGATGACTACAAACTATTCATTTATTTTATTTATTTTACATTTGTTAACCGGGGGATGTCTGACTGAGCCAAAAAGGCCCTTTTTCAGCTGAGGCCCGAGAGAAAAGCTCCACAAAGAAAAATGGAGCCATAATTGAAACTCCTAACGATGTGGACATCCTACAAAAGGGCTTCACTGAGACAGATGCCTGGTATCAAAGCCATGGCCTCAAGCTCAATGCCAAAAAGTGCATTGTCATCCCTTTTGGTAAAAACTCTGTACCCATGAACTATCACATAGGTGGTAGTCTACTTAACACCGAAAGTGTGAAAAGAGACCTTGGGACAGTAGTCTCTCCTTTGATAATCACATCACCACAGTAGTCAGGAAATCCTTCTAAGTGGCACACCTCATCACAAAACGTTTCTCATCCAGGAAAAAAGAGGTCTTTGTTCCCCTCTACTCATCACTCATTAGACCCATTATAGAGTACAATGCCCCTTTTGGTATGTACCTCACAAGACATCTTCAACTGGAAAGGCTGCAGAAATACCTCACAAAGAGGATTACTGGCCTCAAACAGATGCCCTGTGCAGACCGTCTCAAAAAACTCCAGCTTTACTCCATCACATATTGCCTGTACGGAGGCGATCTCTGCCTAACATACAAAGCTATGTCACATGCAGAGCTGTTGGACATGCTCCACTTAATGAAATCCCAGCCCCTCTGAGCTACTCACTCTAGGGACCTAAACCTTGTCACCACGGTAAAGAGAACATGCTGGAGGGATAGATTCCTATCCCAGAGACTTCCCATACTCTGGAACAAACTACCTATTTATATCAAACAAAGCTCCTCATTAGCACTCTTCAAGAAAAATCTCGATGATTGGATGGGAGATAGAAAATTCACCCTGGGGATCACTTCTGTGGCTCTGCTCAACAGGGGCACAGGAAAATAATTTTCTTGGGTGGCAAAAGCCAGTGGCTGGGCCTATATAGGCCCTAGGGCCAATAGCCTAGTACCTACCTATGAACCTAAGAAAATGTCACTTTCTCCTTTAGTACTACCGAACTGGGTTGGAGAAAATTCTATCTTTTCTAGAATGAGGTTCAAGTTTTCTAACTGCAAACAACCTTGTGAAAGAACAAGGTCAGAAGCTAAATATAATTTATAAACAAGATAAAGGTAGGCAGTTGTGACATGCCATACAAAAAGGAGCTATAAAGTTTAGAGATACTGAACTTAAGTAATTTCTGGATATAAGATCACATCTGCAAAGGGATATTAAGTATTTCATGCAAAATACAAATGCAGGGCATTTCTAATGTCCCAGAAAGCAAAATCATTCATTCTTATACTAATACATATAGATACTGTGTAGCTTATGAAATATAACCTACTAGTTTATTTACATTTTATTAATAAAGTTCAAGTTTTCAAAGTGTTATATTGCAACCTGTCACTGGTTCCTGATTTCATTATACTGCTAACTCTGGTTTATGTATTTAATTGTGTTAAAGTAAATTATATAAATGCACTAACGACCACTCTGCGTGTGCTGCTTGTAATACTATTGGCCACTCCCATAACTTTACACTCATATGTTTAGTTTGAATGCATTGCATTATGCAAACCATTAACACAATATGTGGAATACTTACACTTTCTTACTTACTAAAGAGAAAGTAGTGCATTTAGACAAAACTGGGGGAGCACTAAATCAACCAACAAATATGGGCTTACCCTCCTCAACCATCACAACTGTAAGCAAAGCAAACTAGTGGGATCAAGTAGAGAAGATGTGAGTGAATACAGGAAAATGTGCAGCCTTTAAAACTTTTAAGAAAACACAGAAAGAGAGAGTGTATACTATCCAAAATAGATGGAATATATAACGCAATTATAAAGCAAGGGCCCAAGTAAAAAGACAGACAATTTCAGCAATAATAAAGATAACACTCTATAATACAAGAAACATGTACAAAGGAAGAATGAAGATGTTTAAAATGGATGGGAGGTTAGGCAGAAAAAGGTGAAAAAGAAACAAATGGCTGCTGAATGCATCCTTTGGCTCAGTATTCACAAAGGATGATGAGTGCAAATTGCCAAAACTGTTTCCAAGATCACAGTACATTGCTGGAGGCTAAACTTCTGTATCACTTCTGGATTCTGTGATCCGACTAAGACTAGTAAAAAACATGATTCCCATTTCATAATATGGCCAGGCGAAAAGAAGCATGTACAAGAAAGTGATGCTGATCTCAGACATTTTACTGAGGGAAGAGCCCCGAAAGAACTCGTACAATTAAAAGAGTAAAATACAATTAGAGTTTGATGTGATTCACTTTAGAATTCTTAGGAAGCTGTGAAGAAACGTTTTATTACCTCTGGCATATGGTTTAACTAAATCATTGAGGGGTGAGGACCTTAATGAGTAAAATAGAGCAGCTTTGATTTCTCCCCGAAAGATTATGATGAATAAGGCAATCTGTAGCTCCCCTAAATATTTGGAAGCCTGTGGGTAATGATGCTGAATTAATAGGTATTAAGTGCAGAAAGGGCATACTAAACATAACAGTGTGTATCATAAGGGGATTCACTTCAGAACATCGACCCCCATATTATCAAACTGGAAAATCGAGATGAAAATACCGTAACATCGGAATACCAAATGTCAGAGTTTACTCATGGTATGGAAATGCTTGGCCAACTAACAAGGAACTTCATGCTGAGGTAACGAAAACCTACTTGGGGGGGGCTATGCCACCTACAACACCCATGTGGGGGGGTGCACCCCTCCCAACTAAATATACCAATTCCGGGATCGCACTATAGTGGAGGACATGTCAGCCTCAATGTGGGTTCCAGTTGGCCAAGTTTTTCCTTATCACGTGTAAAGTTCACTGTTCCGTATTCCGAAGGTACAGTATTTTAGTTATAAAACTTTATCATGTGCTGTAATAAAACTTTAACAATGTATTTGACATGTTATTTTAAGATGCGCGAACAAGACTGATGTATTCGGAGTGGGTCCTGTAATGGTAGCATGGGGTATGTCATTGGCTTGGCAATAGGACACATTGGGATATATTACTCTAGGATACATTGGGATATATTACTCTGATAAAAAGATAGTGGCAAGGGAGGAAGCATAGGAATCAGTGATTAGTTGGTTCTTTTCTACATCTTTAAATTATCTTATACAAGGACTGGGAAGAAAAGTTTGCATTTTTTGTTACTGATGCAAAGTTATACAACAAAAATAAACACAGAAAAGATGTAGGAAGGACAGTGACATAGTTAGGGTGGGGGAAAGGGGCAGCCATCCTGGGCACAAAGTACTAGTTGCTACAATCAGCAGATACCAATTGGTCTTCAGAGCATTGCAGTACTGCCATTCAAATATCGGTATCACAACTGTGGTTAGAACTGAAACTCTTAGCACACCATGTGTGACATAAACTGTAACAGCTGCTTGATATAGTTACAAAAGGACAGATTGTTTTAGAGCTGAAGCATTTTAGTGCTCCAGGTGTAGCATAAACTTTAGCAGCTGTTTGCTGAAATGTAGCAAACAGTCTGTTACAATTTAAAAAGATAGAAAAGGATTTTTTTGTTAAAACTGAAGAATTTCATTTTTTTGGTCATCAGCTTAGAGTATAGGGGCACCAGACTGAGGGACTGCAGTGGGCCAGAACTGAGGCTACACCTCTGCAGAAAGATAAGGAAAGATTTTACAAGAATGGAGGAATGTCAAAATATGGGAACTTATCACACACACACACACACACACACACACACACACACACACACACACACACACACACACACACACACACACACACACAAAATAGAGAAGCACCAGAAGACTTGCTAAAATGAAAAGGAGAGAAACATGGTTAAATAATCTGTCTTAGCACCAAATCTATTTGATATATTTGCATAAATTCATGTTAAGCATTAGAAGGCCAGCTAGTGCAAATCCCACTTATTTCCTCTATCATTAAGGGTCTGGGATCACAGCCGTGGGGTATATTCACATACCTCCATCCACTCATCAAAATTAGTTTTAAAGAGAGCTAGTGAACTACTTTGCTTGATGTGGAGTGCAAGCCTATTGCATAGACAGATAATCCTTTAGGAAAGATATCTGTCCTCTCTACAAGTTCTGTTAATACTGTGATGTAGGTTTAGGTCTTTAGATTAAAAACAGCTCACAACCTGTAAACACAACAAATTAGGACAAAAATACTGGATGGAACAAAGGCCCAAAAATCTGCACAATTTTTAACTATTGTTCTTATTAATTAGAAAGTTGATATACAAAAAGGTTTTGCATCAGCATGCATTTTTCTGAAGGATATAAAGTCTGAAACTCAAATGTCTGTTGTTATTTTGTGACATCAAGCAACAATGATTTGCTAGAAAACCACAAATTTTATGAGGGACAGACCACAAATAAGAGACAGAAATCAGGACATTCGTGGACAATCTGGATGTGAAACATCGGTCTTCCTGATGCCGGTCTTCTGAAGGTGTTGGTCTTGTCATCGCCAGCAACTGGATGTCGGATAAGTGAGCAGTTGGTCTATTGGTCTATTGAAGTAGACCCATATTTATATGTATGTATAGATATATATATATATATATATATATATATATATATATATATATATATATATATATATATATATATATATATATATATAAAATGTAGATATGGGTCTACTTCATAACATTGAAATTTCATAATGTTGAATTTCATAACATTGAGACCAAAACATCTAAATCCCAAAACACTGAAAACCCAAAACATTGAAAACTCAGAACACTGAAAGTGTGCTTCAGAACATTGAAAACTACAGTGCATATGTAAATAACATCCTCTCCTCCTACAACAACACCTAACTAACAAACACACTTTTTACATACACTGAGGTTAGGAAATTAACTTTTTTCCACTCTAGTATGATCTTGGAGTTGGTATATTTAATCTACGGGGAAGGGGGGTAGAGCCCCCAAAATGGGGGGTCAGGGGCACCTGTCCCCCTGCAGAAACATGGTAGAAAGTATGTTTGTTAATTAGGTGTTGTTGTAGGTGAAATGGATCTTATTTACTTGTGCAATGTAGTTTTCAATGTTATGAAGTGCACTTTCAATGTTCTGAATTTTCAATGTTTTGGGTTTTTGGTGTTTTGAATTTTCTGTGTCATGGTCTCAATGTTATTAAATTCAATGTTATGAAATTGAAATTTCAATGTTATGAAGTAGACCTATATATATATATATATATATATATATATATATATATATATATATATATATTTGCTCAAGGGTCAGAAAGAGCTCTAGATTGGAGATTTTCTTATTCTGACTTCTAGCATTGAATTTATTTATTTATTTATTTACATTTGTTGACCGGGAGTGTCCGACTGGACGTAGGTCCATTTTCAGCGGAGGCCCGGGGAGAAAAGCTCCACAGTTAAAATAAACAGACAGTATATACATTGGATTACATAGTGAATAACAATTTACATAGCAATTACTTACAACATATTTCCAGATGAAGAACATAGTACATCAGTAGACAACTAGAATCTTTATCTGTGAAGTGCATACCAGACATTAACAAATGTTACAAGAAGAAGCAGTTTGTGCTGTATAATAAGTACTGGCTTATGAGCATCTGAGCTTGCTATAATCAAGGTAGTTAGTGGAGTGGAAAGAAAGGTAGTGGTTGGATGGGGTGGATGATATTAGAGTGGGAGTTGCAAGGGTATAGCCATCATGTTTTTAGTTGCACTTTTAGCAAAGTTTTGAAGTGGGTGCATGATGGTATGGAGGTAATTGTGGGTGGGAGTGAGTTCCATAATTTGGCTATGGCGCAAGAAAATAGTACTTCACCAGAAGAGTTATTGGCCTTAGTGATCTGCAAGTGATTTTTGCTGCTGGATCTTAGTGGTCTGGTGGTGTGATAGGGTTGGAGTAGATTCTGGAGGGATGGGACATTTAGTGGATGGTTTACTAGTTTGTGGGCGAGTGAGAGTTGATACCACTGAAGGAGGTGAGGGAGTTCAAGCCAGCCCAGTTCAGCAAGTGAGAGACAGTGGTGACTACGGTAGGATGCCCCTGTGGCGAATTTGGCGATTTTGTTGTAGCAGGTCTCTAGCTTGTTTAGATCACATTGCCTTAGGTTGGTATATATTGGAGAGGCATAACATAGGGTGGAGATAAGGTGGGAATTTGCTATTGAAATCTTTGCTGCTTTGGTGAGAAATTGCTTATTTCTGTATAACGCTCCTAGTTTTTTGTGGACTTTTTTTATAGTCATGGATATGTGAATGTCAAATTTTAGTTTATTGTCTATTTCCACTCCTAGCAATTTGGTGTGTTCAGTTGGGTATATAGTGGTGTTGTCTTTTGCCGTGATATTAAAGTGAGAGTTGTTTTGAATATATTTGGTGGGTTGGAAGATGAGTAGTAGTTTTGTTTGGGTTGAGTATTAATCGGGCATCGGATAACCATGTTTCAACAGAGGAAAAGGCTTCCTGTGTGACTTTTTGCAGTTTTGGTAGGGACTGGGCTGAGAAGATGATGGTCGAGTCATCTGCGTATTGTATGAGTGTGCCATGTTTGGTGGCAGAGGCTAGATTATTGGTGTAAACAGAGAAGAGTAGGGGTCCAAGGATGGATCCTTGGGGAACCCCTATGGAGACAGGTAGTTGGGGAGATATGTCATTCTGCCATACAATGGATTGTTGGCGGTCAGACAGGTAACTCTGAAACCAGTTGGTGACCGATTGTGAGAAGGATAGGTTATTGAGGACAGAGATAAGTTGTTTGTGTGGGACCATGTCAAATGCTTTAGATAGGTCTAGGAAAGTAGCAGAGGAGAAGTAGCCATTGTTTTTATGCTGAAGGACAGTGTTAGTAAAGGAGAGTAAGGCAGTGGTGGTGCTATGGTTTGGTCGGAAACCATGCTGAGTACTGGAAAGGAGGTTGTTAGTAAGGAGGTAGTCTGAGACCTGAGAGTGTATGCATCTCTCTAGTATTTTGGAGAGTGGAGAGAGAATAGCTATGGGGCGGTAATTGGTTAGTTCTGTGGAGGGTCCGCCTTTGTGGAGGGGAATTATATGTGATACTTTCCACAGTGTGGGAACATAACTTTCTGACAGAGATCGGTTAATCAAGATGGATACTGGGTAGGCCAGAGCATCAGCTGTGATTTGTAGGTATTCACTTGGGAGGCTGTCTGCTGCTAATTTGGTGGGTTTAAGTTTAGTTATGAGTTTTTTTTATGTTGGAGGTAGGTACAGGAGAAAAAAAGAAGGCAGTGGGGAGATTACTAGTTGAAGGTGTGGGTTGCAGGGGAGGGGGGGTTGTGTTGTTTAGCTAGTGATAGTATGGCTTGGGTGAAGTGTGTGTTGAATGAGGAAGCAATATTTTCTGAGGAGTGAGGGATGTTAGGAGGGGGGGTACTGACTTTACCTGGGTGGAAGATGGAGTTTATGGAGGACCAGAACTGTTTGGGTCTGTGTTGTGAGGAGTCTATGGCAGACTGGTAGTATTGGGATTTGTCCTGTTTTATCAGCTTTTTGACTCTATTGCGTAGTTCTAGGAATTTCTGTCTAGCTGAGGGGGTTTTGGTTTTGCGCCAGTGCTCCCAGGCTTTATCCCTGCTTTTCATTTCTGCCTTAGTGGTTTTCTGTAGCCATGGGGAGGGTTGTGCTTTGGTTCTGGAGAATCTTATGGGGGCATGGTAATTAAGGATGTTCAGGAAGGTAGTATTAAAAAATTCAACTGCATCATCTAGACTGAGGTACTTTAGAGGATGCCAGTTACATTCTTTGAGGGACAAGATGAATGTGAGTGGGTTAAAGTTTATTTTTTTACGTATTTGATGGTAGATGACAGGTTTAGCTTGGTATAGGTATTTTTTGAATAGGAAGTTGGGGTGTGATCACTGAGGCTATCTGATAAGCAGCCTGTTAAATATGACTGGGGGCTCTTACTGACTAGTATCCAATCCAGGGTAGTGTGCTTGGTGGAGATTTTATTTATCCTGGTTGGTGACTGGACTATTTGAGTGAAGCCATGAAGGTGTACATGATGGATTGGATTGTTGCCAGAACAGGATTGCCAGTCAATATTGAAATCACCTAAGATGATAGTTTCTTGGGGGAGATGGTGGGTAGACCAGCTGAAGAGGTTTTCTAGAGGAGGGATGTTTTGGCCAGGTGGGAAGTAGCATCCAATTATGTTGATGGTTTTGTTTTGGTTAATTTTGAGGTTGGTATATATTATTTCTTCATTGCCTATTTGTGGAGCTGATGATTTTAAGATCTGGATGTTTAGATGCTGTTTAAATATTATAGCTACACCACCTCCTTTTTTGTTTAGCCGGTCTATTCTTAGTATGCCGTAACCTGTAGGGAGTATTTGCTCACTGGTAATGTGAAGTTTTAGTCAGGTTTCTGTCAGGATGACTATATCTGGGGAGTACAAGTCTATGGTGGCATGGAGTTCATGGACTTTGTTGGATATACTTCTAATATTTAGGCATAGTAGAAGGAAGTCACTTGGCTTTCTATTGGCTGTAATATGGGAGAAGTTGTGGTTTCTAGTCTGATTATGAAGATTGGGGTTGGAAATGGTAGGGCCAGGGTTGGGGTGGATGTCTTCACTTAGGGCTAGTTTTGATAAGCATGAGATTATTAGTTTCTCAGTTTTTGAATGTGTTTGATTATAAGGGAAACTTTATGATTGTGCTCTGTGGGTAATAGGTATGGTGGGAGGGTTACTATGTTAAGTTGTAGGGATGCTTTATGATTGAGTAATATAGTTGGTAGAATATGTAGGGGGTGCATAGGGATGGTTCTTGAGCTGGTGGGAGGGTAGCTGAGTGTGGATGAGACACGAGTGGTGGTGTGAGTAGTAGTACAGTGGTAGTGGTTGAGTGGGGGAATGATGGAGCTTTGGTAGGATGTAAGATATGCAAGGAGAGTGCATGCAGTGAGCATAGGAAAGGTATGCTTGTACATGTTAGTTGGCGAGGTGTGATAGTAGTGGGAAGATGGAGGAGGTAGTGTTGGGTTAGTGCTGTGGTTGGCTATTAGAAAGATGGGAGGGGTTTGAGTGCAATAAAGGTGGGACCACTGGGGACGGGAAGGAATAGGGGGCAGGGTGGGGAGCGAAGCGGGTACAGACCCTGTTAGTTGCTGGTATGAGGGGCTGGAAAACAATCACAAAGCAAAGACAAGTATGTGTTAAGAAACAATCACAATTGACCAAGGACTGCTCTGAAACTGTACGTCATTTCTGACTTTCTTAATTTCTCAGGTGGAAAAACAGGATAACCTTGTATCAGTAGGCTACTGTGGTCATACCTTAAATTTAAAAACACACAGTATTGATCAGTTATGGATACTATTTGATAACAGAAGGGAATAAGAGAAAGTGGAAGATGTGTGTGTGTGTGTGTGTGTGTGTGTGTGTGTGTGTGTGTGTGTGTGTGTGGTGGGGGGAGCTGCTTACAACCAAAGCAGAGTGCTCTCCAGGGGAAAATGAATATTGGCTCAAACAGGTAGACACATACTCAAAGTTAACTGTAGCTGTTTGCAGACAGTTCAGACCCGGACTGCGCTTTTCTTACAAGACTGTTAAAGGTGGTACTGCAGTTGAAAACTTAAGAGTGGTGTTAGGTCTAGAAAAGAAGAGTACAGAGAGGAGTAAATACTTTTGAGATGGTAAAAATATATTATAAAGATTATAAAAAACACACTGAGCAAATAGCTGCAGGACAATGCCATGCACCAACTACATAGTATATGCAGATACTGAGCCAATTGGAAGAACATTAGAAAAGAAACCCCAAAAAGTTATGCATTTACAGATAAAAATATAGCGAGCAGCAATCTGTCATGGTTCTCTAATGTGATTCTATCCACCAGTAACAGCACAATTATATAGAAATAATTAAACACTAGTATGAGCTGTCTACACGCAACAAAATTACATGAATAACATCAGTGAACAAGGTGCAGCTATGAAAATAGATCATACATACTATATATTAAAAACAAATTGGTGCATACAAATGCTAGCATGCCATAGTAACATCTAATAATAAAGCATAAATCATATTAGATGTCTAACATAATTCAACATAAACATATACAGTTGTAAAATGTCTAATACAATTCAACAAAAATAGGCATTTACAATTGTAAAACACTTACTGGATGGATACTGAGCCTTCAGGAGACCTGTAGCAGAGTGGACTGTAGTTTTAAAAATGGTGCCTGCCACAGGTAATATTTATTAACTTTGGGTTTGTCTTAAGGTAATAAACAGGGAAGGGGGAGGGGAGAACAAGGGTGTGAGCAGGCAGTTCTTTGTACTGCTGCTAATGAGCCAAAACAAAGACAAGTA
This sequence comes from Protopterus annectens, assembly GCF_019279795.1. Classification (NCBI taxonomy): domain Eukaryota; kingdom Metazoa; phylum Chordata; order Ceratodontiformes; family Protopteridae; genus Protopterus; species Protopterus annectens. The sequence goes on along the minus strand of NC_056732.1, from coordinate 1,590,518,583 downwards.
TGTGTTAAGAAACAATCACAATTGACCAAGGACTGCTCTGAAATTGTAAGTCATTTCTGACTTTCTTAATTTCTCAGGAGGAAAAACAGGATAACCTTGTATCAGTAGGCTACTGTGGTCATACTTTAAATTTACAAACACACAGTATTGATCAGTTATGGATACTATTTGCTAACAGAAGGGAATAAGAGAAAGTGGAAGATGTGTGTGTGTGTGTGTGTGTGTGTGTGTGTGTGTGTGTGTGTGTGTGTGTGTGTGTGCGGTGGGGGGGGGGGCTGCTTACAACCAAAGCAGAGTGCTCTCCGGGGGAAAATGAATATTGGCTCAAACAGGTAGACACATACTCAAAGTTAACTGTAGCTGTTTGCAGACAGTTCAGACCCGAACTGCGCTTTCTTACAAGACTGTTAAAGGTGGTACTGCAGTTGAAAACTTAAAAGTGGTGTTAGGTCTAGAAAAGAAGTGCACAGAGAGGAGTAAGTACTTTTGAGATGGTAAAAATATATTATAAAGATTATAAAAAACACACTGAGCAAATAGCTGCAGGACAATGCCATGCACCAAGTACTTAGTATATGCAGATACTGAGCCAATTGGAAGAACATTAAAAAAGAAACCCCAAACAGTTATGCAGTTACAGATAAAAATATAGTGAGCAGCAATCTGTCGTGGTTCTCTAATGTGATTCTATCCAACAGTAACAGCACAATTATATAGAAATAATTAAACAATAGTATGAGCTGTCTACACACAACACAATTACATGAATAACATAAGTGAACAAGGTGCAGCTATGAAAATAGACCATACATACTATTATATTAAAAACAAATTGGTGCATACAAATGCTAGCATGCCATAGTAATATCTAATAATAAAGCATAAATCATATTAGATGTCTAACACAATTCAACATAAACATATACAGTTGTAAAATGTCTTATACAATTCAACAAAAATAGGCATTTACAGTTGTAAAACACTTACTGGTGGGATACTGAGCCTTCAGGAGACCTGTAGCAGAGTGGATTGTTGTTTTAAAAATGGTGCCTGCCACTGGTGATATTTATTAACTTTGGGTTTTTCTTAAGGTAATAAACAGGGAAGGGGGAGGGGAGAACAAGGGTGTGAGCAGGCAGTTCTATGTACTGCTGCTAATGAGCCAAAGCAAAGACAAGTATGTGTTAAGAAACAATCACAATTGACCAAGGACTGCTCTGAAACTGTAAGTCATTTCTGACTTTAATTTCTCAGGTGGAAAAACAGGATAACCTTGTATCAGTAGGCTACTGTGGTCATAATTTAAATTTACAAGCACACAGTATTGATCAGTTATGGATACTGTTTGCTAACAGAAGGGAATAAGAGAAAGTGGAAGATATGTGTGTGTGTGTGTGTGTGTGTGTGTGTGTGTGTGTGTGTGTGTGTGTGTGTGTGTGTGTGTGTGTGTGTGTGTGTGTGTGTGTGTGTGTGTGTGTGTGTGTGTGTGAGTTGGGGGGGCTGCTTACAACCAAAGAAGAGTGCTCTCCAGGGGAAAATGAATATTGGCTCAAACAGGTAGACACATACTCAAAGTTAACTGTAGCTGTTTGCAGACAGTTCAGACCCGGACTGCGCATTTCTTACAAGACTGTTAAAGGTGGTACCACAGTTGAAAACTTAAGAGTGGTGTTAGGTCTAGAAAAGAAGAGTACAGAGAGGAGTAAGTACTTTTGAGATGGTAAAAATATATTATAAAGATTATAAAAAACACACTGAGCAAATAGCTGCAGGACAATGCCATGCACCAACTACTTAGTATATGCAGATACTGCGCCAATTGGAAGAACATTCGAAAAGAAACCCCAAACAGTTATGCAGTTACAGATAAAAATATAGCGAGCAGCAATCTGTCGTGGTTCTCTAATGTGATTCTATCCACCAGTAACAGCACAATTATATAGAAATAATTAAACACTAGTAGGAGCTGTCTACACACAACACAATTACATGAATAACATTATAGACCATACATACTATTATATTAAAAACAAATTGATGCATACAAATGCTAGCATGCCATAGTAACATCTAATAATAAAGCATAAATCATATTAGATGTCTAACACAATTCAACATAAACATATACAGTTGTAAAATGTCTAACACAATTCAACAAAAATAGGCATTTACAGTTGTAAAACACTTACTGGAGAGATACTGAGCCTTCATGGGACCTGTAGCAGAGTGGATTGTAGTTTTAAAAATGGTGCCTGCCACAGGTAATATTTATTAACTTTGGGTTTGTCTTAAGGTAATAAACAGGGAAGGGGGAGGGGAGAACAAGGGTGTGAGCAGGCAGTTCTTTGTACTGCTGCTAATGAGCCAAAGTAAAGACAAGTATGTGTTAAGAAACAATCAGAATTGACCAAGGACTGCTCTGAAACTGTAAGTCATTTCAGACTTTCTTAATTTCTTACGTGGAAAAACAGGATAATCTTGTATCAGTAGGCTACTGTGGTCATAGTTTAAATTTACAAACACACAGTATTGATCAGTTATGGATACTATTTGCTAACAGAAGGGAATAAGAGAAAGTGGAAGATGTGTGTGTGTGTGTGTGTGTGTGTGTGTGTGTGTGTGTGTGTGTGTGTGTGTGTGTGTGTGTGTGTGTGTAGTAGTACCACATAATTCAAAACCTCGAGTACTAAAGGAGGAAGGCAATTTCTGTTCTAGTTGCCTGGAGTGTTAAATGACTACCCACAATCCTTGATTTAAGAGCCCATCGATACCTATGCGTAAAATAGACGTGTGGTTTCCAAATTATTGCTATGAACATTGTGGGTCCCCTGGTCCAGTCCACTAATGACCAGCATTATATCTTGGTTATACTTGACTATACTACATATGTCCATGAGGGTCTTACCCTTTGTAAAGCCACCGCCAAGGCCAATTCAAGGAGTTACTTGTCCTGCTTTCAAGCATGGTAATACCAAAGGAAATTTTAACTGACTAGGGCACCCCATCCATATCTGAAATTATGAACCACCTGTTTCAAGTCTTTCAAGTAAGACAGTTTAGGATGTCAATATACCACTCACAGATGGACAACAGAACCTCAAAGTTCATGCTGAAGAAGTTAACAGAAGCTGACAGAAAAGATGTGACCATTTATTACCCTAACTTATGCTTTTTGCATGGGAGATTTTCCAAGTCTTCAGTGGTTTAAAGTTTAGCCATTTTGAGCTGATATATGAGTGATGCCCAAGAACTATTAGACATAGTGTAGGAAACCTGGGATGAGGCTCTTTTCTGAGCTTTGATGGAGCACTACAACAGTATCCATGAAAGGATGGAAACCATATTGCCTAGAGTAATCGAACATATGGAAAAGGTTCAGGCAAACAAATAAATTAATTAGCTAAGTGTATATAGTTGGAACACACCTGTCACAGAAAATTTGAGGTAGGGGAAAAAGTCCTAGTCCTAACCCCTAGTCTCCACTAGTGAGAATAAATTTCAGCCAAATAGCAAAACCAGTAAGAGGTCCTTTAGAAACATAATGAGGTGAAGTACAGGGTAAAATAATTGTGGAAAAGAATAAATTAATAAATCTACCACATTAGTGTATAAAATCATTGAAGGAAGACAGAGGTCACTGTGGTTGGAGCAGGATCAAGCATGTTCAACAAGGAACAAGAGAAGCACTCAGTCTCCAGGATGAGACTACCTGTAAGGCCCAAAGACAAGAAGTCTGAAAATTACTTTTAAGGAGTTAGGACATTTTCTCAGAAGGTAAAGAACAGGCAGACCAAATGTTCCTATTCCTTTTGATATTGTTCATTGACTAAGAGTATTGCCTCTACCCCAGTGAAAAAATGTGGATAACAATTAATATTGAATTTAATTGTTTTATTTAGAGAAGAGAAGATGAAGAAGAGTAAGTTGGGAAGACATATGGCTTCCAAAACACAAGGGTAATGTGGGGTTACCCCATTTAAAGGTACAATATAGAATTGCCCAACCATTCAGTGCTTTCCCCAATGCATATGCATGTTCCCATGCACATGCCCACTAAGAGATGCCATCACTGACTTAAGATTGCAAAGGCCAAGTCTCAGCTCATACAGATGGAATTGGTTGACCTGGACCACCACTTTCCTCATATAATCCCTTTAATAATTGCCAGGTTTTACAAACAGTCTAAAAGTAGTTCTATAATTTTTCTCACATTTGTCAAAAGCCAGTGATGTTGGGTGGTCAGCATAACTCCCTTTTATCCCTCCACCCTTGCCCATGAGGGAACACTCCTTGGTGCACCATTTAATACTGACATAATTGATATAATCATCCTGTCACAGAGATGCTGGTTTTATGATATGGATTGTCAGTTCATCATAGGCCTCACAGCTATCAGCATTTACATAAATGATATAATGCATATAACCTTCAAGACCCCTATAGGCACCGACCGTTACTATAATTAACATTCTAAAAGTGTTCTCAGTTTTTCTCATTTCTTTCTTGATGTGCTAAAGCTAAAAAAAAAAACTGTGACCACAAAACCACGAAGCAAGCAGTGGAACACTCTAACAGGTGATCTTCAAAACTACAAATCTTTTAGTACATTTCTAGACTTAGTATTATTAACTCTGGCAAAACCTCCTACCCCTAACTTGCCTGAAAACTTACCTTGAAAAATAATTCAAACTATTAATATGCTAATATATTTAGCAAAACCGCACTTTCTTTCTCCCCACGTCCTCTTCCTCTTTTCTCTCATTTTCCACTTCTGCTTGACCTATAACCTCCTTCCTGTTTAACCATACCCTAGTCATCCTTCATCAAATTTAATGCAACCTACCCTTTCGAGCTGAGACCAGTTGTGAGGGCCTCTAATATTACCACATAAAGACTGTTACATCCTAACCAATTCTGCGTATGCACTCCACACACAACTTGCAGCCTGGAGCATGCTGTTATATAACACTTAAAAAGACTGTACACTGGTGTGACTACCTGCAAAAATCCCAATGCACACCTTACCTGCTGCAACACTGTCTTGTTATTATTCTTTCTGCTTCATTTGGTGGCATATCCCATAGCTGTGT
>NC_056732.1:1590487074-1590512993 GCF_019279795.1 Protopterus annectens | reverse complement strand
GTTAACAGCAGCTGAAAAAATGTTAAGAGTGGTGTTAGGTCTAGGAAAAGAAGAGTACAGAGAGGGAGTAGGTACTTTTGAGATGGTAAAAATATATTATATAGATTATAAAAACACACTGAGCAGATAGCTGCAGGAAAAGAGAAATGCCATGCACCAACTACTTAGTATATGCAGACACTGAGCCAATTGGAAGAACATTAGAAAAGAAACCCCAAACAGTTATGCAGTTACAGATAAAAATATAGCGAGCTGCAATCTGTCATGGTTCTCTAATGTGATTCTATCCACCAGTAACAGCACAATTATATAGAAATAATTAAACACTAGTATGAGCTGTCTACACACAACACAATTACATGAATAACATTAGTGAACAAGGTGCAGCTATGAAAATAGACCATACATACTATTATATTAAAAATTGGTGCATACAAATGCTAGCATGCAATAGTAACATCTAATAATAAAGCATAAATCATATTAGATGTCTAATACAATTCAACATAAACATATACAGTTGTAAAATGTCTAATACAATTCAACAAAAATAGGCATTTACAGTTGTAAAACACTTACTGGAGAGATACTGAGCCTTCATGGGGCCTGTAGCAGAGTGGATTGTAGTTTTAAAAATGATGCCTGCCACAGGTAATATTTATTAACTTTGGGTTTGTCTTAAGGTAATAAACAGGGAAGAGGGGGAGAACAAGGGTGTAAGCAGGCAGTTCTTTGTACTGCTGCTAATGAGCCAAAGCAAAGACCAGTATGTGTTAAGAAACAATCACAATTGACCAAGGACTGCTCTGAAACTGTAAGTCATTTCTGACTTTCTTAATTTCTCAGGTGGAAAAACAGGATAACCTTGTATCAGTAGGCTACTGTGGTCATAGTTTAAATTTACAAACACACAGTATTGATCAGTTATGGATACTATTTGCTAACAGAAGGGAATAAGAGAAAGTGGAAGATGTGTGTGTGTGTGTGTGTGTGTGTGTGTGTGTGTGTGTGTGTGTGTGTGTGTGTGTGTGTGTGTGTGTGTGTGTGTGTGTGTGGGGGGCTGCTTACAACCAAAGCAGAGTGCTCTCAGGGGAAAATGAATATTGGCTCAAACAGGTAGACACATACTCAAAGTTAACTGTAGCTGTTTGCAGACAGTTCAGACCCGGACTGCACTTTTCTTACAAGACTGTTAAAGGTGGTACCGCAGTTGAAAACTTAAGAGTGGTGTTAGGTCTAGAAAAGAAGAGTACAGAGAGGAGTAAGTACTTTTGAGATGGTAAAATATATTATAAAGATTATAAAAAACACTGAGCAAATAGCTGCAGGACAATGCCATGCACCCACTACTTAGTATATGCAGATACTGAGCCAATTGGAAGAACATTAGAAAAGAAACCCCAAACAGTTATGCAGTTACAGATAAAAATATAGCGAGCAGCAATCTGTCGTGGTTCTCTAATGTGATTCTATCCACCAGTAACAGCACAATTATATAGAAATAATTAAACACTAGTATGAGCTGTCTACACACAACACAATTACATGAATAACATTAGTGAACAAGGTGCAGCTATGAAAATAGACCATACATACTATTATATTAAAAACAAATTGGTGCATACAAATGCTAGCATGCCATAGTAACATCTAATAATAAAGCATAAATCATATTAGATGTCTAACACAATTCAACATAAACATATACAGTTGTAAAATGTCTAATACAATTCAACAAAAATAGGCATTTACAGTTGTAAAACACTTACTGGAGAGATACTGAGCCTTCATGGGGCCTGTAGCAGAGTGGATTGTAGTTTTAAAAATGGTGCCTGCCACAGGTAATATTTATTAACTTTGGGTTTGTCTTAAAATAATAAACAGGGAAGGGGGAGGGGAGAACAAGGGTGTGAGCAGGCAGTTCTTTGTACTGCTGCTAATGAGCCAAAGCAAAGACAAGTATGTGTTAAGAAACAATCACAATTGACCAAGGACTGCTCTGAAACTGTAAGTCATTTCTGAATTTCTTAATTTCTCAGGTGGAAAAACAGGATAACCTTGTATCAGTAGGCTACTGTGGTCATAGTTTAAATTTACAAACACACAGTATTGATCAGTTATGGATACTATTTGCTAACAGAAGGGAATAAGAGAAAGTGGAAGATGTGTGTGTGTGTGTGTGTGTGTGTGTGTGTGTGTGTGTGTGTGTGTGTGTGTGTGTGTGTGTGTGTGTGTGTGTGTGTGTGTGTTGGGGCCTGCTTACAACCAAAGCAGAGTGCTCTCCAGGGGAAAATGAATATTGGCTCAAACAGGTAGACACATACTCAAAGTTAACTGTAGCTGTTTGCAGACAGTTCAGACCCGGACTGCACTTTTCTTACAAGACTGTTAAAGGTGGTACCACAGTTGAAAACTTAAGAGTGGTGTTAGGTCTAGAAAAGAAGAGTACAGAGAGGAGTAAGTACTTTTGAGATGGTAAAATATATTATAAAGATTATAAAAACACACTGAGCAAATAGCTGCAGGACAATGCCATGCACCAACTACTTAGTATATGCAGATACTGAGCCAATTGGAAGAACATTAGAAAAGAAACCCCAAACAGTTATGCAGTTACAGATAAAAATATAGCGAGCAGCAATCTGTCGTGGTTCTCTAATGTGATTCTATCCACCAGTAACAGCACAATTATATAGAAATAATTAAACACTAGTATGAGCTGTCTACACACAACACAATTACATGAATAACATTAGTGAACAAGGTGCAGCTATGAAAATAGACCATACATACTATTATATTAAAAATTGGTGCATACAAATGCTAGCATGCCATAGTAACATCTAATAATAAAGCATAAATCATATTAGATGTCTAACACAATTCAACATAAACATATACAGTTGTAAAATGTCTAATACAATTCAACAAAAATAGGCATTTGCAGTTGTAAAACACTTACTGGAGAGATACTGAGCCTTCATGGGGCCTGTAGCAGAGTGGATTTGTAGTTTTAAAAATGGTGCCTGCCACAGGTAATATTTATTAACTTTGGGTTTGTCTTAAGGTAATAAACAGGGAAGGGGGAGAGGAGAACAAGGGTGTGAGCAGGCAGTTCTTTGTACTGCTGCTAATGAGCCAAAGCAAAGACAAGTATGTGTTAAGAAACAATCACAATTGACCAAGGACTGCTCTGAAACTGTAAGTCATTTCTGACTTTCTTAATTTCTCAGGTGGAAAAACAGGATAACCTTGTATCAATAGGCTACTGTGGTCATAGTTTAAATTTACAAACCCACAGTATTGATCAGTTATGGATACTATTTGCTAACAGAAGGGAATAAGAGAAAGTGGAAGATGTGTGTGTGTGTGTGTGTGTGTGTGTGTGTGTGTGTGTGTGTGTGTGTGTGTGTGTGTGTGTGTGTGTGTGTGTGTGTGTGTGTGTGTGTGTGTTGGGGGGGGCTGCTTACAACCAAAGCAGAGTGCTCTCCAGGGGAAAATGAATATTGGCTCAAACAGGTAGACACATACTCAAAGTTAACTGTAGCTGTTTGCAGACAGTTCAGACCCGGACTGCACTTTTCTTACAAGACTGTTAAAGGTGGTACCGCAGTTGAAAACTTAAGAGTGGTGTTAGGTCTAGAAAAGAAGAGTACAGAGAGGAGTAAGTACTTTTGAGATGGTAAAAATATATTATAAAGATTATAAAAAACACACTGAGCAAATAGCTGCAGGACAATGCCATGCACCAACTACTTAGTATATGCAGATACTGAGCCAATTGGAAGAACATTAGAAAAGAAACCCCAAACAGTTATGCAGTTACAGATAAAAATATAGCGAGCAGCAATCTGTCATGGTTCTCTAATGTGATTCTATCCACCAGTAACAGCACAATTATATAGAAATAATTAAACACTAGTATGAGCTGTCTACACACAACACAATTACATGAATAACATTAGTGAACAAGGTGCAGCTATGAAAATAGACCATACATACTATTATATTAAAAACAAATTGGTGCATACAAATGCTAGCATGCCATAGTAACATCTAATAATAAAGCATAAATCATATTAGATGTCTAACACAATTCAACATAAACATATACAGTTGTAAAATGTCTAATACAATTCAACAAAGTAGGCATTTACAGTTGTAAAACACTTACTGGAGAGATACTGAGCCTTCATGGGGCCTGTAGCAGAGTGGATTGTAGTTTTAAAAATGGTGCCTGCCACAGGTAATATTTATTAACTTTGGGTTTGTCTTAAGGTAATAAACAGGGAAGGGGGAGGGGAGAACAAGGGTGTGAGCAGGCAGTTCTTTGTACTGCTGCTAATGAGCCAAAGCAAAGACAAGTATGTGTTAAGAAACAATCACAATTGACCAAGGACTGCTCTGAAACTGTAAGTCATTTCTGACTTTCTTAATTTCTCAGGTGGAAAAACAGGATAACCTTGTATCAGTAGGCTACTGTGGTCATAGTTTAAATTTACAAACACACAGTATTGATCAGTTATGGATACTATTTGCTAACAGAAGGGAATAAGAGAAAGTGGAAGATGTGTGTGTGTGTGTGTGTGTGTGTGTGTGTGTGTGTGTGTGTGTGTGTGTGTGTGTGTGTGTGTGTGTGTGTGTGTGTGTGTGTGTGTGTGTGTGTGGCTGCTTACAACCAAAGAAGAGTGCTCTCCAGGGAAAATGAATATTGGCTCAAACAGGTAGACACATACTCAAAGTTAACTGTAGCTGTTTGCAGACAGTTCAGACCCGGACTGCGCTTTTCTTACAAGACTGTTAAAGGTGGTACCGCAGTTGAAAACTTAAGAGTGGTGTTAGGTCTAGAAAAGAAGAGTACAGAGAGGAGTAAGTACTTTTGAGATGGTAAAAATATATTATAAAGATTATAAAAAACACACTGAGCAAATAGCTGCAGGACAATGCCATGCACCAACTACTTAGTATATGCAGATACTGAGCCAATTGGAAGAACATTAGAAAAGAAACCCCAAACAGTTATGCAGTTACAGATAAAAATATAGCGAGCAGCAATCTGTCGTGGTTCTCTAATGTGATTCTATCCACCAGTAACAGCACAATTATATAGAAATAATTAAACACTAGTATGAGCTGTCTACACACAACACAATTACATGAATAACATTAGTGAACAAGGTGCAGCTATGAAAATAGACCATACATACTATTATATTAAAAATTGGTGCATACAAATGCTAGCATGCCATAGTAACATCTAATAATAAAGCATAAATCATATTAGATGTCTAACACAATTCAACATAAACATATACAGTTGTAAAATGTCTAATACAATTCAACAAAAATAGGCATTTACAGTTGTAAAACACTTACTGGAGAGATACTGAGCCTTCATGGGGCCTGTAGCAGAGTGGATTGTAGTTTTAAAATGGTGCCTGCCACAGGTAATATTTATTAACTTTGGGTTTGTCTTAAGGTAATAAACAGGGAAGGGGGAGGGGAGAACAAGGGTGTGAGCAGGCAGTTCTTTGTACTGCTGCTAATGAGCCAAAGCAAAGACAAGTATGTGTTAAGAAACAATCACAATTGACCAAGGACTGCTCTGAAACTGTAAGTCATTTCTGACTTTCTTAATTTCTCAGGTGGAAAAACAGGATAACCTTGTATCAGTAGGCTACTGTGGTCATAGTTTAAATTTACAAACACACAGTATTGATCAGTTATGGATACTATTTGCTAACAGAAGGGAATAAGAGAAAGTGGAAGATGTGTGTGTGTGTGTGTGTGTGTGTGTGTGTGTGTGTGTGTGTGTGTGTGTGTGTGTGTGTGTGTGTGTGTGTGTGTGTGTGGGGGGCTGCTTACAACCAAAGCAGAGTGCTCTCAGGGAAAATGAATATTGGCTCAAACAGGTAGACACATACTCAAAGTTAACTGTAGCTGTTTGCAGACAGTTCAGACCCGGACTGCACTTTTCTTACAAGACTGTTAAAGGTGGTACCGCAGTTGAAAACTTAAGAGTGGTGTTAGGTCTAGAAAAGAAGAGTACAGAGAGGAGTAAGTACTTTTGAGATGGTAAAAATATATTATAAAGATTATAAAAACACACTGAGCAAATAGCTGCAGGACAATGCCATGCACCAACTACTTAGTATATGCAGATACTGAGCCAATTGGAAGAACATTAGAAAAGAAACCCCAAACAGTTATGCAGTTACAGATAAAAATATAGCGAGCAGCAATCTGTCGTGGTTCTCTAATGTGATTCTATCCACCAGTAACAGCACAATTATATAGAAATAATTAAACACTAGTATGAGCTGTCTACACACAACACAATTACATGAATAACATTAGTGAACAAGGTGCAGCTATGAAAATAGACCATACATACTATTATATTAAAAATTGGTGCATACAAATGCTAGCATGCCATAGTAACATCTAATAATAAAGCATAAATCATATTAGATGTCTAACACAATTCAACATAAACATATACAGTTGTAAAATGCCTAATACAATTCAACAAAAATAGGCATTTACAGTTGTAAAACACTTACTGGAGAGATACTGAGCCTTCATGGGGCCTGTAGCAGAGTGGATTGTAGTTTTAAAAATGGTGCCTGCCACAGGTAATATTTATTAACTTTGGGTTTGTCTTAAGGTAATAAACAGGGAAGGGGGAGTAGAGAACAAGGGTGTGAGCAGGCAGTTCTTTGTACTGCTGCTAATGAGCCAAAGCAAAAACAAGTATGTGTAAAGAAACAATAACAATTGACCAAGGACTGCTCTGAAACTGTAAGTCATTTCTGACTTTCTTAATTTCTCAGGTGGAAAAACAGGATAATCTTGTATCAGTAGGCTACTGTGGTCATAGTTTAAATTTACAAACACACAGTATTGATCAGTTATAGATACTATTTGCTAACAGAAGGGAATAAGAGAAAGTGGAAGGTGTGTGTGTGTGTGTGTGTGTGTGTGTGTGTGTGTGTGTGTGTGTGTGTGTGTGTGTGTGTGTGTGTGTGGTGGGGGGCTGCTTACAACCAAAGCAGAGTGCTCTCAGGGAAAATGAATATTGGCTCAAACAGGTAGACACATACTCAAAGTTAACTGTAGCTGTTTGCAGACAGTTCAGACCCGGACTGCACTTTTCTTACAAGACTGTTAAAGGTGGTACCACAGTTGAAAACTTAAGAGTGGTGTTAGGTCTAGAAAAGAAGAGTACAGAGAGGAGTAAGTACTTCTGAGATGGTAAAAATGTATTATAAAGATTATAAAAAACACACTGAGCAAATAGCTGCAGGACAATGCCATGCACCAACTACTTAGTATATGCAGATACTGAGCCAATTGGAAGAACATTAGAAAAGAAACCCCAAACAGTTATGCAGTTACAGATAAAAATATAGCGAGCAGCAATCTGTCGTGGTTCTCTAATGTGATTCTATCCACCAGTAACAGCACAATTATATAGAAATAATTAAACACTAGTATGAGCTGTCTACACACAACACAATTACATGAATAACATTAGTGAACAAGGTGCAGCTATGAAAATAGACCATACATACTATTATATTAAAAATTGGTGCATACAAATGCTAGCATGCCATAGTAACATCTAATAATAAAGCATAAATCATATTAGATGTCTAACACAATTCAACATAAACATATACAGTTGTAAAATGTCTAATACAATTCAACAAAAATAGGCATTTACAGTTGTAAAACACTTACTGGAGAGATACTGAGCCTTCATGGGGCCTGTAGCAGAGTGGATTGTAGTTTTAAAAATGGTGCCTGCCACAGGTAATATTTATTAACTTTGGGTTTGTCTTAAGGTAATAAACAGGGAAGGGGAGAACAAGGGTGTGAGCAGGCAGTTCTTTGTACTGCTGCTAATGAGCCAAAGCAAAGACAAGTATGTGTTAAGAAACAATCACAATTGACCAAGGACTGCTCTGAAACTGTAAGTCATTTCTGACTTTCTTAATTTCTCAGGTGGAAAAACAGGATAACCTTGTATAAGTAGGCTACTGTGGTCATAGTTTAAATTTACAAACACACAGTATTGATCAGTTATGGATACTATTTGCTAACAGAATGGAATAAGAGAAAGTGGAAGGTGTGTGTGTGTGTGTGTGTGTGTGTGTGTGTGTGTGTGTGTGTGTGTGTGTGTGTGTGTGGTGGGGGGCTGCTTACAACCAAAGCAGAGTGCTCTCCAGGGGAAAATGAATATTGTCTCAAACAGGTAGACACATACTCAAAGTTAACTGTAGCTGTTTGCAGACAGTTAGACCCAGACTGCGCTTTTCTTACAAGACTGTTAAAGGTGGTACCGCAGTTGAAAACTTAAGAGTGGTGTTAGGTCTAGAAAAGAAGAGTACAGAGAGGAGTAAGTACTTTTGAGATCGTAAAAATATATTATAAAGATTATAAAAAACACACTGAGCAAATAGCTGCAGGACAATGCCATGCACCAACTACTTAGTATATGCAGATACTGAGCCAATTGGAAGAACATTAGAAAAGAAACCCCAAATAGTTATGCAGTTACAGATAAAAATATAGCGAGCAGCAATCTGTCGTGGTTCTCTAATGTGATTCTATCCACCAGTAAAAGCACAATTATATAGAAATAATTAAACTCTAGTATGAGCTGTCTACACACAACACAATTACATGAATAACATTAGTGAACAAGGTGCAGCTATGAAAATAGACCATACATACTATTATATTAAAAACAAATTGGTGCATACAAATGCTAGCATGCCATAGTAACATCTAATAATAAAGCATAAATCATATTAGATGTCTAACAATTCAACATAAACATATACAGTTGTAAAATGTCAAATACAATTCAACAAAAATTGGCATTTACAGTTGTAAAACACTTACTGGAGAGATACTGAGCCTTCATGGGGCCTGTAGCAGTGTGGATTGTAGTTTTAAAAATGGTCCCTGCCACAGTTAATATTTATTAAGTTTGGGTTTGTCTTAAGGTAATAAACAAGACTAGCCAAGTAAAGAGAGATGGGAATACGGCCTGGCATCCGCCTTTTAATACATGCCAAGCTATTAAGTATCCATATGCTCTATCTTTTAATGTTTCAAATTGTTGGATATGCACGGCTATCCCTACTGTACATGGTGGTCTAATGTTAGGTACAGTCCCTTTGGGGGAAAATGATACATGGACTAATTTACTATTTGAAACTTCAAATGTAGCCTTAAAGGACAAAATAGCATTACCCCTCATGGGTCGCCAGAATGGAACTGTATGTTTTCAAAGATTAGGTAAGATTAAGGTTGGATGGAGTCAGTGTAATGTAACCATAATTCATAACTGTACAATAGATGGGCACTGTGCAACGAGTTTCAAGCCTATAAGAGTGCTTGTTAATAGTACAGGGCTTATTAATGGCACAAGTTTCTTTGAAAAAATCTTATCTGTGTATGAACTTTTGTTTAAAGGGCTGCAAGACAAAGGAAATCACTCTGTTCCAGTCAATATTACACTTAAAGTAAATGATTGTTATTTTATCTGTGGTAGAAAAGCATACAAATGGTTACCAAGGAATTGGTCAGGCAGTTGTTTTTTGGGTTATTTAGCACCAGCTATAAGACATACATTTTCTCTTCCCCAAGGTAAAATACGAAATGTATGTGCTGTTAATAAACCTGTTAATCCCGTAGGTAACGTTGATGCATCCTGGATCTATCACCACGATTTGGCCCATAGTAGCAGCAAGGGACTATCACACATGGACTTGGGCGATGATGTTATTTCCTGGGCTGGTATTCTTCCAGCTTATGGGACAGTAAAATCCATTTGGGAGCTCAGAAAACTGTCAAAACTGTTAAAAACCCTGGGCAATGCAACTTTTTCTGCGCTAGAATTGGTGACGGATGAGTTAACTGCAATGAGGACTGTAGCATTGCAGAATCGTATGGCGCTCGATTTCACCCTAGCGGTGAAAGGAGGTACTTGTGAGTGTTGTCCGTTCATTACAGACAACGAATATGACATTAACAGCCATCTGGAGATCCTACAACAAGTTTCTAAACTTACAAAACCAGGACAAAATCCATTAACTGACTTTTTCCAAAATTGGTTTGGAAATTGGGGAACAGTACTTATGAATGTCTTAATTGCTATATGTGTTGGTGCCATTATATTCCTACTGTTGGGTTGTTGCTGCATTCCTTGCATCCGAATGATAATATCAAGTGTATTGTCTGCCAATGCAACTAAAGCTTATTATTCAGAATATACAGAACATGAGTCATGCGAAAAACTGTATAAATAAAATGTATTACTGGTGATACAAAGTGTTGTAAGGGGGGAAATGTAGTAAGAATCTTTGTGTTCAACATCTTTGTATCATGTATAGTAAGGGTTAAAATGTGAAATTGCATTGCAAGTAAAGAAGCAAGTTAAAATAAGTTGTTTTTCTTGTAAAGAATTTGCTGACGAAAGATGAATGCACAGATGCTACCTTGGTCCAGGCACAAGCTTATCTTGTAACTGACCTCTGACAACCTAAGGCTCCAGTATGTGAATTTATAGCCTTGACTGAAATTCCTTGTCTAGTAACCAGCTGCTGTGTACGTGAAGAAGAGGGTATAAAAACCCATATAAAGTGTACAGAAATTAGACTGCTGACATACCATGTACTTTGTAGCATGTCTCCATGCATGTAAAATAAACCTTTTTTGCTTATTTTTATCTGCGTGATTCTTCCAGTATATGTTAAGAGTATTAAAATCTTTTGACAAATGTCTAATACAATTCAACAAAAATAGGCATTTACAGTTGTAAAACACTTACTGGAGAGATACTGAGCCTTCATGGGGCCTGTAGCAGAGTGGATTGTAGTTTTAGAAATGGTGCCTGCCACAGGTAATATTTATTAACTTTGGGTTTGTCTTAAGGTAATAAACAGGGAAGGGGGAGGGGAGAACAAGGGTGTGAGCAGGCAGTTCTTTGTACTGCTGCTAATGAGCCAAAGCAAAGACAAGTATGTATTGAGAAACAATCACAATTGACTAAGGACTGCTCTGAAACTGTAAGTCATTTCTGACTTTCTTAATTTCTCAGGTGGAAAAACAGGATAACCTTGCATCAGTAGGCTTCTGTGCTCATAGTTTAAATTTACAAACACACAGTATTGATCAGTTATGGATACTATTTGCTAACAGAAGGGAATAAGAGAAAGTGGAAGATGTGTGTGTGTGTGTGTGTGTGTGTGTGTGTGTGTGTGTGTGTGTGTGTGTGTGTGTGTGGTGGGGGGGCTGCTTACAACCAAAGCAGAGTGCTCTCCAGGGGAAAATAAATATTGGCTCAAACAGGTAGACACATAGTCAAAGTTAACTGTAGCTGTTTGCAGACAGTTCAGACCCGGACTGCGCTTTTCTTACAAGACTGTTAAAGGTGGTACTGCAGTTGAAAACTTAAGAGTAGTGTTAGGTCTAGAAAAGAAGAGTACAGAGAGGAGTAAGTACTTTGAGATGGTAAAAATATATTATAAAGATTATAAAAAACACACTGAGCACATAGCTGCAGGACAATGCCATGCCCCAACTACTTAGTATATGCAGATACTGGAGCCAATTGGAAGAACATTAGAAAAGAAACCCCAAACAGTTATGCAGTTACAGAGAAAAATATAGCGAGCAGCAATTTGTCGTAGTTCTCTAATGTGATTCTATCCACCAGTAACAGCACAATTATATAGAAATAATTAAACACTAGTATGAGCTGTCTACACACAACACAATTACATGAATAACATTAGTGAACAAGGTGCAGCTGTGAAAATAGACCATACATACTATTATATTAAAACTAATTGGTGCATACAAATGCTAGCATGCCATAGTAACATCTAATAATAAAGCTTAAATCATATTAGATGTCTAACACAATTCAACATAAACATATACAGTTGTAAAATGTCTAATACAATTCAACAAAAATAGGCATTTACAGTTGTAAAACACTTACTGGAGAGATACTGAGCCTTCATGGTGCCTGTAGCAGAGTGGATTGTAGTTTTAGAAATGGTGCCTGCCACAGGTAATATTTATTAACTTTGGGTTTGTCTTAAGGTAATAAACAGGGAAGGGGGAGGGGAGAACAAGGGTGTGAGCAGGCAGTTCTTTGTACTGCTGCTAATGAGCCAAAGCAAAGACAAGTATGTATTGAGAAACAATCACAATTGACTAAGGACTGCTCTGAAACTGTAAGTCATTTCTGACTTTCTTAATTTCTCAGGTGGAAAAACAGGATAACCTTGCATCAGTAGGCTTCTGTGCTCATAGTTTAAATTTACAAACACACAGTATTGATCAGTTATGGATACTATTTGCTAACAGAAGGGAATAAGAGAAAGTGGAAGATGTGTGTGTGTGTGTGTGTGTGTGTGTGTGTGTGTGTGTGTGTGTGTGTGTGTGGTGGGGGGGCTGCTTACAACCAAAGCAGAGTGCTCTCCAGGGGAAAATAAATATTGGCTCAAACAGGTAGACACATAGTCAAAGTTAACTGTAGCTGTTTGCAGACAGTTCAGACCCGGACTGCGCTTTTCTTACAAGACTGTTAAAGGTGGTACTGCAGTTGAAAACTTAAGAGTGGTGTTAGGTCTAGAAAAGAAGAATACAGAGAGGAGTAAGTACTTTTGAGATGGTAAAAATATATTATAAAGATTATAAAAAACACACTGAGCACATAGCTGCAGGACAATGCCATGCCCCAACTACTTAGTATATGCAGATACTGAGCCAATTGGAAGAACATTAGAAAAGAAACCCCAAACAGTTATGCAGTTACAGAGAAAAATATAGCGAGCAGCAATTTGTCGTAGTTCTCTAATGTGATTCTATCCACCAGTAACAGCACAATTATATAGAAATAATTAAACACTAGTATGAGCTGTCTACACACAACACAATTACATGAATAACATTAGTGAACAAGGTGCAGCTGTGAAAATAGACCATACATACTATTATATTAAAAACTAATTGGTGCATACAAATGCTAGCATGCCATAGTAACATCTAATAATAAAGCTTAAATCATATTAGATGTCTAACACAATTCAACATAAACATATACAGTTGTAAAATGCTTAATACAATTCAACAAAAATAGGCATTTACAGTTTTAAAACACTTACTGGAGAGATACTGAGCCTTCATGGCGCCTGTAGCAGAGTGGATTGTAGTTTTAAAATGGTGCCTGCCACAGGTAACATTTATTAACTTTGGGTTTGTCTTAAGGTAATAAACAGGGAAGGGGGAGGGGAGAACAATGGTGTGAGCAGGCAGTTCTTTGTACTGCTGCTAATGAGCCAAAGCAAAGATAAGTATGTGTTAAGAAACAATCACAATTGACCAAGGACTGCTCTGAAACTGTAAGTCATTTCTGACTTTCTTAATTTCTCAGGTGGAAAAACAGGATAACCTTGTATCAGTAGGCTACTGTGGTCATAGTTTAAATTTACAAACACACAGTATTGATCAGTTATGGATACTATTTGCTAACAGAAGGGAATAAGAGAAAGTGGAAGGTGTGTGTGTGTGTGTGTGTGTGTGTGTGTGTGTGTGTGTGTGTGTGTGTGTGTGTGTGTGTGTGTGTGTGTGTGTGTGTGTGTGTGTGTGTGTGTGTGTGTGTGTGTGTGTGTGTGTGTGAGTTGGGGGGGCTGCTTACAACCAAAGAAGAGTGCTCTCCAGGGGAAAATGAATATTGGCTCAAACAGGTAGACACATACTCAAAGTTAACTGTAGCTGTTTGCAGACAGTTCAGACCCGGACTGCGCTTTTCTTACAAGACTGTTAAAGGTGGTACCGCAGTTGAAAACTTAAGAGTGGTGTTAGGTCTAGAAAAGAAGAGTACAGAGAGGAGTAAGTACTTTTGAGATGGTAAAAATATATTATAAAGATTATAAAAAACACACTGAGCAAATAGCTGCAGGACAATGCCATGCACCAACTACTTAGTATATGCAGATACTGAGCCAATTGGAAGAACATTAGAAAAGAAACCCCAAACAGTTATGCAGTTACAGATAAAAATATAGCGAGCAGCAATCTGCCGTGGTTCTCTAATGTGATTCTATCCACCAGTAACAGCACAATTATATAGAAATAATTAAACGCTAGTATGAGCTGTCTACACACAACACAATTACATGAGTAACATTAGTGAACAAGGTGCAGCTATGAAAATAGACCATACATACTATTTTATTAATAACAAATTGGTGCATACAAATGCTAGCATGCCATAGTAACATCTAATAGTAAAGCATAAATCATATTAGATGTCTAACACAATTCAACATAAACATATACAGTTGTAAAATGTCTAATACAATTGAACAAAAATAGGCATTTGCAATTGTAAAACACTTATTGGAGAGATACTGAGCCTTCATGGGGCCTGTAGCAGAGTGGATTGTAGTTTTAAAAATGGTGCATGCCACAGGTAATATTTATTAACTTTGGGTTTGTCTTAAGGTAATAAACATGGAAGGGGGATGGGAGAACAAGGGTGTGAGCAAGCAGTTTTTTGTACTGCTGCTAATGAGCCAAAGCAAAGACAAGTATGTGTTAAGAAACAGTCACAATTGACCAAGGACTGCTCTAAAACTGTAAGTCATTTCTGACTTTCTTAATTTCTCAGGTGGAAAAACAGGATAGCCTTGTATCAGTAGGCTACTGTGGTCATAGTTTAAATTTACATACACACAGTATTGATCAGTTATGGATACTATTTGCTAACAGAAGGGAATAAGAGAAAGTGGAAGATCTGTGTGTGTGTCTGTGTGTGTGTGTGTGTGTGTGTGTGTGTGTGTGTGTGTGTGTGTGTGTGTGTGGTGGGGGGGAGGGCTGCTTACAACCAAAGCAGAGTGCTCTCCAGGGGAAAATGAATATTGGCTCAAACAGGTAGACACATACTCAACGTTAACTGTAGCTGTTTGCAGACAGTTCAGACCTGGACTGCGCTTTTCTTACAAGACTGTTAAAGGTGGTACCGCAGTTGAAAACTTAAGAGTGGTGTTAGGTCTAGAAAATAAGAGTACAGAGAGGAGCAAGTACTTTTGAGATGGTAAAAATATATTATAAAGATTATAAAAAACACACTGAGCAAATAGCTGCAGGACAATGCCATGCACCAACTACTTAGTATATGCAGATACTGAGCCAATTGGAAGAACATTAGAAAAGAAACCCCAAACAGTTATGCAGTTACAGATAAAAATATAGCGAGCAGCAATCTGTCATAGTTCTCTAATGTGATTCTATCCACCAGTAACAGCACAATTATATAGATATAATTAAACACTAGTATGAACTGTCTACACACAACACAATTACATGAACATTAGTGAACAAGGTGCAGCTATGATAATAGACCATACATACTATTATATTAAAAATTGGTGCATAGAAATGCTAGCATGCCATAGTAACATCTAATAATAAAGCATAAATCATATTAGATGTCTAACACAATTCAACATAAACATATACAGTTGTAAAATGTTGTAGTAAGAATCTTTGTGTTCAACATCTTTGTATCATGTATAGTAAGGGTTATAATGTGAAATTGCATTGCAAGCAAAGAAGGAAGTTAAAATAAGTTGTTGTTTTTCTTGTAAAGAATTTGCTGACCAAAGAGGAATGCACAGATGCTACCTTGGTCCAGGCACAAGCTTATCTTGTAACTGACTTCTGACCATCTAAGGCTCCAGTATGTGAATTTATAGCCTTGAATGAAATTCCTTGTCTAGTAACCAGCTGCTGTGTACGTGAAGAAGAGGGTATAAAAACCCATGTAAAGTGTACAGAAATTAGACTGCTGACATACCATGTACTTTGTAGCATGTCTCCATGCATGTAAAATAAACCTTTTTTGCTTATTTTTATCTGCGTGATTCTTCCAGTATATGTTAATAGTATTAAAATCTTTTGACATTTCTGGCGCCCAAGACCGTGGGGCCACCACTTCATGGTATGAATCGCATAAGAGGGACTGAAAAACCTGTACAGGAAAGGGAGAACGAATCTCGGGCTCCCTTGAATGGAAAGACCTCCGACAAAGAAGTCGTAAGTAGAGGCCAGTCACTCTTAGATTCGATCCGTGGGACGGTGACGAACGGGGCGAAAGAACAGCAGAAAGGTAAGTGTAACATTTTTTTTCTTTCTTTTTGTATTGTTCTCTTTTTAAAAAGAACAAAGGGACTAGTCATAAAGGAATTTTTTTTGTTTAAATTTTACAAAAGACTGGTAGAGATCTCAGGAAAAGGAAACAGTTTTTCTTTTAAATAAGAAAAATGGGAAACAATTTTTCTTTTAAATAAGAAAAATGGGAATAGGAAGCAGTTGTTGTGCTAGTAAGGGTTGCTTAAATAAAAGGACTGAAGATGAGGAATATATGTTTAAATTACATCCAAGAAAAAAAAAAAAAAAAAAACTTAAAATACATAAAAAATGAAAGACAAATTATGGATTTAGTGGTAACTTAAATAGATCAGAATGTCAAAATTTGGTGAGAGATCTGCGTAGGGACGCAGGAGGCAAAGTTAAAAATCCAGTAAAGGTGGGATTCCCTCAAGCACAGAAATGGTTAAAAGAAGCTAATAAGAGGCATAGGGAACAATTTTTGAATAAGGAAAGTGGTGGCTCGAGTGCAAAAAGGTGCATTTTTTGTCCATAAAGAAGATGACGTACCAACTGCATCAGGAATCTTGGCTAAGCGTATGAAAATCCAGGATGAAATGTTGCAGGGAGGGCAAGGGGAGTTACATTACTGGTATAGTAATGATCTTATTAAAACAGGACCACAAAGCGTGGCCAATGAGTTAACTAACCTAGCTTTGAGCAAATATAGTACGGCTATTCAGTTACCAGAGGCTGCCAAACAACTACACTGTACAATGTATTACAGGAAAAATGTGGGACCTGATCCCAAGTATGAGGAACAATTTTTTAAACACAAGGTGACCAGGATCCTATTACAAAATCTTTATTGGGACAGGGCAAGGAACTCCGCAGTTACTTGTAGTCTCACAAGAGACATGCAACAGCTTTTTCAAAATGCCTCAATCCCACATGTATCTGTGACTAGGGAAGAACAAATGGCATGGTATATAGTTGGGAAAAAGGTTACTGATTGGTCAAAAATGACACTGGAACAGCTGGTATGTAAAGGGGTTCAGGTACAAAGACTAAATTGGGTCACCCAGGCTAGACCAACAGTGCACCTCCGTGAAGACAGGCTAACGCCACCTGGGGGAGGGCCATTCTGACTATGCTTTCTGACCCCACAAAAAGAATTAAAACTACAGTCAGTACCAAAATCCTTATGGTCCCTAGGACAGCACGATATTGGGCTAATGAAAACAGCAGGACAGGTTAAAATAACTCCAAAATCCGATTTTAGACCTCATAAGCGTCAGTATCCATTAAGTAAAAAGGCAGAAGTAGGCATTTTTCCAGTGATCACGGCTCTACTGAGAGCTGGGGTTTTAATTCCATGTACAGATTCACTGTGTAACACACCCTTGTTCCCAGTAAGGAAACCGGATGGGACATGGAGAATGGTACAGGATCTGCAGGCTGTAAATGCTGCTGTAGTGCCAAGGGCTCCTATGGTCCCAGATCCATCTGTTTTGTTAAATGATATCCTTCCCACGGATAAGTATTTTTCTGTTATTGACATTAGTAACGCATTCTTTTCTATTCCCCTACAGGAAGATAGTAGGTTTTGGTTCGCTTTTACGTTTATGAGCAAGCGGTACATATACACACGACTACCGCAGGGATATTGTGAAAGCCCTACAATCTTTTCACAAGAAATGTCGACAAACCTGGCACAGTTTCAACCAGAGCATGGCTGTCATCTACTATTGTACGTGGACGACATCTTACTGGCTGCACCCACGGAGGCTGTCTGTGAGTCCGAAACTATTCGGTTATTGCATTTTTTGGCGAAAGAGGGACATAAGGTAAATAAATCTAAATTACAACTTTGTAAAACTGAAGTACGGTATCTAGGCTATACCATTTCAATTGCTGGTAGACAACTAGATAACTGTAGAAAAGAAGCTATTTTACAGGCACCAATGCCCAGCACAAAAAAAGAAATGATGTCATTTTTAGGAATAACAAATTTTTGTCCTAGTTGGATTCCCAACTATGCAGAGGAAGTAAGTCCACTTTCGGAACTTATTTTCGCACTTCCCATGGCAGCACATGACGCGCTGCAATGGACGGATAAGGCAATACAGGCATTTACTAGAGTAAAGCAATTGATAGCAGGATCTGCAACACTTAGCTTCCCTGACTATACAAAACCCTTTGTTCAGACAGTAGATTGTAAGCAAGGCTTTATGACATTGGTTCAGTTGCAAACCTATGGAAATAAGTTGAGACCATTAGC
This sequence comes from Protopterus annectens, assembly GCF_019279795.1. Lineage (NCBI taxonomy): Eukaryota > Metazoa > Chordata > Ceratodontiformes > Protopteridae > Protopterus > Protopterus annectens. The sequence continues at coordinate 1,590,494,533 of NC_056732.1, read as the reverse complement.
TTTTTATTCTAGTAAATTGGACACAGTGGCACGATCATTGCCACACTGTGTACAGGCAGTAGTCACAGCCGCACAGGCTGTGCAAGCGTCTGCGACCCTAGTTTTGTTTCATGACCTTACCTTACGAGTACCACACTCTGTCGTGGTAATACTACTACAGGATAAAGTTACCTTTCTCTCTCTTAGTAGACACTTATCCTGCATGACAACGTTACTATCACAACCACACATGACCATTGAGCGATGCACCACTCTTAATCCAGCCATGCTGTTACCTACAGCTGACGATGGTGCTCCTCACGTGTGTTTAGATTTAATACACTCTAATGTCTTACCAAGACCAAATCTTAAGGACCAACATTTGGCAAATTCAGATTGGACCCTTTTTGTAGATGGGTCAGCATGTAAAAATGAGGCAGGCATTACACAACTGGGTTATGCAGTCACAACTGAGACTACGGTACTAGAGGCAAGACCCCTCCCCAGGAACCTGTCCGCACAAGCGGCCAAATTGATTGCTTTGTCCAGAGCATGCACCATCTCCAAGGATAAGGCAGTTACTATCTACACAGATAGTCAGTATGCTTTTTCCACGGTCCATGTCTTTGCACAGCAATGGAAAAATAGGGGAATGGTTACGGCCTCAGGAAAGGAAATAACCCACAAGGATTTAATCCTTAGCCTCTTACAAGCTGTCCAACTGCCACGGGGACTGGCCATCTGCAAGTGCGCAGCGCACACGAATGCCAAGGATCCAGTACTACTTGGAAATGCACTGACTAACAAAGCTGCAAAAAGTGTAGCCTTAACCTTTACTTTTGCACTCGAGACCACACAGAAGGAACTTTATCCTACAGATAAATTTGATCTACAAACTTTAGAAGTAATGCAGGAACTTGGTACAGTTCGGGAAAAACAGCGATGGGTTAAATATGGGGCTATTCAAAAGCAGGGAGTTTTTGTAGGTCCAAATGATAAGTATGTCTTGCCAACAAACCTTTTTAGGTATGCCTCATTAGTGACGCATGGCCCATCTCATCTGGGCCCTGCTGCTATGGTTCAAATGATCCAGCAAATTTTCTGGACCAAGGGCTTTATAGCATACCCTAAACGATTTTGTTTATCGTGCCTGCTTTGTGCACGATACCATGGTGGTGGGGTGCGGATCACCCCAGCAGCTTTTCCGCTGCCTCCGTATCCATTTCACACAATCTGTATGAATTTTATTGAACTAACTCCTGTTCAACAGAAGCGATTTTTGTTAGTCATTATTGACGCTTTTACGAAATGGGTTGAAGCTTTTCCGGTAGCACACCCAGATGCACTGTCGGAAGCCAAGGCCCTTACAAATAACATTATCCCTCATTTTGGGCTACCTACACGCATCTATTCTGATAATGGCACACATTTCGTAAACCAAGTTATTCAAAAGCTGGCCGCCGTTTTTCAGATTGAGTTAAAACACCATTGTGCCTACCACCCACAGTCAGCAGGGTTGGTTGAATGCCATAATGGCATTCTCAAAGGCAAGTTACGTAAACTCATGGCCGAGACACATCAGTCTTGGATAAACTGCTTACCTCTGGCACTCCTGTCCATGCATACCACTCCCACCTCAAAAGGGGTCACACCATTTGAATTATTATACGGGAGACCTTATTACGTCCCGCAGTGGCAAAATTTTTGCCTGCGGAACGTGAGGGGGGTGACGAGATAGCAGATTACATGAGGAAATTGTTGCTGACCAGAACTAACACTTCTCTAACGAATGATTGCTTTTCAGATCAGAAGAACAACAGGATCCTGGAAGCGAAACCCGGGAACTGGGTTTGGATTAAAATTGTCAAGAGGAAGACGTGGGTCTCCCCCAAGTGGGAAGGTCCATACCAGGTTTTGATAGCAACACCTACAGCAGTCCGAATAAAAAAAAAAGAACATCGTGGATCCATCTGACACACTGTAAACTGGTAAAACAGTTTGAACTGGACAAAAACTTGAGTTCCCCTGAGGAACACTGATTAGTAGTAATCTTGTTTTGTATGAATATCTGACTATTGTAGCAATGCAGAGAAATACCGGAAGGGAGTAGCCTTTCCCACAAAAGCATTCCAAACTAATTTTGTTGTTAATAAGTGTGATTGTTACTTTTCTGTTTTGGCCATTTTTATTTTAAAACAAGACTAGCCAAGTAAAGAGAGATGAGAATACGGCCTGGCATCCGCCTTTTAATACATGCCAAGCTATTAAGTATGCATATGCTCTATCTTTTAATGTTTCAAATTGTTGGATATGCACGGCTATCCCTACTGTACATGGTGGTCTAAAGTTAGGTACAGTCCCTTTGGGGGCAAATGATACATGGACTAATTTACTATTTGAAACTTCAAATGTAGCCTTAAAGGACAAAATAGCATTACCCCTCATGGGTTGCCAGAATGGAACTGTATGTTTTCAAAGATTAGGCAAGATTAAGGTTGGATGGAGTCAGTGTAATGTAACCATAATTCATAACTGTACAATAGATGGGCACTGTGCAACGAGTTTCAAGCCTATAAGAGTGCTTGTTAATAGTACAGGGCTTATTAATGGCACAAGTTTCTTTGAAAAAATGTTATCTGTGTATGACCTTTTGTTTAAAGGGCTGCAAGACAAAGGAAATCACTCTGTTCCAGTCAATATTACACTTAAAGTAAATGATTGTTATTTTATCTGTGGTAGAAAAGCATACAAATGGTTACCAAGGAATTGGTCAGGCAGTTGGTTTTTGGGTTATTTAGCACCAGCTATAAGACATACATTTTCTCTTCGTCAAGGTAAAATACAAAATGTACGTGCTGTTAATAAACCTGTTAATCCCATAGGTAACGTTGATGCATCCTGGATCTATCACCACGATTTGGCCCATAGTAGCAGCACGGGGCTATCACACATGGACTTGGGCGATGATGTTATTTCCTGGGCTGGTATTCTTCCAGCTTATGGGACAGTAAAATCCATTTGGGAGCTCAGAAAACTGTCAAAACTGTTGAAAACCCTGAGCAATGCAACTTTTTCTGCGCTAGAATTGGTGACGGATGAGTTAACTGCAATGAGGACTATAGCATTGCAGAATCGTATGGCGCTCGATTTCATCCTAGCGGTGAAAGGAGGTACTTGCGAGTGTTGTCCGTTCATTAAAGACAACGAATATGACATTAACAGCCATCTGGAGATCCTACAAGTTTCTAAACTTACAAAACCTGGACAAAATCCATTAACTGACTTTTTCCAAAATTGGTTTGGAAATTGGGGAACAGTACTTACGAATGTCTTAATTGCTATATGTGTTGGTGCCATTATATTCCTACGGTTGGGTTGTTGCTGCATTCCTTGCATCCAAATGATAATATCAAGTGTATTGTCTGCCAATGCAAATAAAGCTTATTATTCTGAATATACAGAACATGAGTCATGCGAAAAACTGTATAAATAAAATGTATTTCTGGTGATACAAAGTGTTGTAAGGGGGGAAATGAAGTAAGAATCTTTGTGTTCAACATCTTTGTATCATGTATAGTAAGGGTTAAAATGTGAAATTGCATTGCAAGCAAAGAAGGAAGTTAAAATAAGTTGTTTTTCTTGTAAAGAATTTGCTGACGAAAGAGGAATGCACAGATGCTACCTTGGTCCAGGCACAAGCTTATCTTGTAACTGACCTCTGACCATCTAAGGCTCCAGTATGTGAATTTATAGCCTTGACTGAAATTCCTTGTCTAGTAACCAGCTGCTGTGTACGTGAAGAAGAGGGTATAAAAACACATGTAAAGTGTACAGAAATTAGACTGCTGACATACCATGTACTTTGTAGCATGTCTCCATGCATGTAAAATAAACCTTTTTAGCTTATTTTTATCTGCGTGATTCTTCCAGTATATGTTAAGAGTATTAAAACCTTTTGACAAATGTCTAATACAATTCAACAAAAATAGGCATTTACAGTTGTAAAACACTTACTGGAGAGATACTGAGCCTTCATGGGGCCTGTAGCAGAGTGGATTGTAGTTTTAAAAATGGTGCCTGCCACAGGTATTATTTATTAACTTTGGGTTTGTCTTAAGGTAATAAACAGGGAAGGGGAAGGGGAGAACAAGGGTGTGAGCAGGCAGTTCTTTGTACTGCTGCTAACGAGCCAAAGCAAAGACAAGTATGTATTAAGAAACAATCACAATTGACCAAGGACTGCTCTGAAACTGTAAGTCATTTCTGACTTTCTTAATTTCTCAGGTGGAAAAACAGGATAACCTTGTATCAGTAGGCTACTGTGCTCATAGTTTAAATTTACAAACACACAGTATTGATCAGTTATGGATACTATTTGCTAACAGAAGGGAATAAGAGAAAGTGGAAGATGTGTGTGTGTGTGTGTGTGTGTGTGTGTGTGTGTGTGTGTGTGTGTGTGTGTGTGTGTGTGTGTGTGTGTGTGTGTGTGTGTGGTGGGGGGGGGGGCTGCTTACAACCAAAGCAGAGTGCTCTCCAGGGGAAAATGAATATTGGCTCAAACAGGTAGACACATACTCAAAGTTAACTGTAGCTGTTTGCAGACAGTTCAGACCCGGACTGCACTTTTCTTACAAGACTGTTGAAGGTGGTACCGCAGTTGAAAACTTAAGAGTGGTGTTAGGTCAAGAAAAGAAGAGTACAGAGAGAAGTAAGTACTTTTGAGATAGTAAAAATATATTATAAAGATTATAAAAAACACACTGAGCACATAGCTGCAGGACAATGCCATGCACCAACTACTTAGTATATGCAGATACTGAGCCAATTGGAAGAACATTAGAAAAGAAACCCCAAACAGTTATGCAGTTACAGATAAAAATATAGCGAGCAGCAATCTGTCGTGGTTCTCTAATGTGATTCTATCCACCAGTAACAGCACAATTATATGGAAGTAATTAAACACTAGTATGAGCTGTCTACACACAACACAATTACATGAATAACATTAGTGAACAAGGTGCAGCTATGAAAATAGACCATACATACTATTATATTAAAAACAAATTGGTGCATACAAATGCTAGCATGCCTTAGTAACATCTAATAATAAAGCATAAATCATATTAGATGTCTAACACAATTCAACATAAACATATACAGTTGTAAAATGTCTAATACAATTCAACAAAAATAGGCATTTACAGTTGTAAAACACTTACTGGAGAGATACTAAGCCTTCATGGGGCCTGTAGCAGAGTGGATTGTAGTTTTAAAAATGGTGCCTGCCACAGGTAATATTTATTAACTTTGGGTTTGTCTTAAAGAGGCAATCCCAGGGATTTTTTGTTTTGATTCAGCCTTTGTTTACATTTCAGGTTTACCTTGATGAGCATGCTCACTTTTGGCTGAGGCGGTTGGGGAAGATTGCCTGCAGGAAGCTTCAAAGGTGTTAGCCAAATTCCATCTCAAATTGCAGTTCTACTGACAACAGTCTCAGTGTCACCCATTCATTAGTTGAATCTGTGCATTTGCCCATTGAGAAAAGTAGCCTTTCAGGCATTTAATGACCTAACTACTGCTGCTGTTACTATAGAAAACACAGCAGTAATGCAATACTTTTAAAGGGGCATTATTTTGTTTCTAAAATCAGTTACTTGCTAGAATACTTTATCTTTTAGTGCAGTGTAAGTCATATATTTACACAGAGGCAGGATTTTTAGAGAAGGTTGATAGCATACTGTATGATAGATGTCACAAACTTCAGTGTAGTTTGGTTGTTATTAGGAAATGCTAAGACTTTATTTACTGTTTGTTCTTTTGTATTTCCCTTCCCCCACCCACAAGCCATTAGATTAGTTGATTTAGTCACACTCAAATCTGCATTCTTGGGGCATGGCCAAGGATGAACACAGGATAGCAGCAGATTTCTTCAGCTCCACCAATTTCATTACACTGACAGGAATTAATTACTTAAAAAATTAATTTTTGAAGTAATTTTCTTTCTAAATACGTTTGTTTTATATAGTTCTTGAACTATATCTAAAAAAGAAAGGAAATCTTAACAATATTCCTGTCAGAAATCACTGTGGAAATTTTCCTGTCAGTTTATCAGTCTGAAATGAGTTCCAGTAAGACAAATTCTCAAGACTCCAGCATCAAGAAAGAACTTCAGTCTCTGATAATTATAATCCAGCAACTTACTGATAAAATGGATACTAAAATAGACACCTTCATAGAAAAACTACAAAACAAATAGACCTGTTACATACAGACCTGCAACAACAGAAGAACCAGATGACAGGCATAGAAGAAGCTGTGAATGACATGGAAAATAGAATCCAAGAAGAGGAAATCAACATTGAGTTTCTGCTGAAACAAAATACACATTTACAAACAAAGCTGGATGACCTGGAAAATAGATCTAGGCGCAATAACATTAGGATTTTTGGACTGCCAGAAAATATTGAAGGTAACAATATTACTTCTTTTTTAACAACTTGGCTCCCTAAAACTTTAGACTTACCAGAAGCATTCTCTTTTGGCATCGAAAGAGCACACAGATCTATAGCTAATACTAACTCTAACAAAAAATATCCTAGATCAGTTATAGTTAGATTTCTATCATCTTTTGATAAAGAGATGGTTCTTAAATCTGCTTGGGCTAAAGCTCCTGTTAAGATTAATGAGACAACTGTGTGTTTTGACAATGACTATTCTTCCATGGTAATAGCTAAAAGAAAAGTTTTTCTGCCACTAATAAGGAGCTTAAAAAAGCACAGTTTAAAACATACCTTCTGTTTCCTGCCAAGCTTAAAATCTTCCTTCCTGATGGTCCTAAGGTTTTCAATGATTTAGACTCTGCTTTACTGTTTGTCAAAGAAAAAAGGATTTTGGATAAAATAGAAGAAATGGAATGGGCTAGTTCTTCATTAAAGAGATTGGCAACTGAAGCTTCTTGGAAGACTTCAGAGAAGAAGAGACTAAAAAACAAATGATTTGTTATATGTTTTTTTTCTCTCTCATCATTTTAGTTCATTATTAATCTTTTTGAATATAGTTCCTGCATTTCCAGAAAGCTACAAATATTTTGGAAAAGATTTAATCAAAGTTATTCTCTATGTACAAAGAAATGTTTTGTTTCATAACCAGTCAAAATACCTGAAGATTTAATGGCAAGCTGTGATTCAATTTGTTTCTCTTTCTGAAAAGAAGTAAGGTTAGTAATTTGATACATTTTTTATCTTTACCTTTTTTTCCTTCTCCTTTTATTATTTTCTTTGTTTAAACAATGACATTCTATTTAGATTATGTAGTGGGTAAAGGGTGGGGGAGGGCAGGGAGAGAACAGCAATGAAAATATCATTAATAGAATAATAACATATTTATTCCTTGTAAAAGTTTTTATAAGTTCTTCAAATGCTATTTCTAATTCTTTCTTGGTTATACTGCTTATGTCTGTTTGTAAATAATCTGTTATGCT
>NC_056732.1:1590427074-1590484574 GCF_019279795.1 Protopterus annectens | reverse complement strand
GCTGGATGCAAGGTTTAATCCTTACATTATTTTCACTTGTTCATTGTTATATGTATATAGTTTTGACATCCACAATATATTTTGTACACTCATTGTCACTACAAACAAAATGGAATCCTATACAAAATCCCATAAGAGATTTAATAAATACAGCTATATTTAAAGGTACACCTAAAAGAGGAGATGTAACATTATTTATCTTGTTATTTGTTATTTCGATCATAAGATTCTTGAGTTTTAAAAATGCCAAGTGACATCTTTAAAAGGAATTTCTTTAAACATTAATGGATTGAATAATCCGTGTAAAAGGGCAAGCCTAATAAGATACATTAATTTACACAAGGCCAATCTAGTCTTCCTGCAAGAAACCCATCTCTTGAAAAAAGATATTAATAAACTAGCCACTAATAAGTATACAGTATTGGTTAGTTCAGAGCACACTCAGAAAAAAAGAGGAGTGGCTATTTTATGGAATAAAAGTATGCCCATTCCTAAAACCATTAAGTCTTTTCAGGATGACAAAGGAATGTTTTGTATGGTTACAATACAAATTAATGGGAAGACTTACACTTTAATTAATATATATTGGATACCTGGAATTGGTATTAATACAGTGAAACATCATATTGATAAGATCATATCATTCTCTATAGGGGATATTATTTTAGCTGGTGATTTTAATTGTATACTACATGAAAGTGATACTACCACTATAAGGAAAGAAGAATTACATCTAATGCAAAACATTTAAATGATTTTGCTAATTCTTATCATTTGAATGATATTAATAATCAGATAGATTCAAAATCATTACCATACACCTTTTTTTCTAACAGATACAAAACTTATTCAAAAATAGATAGGGTCTTTATTTCTAACCAGATGGTAACAGATTTAATTAATTCCAAAATCATTTCATGTCCTATATCTGATCATAACTCAATTGTTTTTGAATTCATGATAAAAAATACTCATAATGTTCAGATCAAAAGGATACCAGCATACTTAACTCAGCTAAAAGACTATAAAGAATATATACTTTCAGAAGTACAACATTTTCTAGACATAAATAATACTCCTGAAGTCTCCATTGTCTATGTTTGGGATGCCTTAAAATCATATCTATATGGACAAAGTATCAGATGGTATAATAATAAAAGGAAATCTTGGGATAAGGAATTGTTAGATAGTCAAAGTAAATTAGACTCTTATAAACATAATAATAAAGAAAATATTATGGACAAGAAAGTTATTGAAGAAATAAACAAACTAAATGAGAAATACAAAGAAATTTTAACTCATAAAGTTAAAATAACTTTAGAGAAATACAAGTTTCTGTCTTATTCAATAAGCCCCAAATACTTACATAGACTTAAAAATAAAACAAAAAGATTGAATAAACAAAACCATATCAAAGAAATCTTTTCTCTAAGGAAAAAGAAGAATGTTTCTAGTATACCAGAAATACTGGATGAATTTAGAAATCACTTTCACAAGATTAACCATAACAACATTAACATGGAACCTAAAGATAAAATAAAGGAGTTTATAACCACAAACATGAATAAAAAGCTTAATAAACAACAGATTAAACTATTGGACAAGAGTATTTCATATACAGAAGTTATTACACAAATAAATAAGCTTAAATCAAACAAAGCACCGGGTAATGATGGTATTATACCAGAGATATATAAAATCCTTTCTAAAACTACATATTCATTAATACATAAGGTTTTTATTTTGGCCCAAACTGAGTTAATAACCCCCCCCATCTTGGCAATATACATTTATTTCACCAATTTTAAAACCTAATAAAGATCCAACTAGATGTTCTTCATATCGACCCATCTCATTACTTAATGTTGATTATAAAATGTTTATGAGTATTTTTGCTGATAGATTGAAGACAATCATCCCCGGCATTATAGATATAGACCAGACGGGCTTCATTGTAAATAGAAATACTTTTGATAATATAAGAAGAACTTTAACATTAATTGATTTTGCAAATAGGAAAAAGAAAGATTTAACACTTATTAGTCTTGATATAGGTTCAGCATTTGATTCAGTAAGTTGGGACTATCTGTTTACCTTACTGAAATGCACAAACTTCTCTGATGCATTTGTAAATTTAATTGAGCATTTATACAAAGGAACGCTGGCTTATATTAAGGTAGGAACATATGTTTCACAAAAAATACCCATTCTTAAAGGTACAAAGCAAGGATGTCCACTTTCTCCACTATTATTCACTTTAGTAATGGAGCCTTGGGCTAATTTGATTAGAAACAGTACTGACATAGAGGGTTTTGAAATAGACGAAAATACAACATCAAAAATTCAACTTTTGCAGATGATGTTCTAATTACATCAGCAGGATCTAATTCTTCTATGCAGTCTTTATTTGATAAAATGATGAATTTTAAAAGTATTTCTGGTTTAATATTCAATGAAGAAAAACTAAAATACTACCTATATATACACGAAAAATATTCTCATTAGTGATTTTACTAAATATGTACCCAATTCAGGTCAGATAACTTATTTAGGTATAATACTATCTAAAGATATTAAATCTATTATATATAATAACTATAATACCTGTTTTCTTAATATACAAAATCTTTTTAATACCTGGAATAATATGTTTTTTACTATGGAGGAGAGACTTACAATTATTAAAATGATAATATTCCCCAAGATTTTATACTTAATACAATCAATAATACTTTCACCTACAAAAATAATTATCAAGAAACTGAATACACTAATGTTAAATTTCTTATGGGCACCTAATAGACCTAGGATTGCATTAAAGAAACATACTAATAGCTGGTCTCAAGGGGGTATTTCTTTTCCAGACTTAAATTTATATATTATCTCTTCTATTATAAAAGTTATTACTTTATTAATAGATCAGTCATATATCGCAAAATGGAAAGATTATTGGGAGCTAATTAGTATGCACTTCATGAAAATCTCCTTAACACATAAAAATATGATTGTAAATAACTCCATGTTGTGGTTGCTAAAGGAATTTTGTACTTCACCTATTACACCTAAACATATGGTTTGTTACCCATTAAATATTATTATTAGTTATCGTAACTTTATATTCATGCACCCTAAGTATGGGGAATGGAATTTTATTGTATTCCCTATAATGTATACTCAGGGTATGCTTATGTCATCTACTTCTGAAGGAGCTCATTTAGCTATAGATAATGATCTAAAGTACTGGTATCAGCTGATATCTGATAATAAAGTTAAAAATCTAGATTTCTTAAAACAAGAATTTGATCTAAGAGAAACTTGCTGGTTAGAGGTTCAGATCTTTAGACAACATCTCATTGATAGAATAGATCTAATGTCTATAACAGTTAAAGAATCTATTCCAAAACTGATTGATTACTTGATATTAAATTTACAGCATAAAGTTTCTGATAAAGGTAAACTTTCATATATACATAAAATTATCAGACAAGAAACTTTACAGTGTAGATTCGTACTGGAATTATTTCACCTCTATTAATGGGGACCCACCAACTCAACAAGATAAACAATATATATTGGAATCTGCTTATAGAACTACATCTTCCATTGTCTGGAGACTTTATACATGGAAATTTTTACATAGATCTTTTTATACACCTTTGATGATGAATAAAATAAATAATAAAGATAATCTATGTAAGAGATGTAATGTAGAAATTAATGCTGACTGGGCTCATATGTTTTATGACTGTATGAAGTTGAAAGAATACTGGAAGTCAATTAATGAATTTTTGCAGGCTCTTTTTACAGATAATTTCATTATTTCTAAGTCTCTTATATTATTCAACACACCTGTACCTCAATGTGTTAAAAGATTAAGCTTCCCTTGTTATGGTCTATCCTAGCAGTGGCCAGGAAAATAATAACTAGAAATTGGATTTCAGATACACCTCCTTTGTTCAATGAATTTAAAAATGTTATGAATATAATGTGCCATATGGAAATAAGCACAATTAGAATGAGAACAACTAGAAAAACATCATATTATATTGTATGGGATAATTTACAAAATTTGTTAAAAAAATTCTAATTTCAATAACACGGTATTTTAGTTTAATTAATTGATCTGATTGTAGTGGATGTCTTTGTAAATACTTTAGTTGTTTTGTTGAATATTATAATAATACCTATTTTTAATTACTTGTATAAAATTGTTATGATATTTCTCTTATATGTTAAAACAATAAACCTGTTTTGAAAAAAAAAATCTGCATTCTTTGCAGCACTGAAATTACATCTTTAGTATGTGCTTGTTTTTGTAAAACTTACTGGAATGATTATCCCAGCCTGGGCAATTGTATTTTTGTTCATGCTTGTTGCAACATGCTTTTTTTTACTTTACAGATAATTATTTTTCATATGTTCAGCAATAGTGTTGCTTATTAGTGCATGTACTCATGCCGACATATATTTATACAATAGTTTCCACTCAGTTCACAGACAGCATTGTTTTGAACATTTGGATTCTTGTTAACAAACCCACTGAGTTGCAAATGTCCTAATAGAAGAATAAAATCTCATAACATTTCAATAAAAATGTCAGACAACATTGAAATTGAATTTTGTTACTTTTACTAAAAGTATTTTCCCTTTAGCTAACACCTTTCAGGAATCACACAGCAACTGTCTGTATAATAGTGATTCCATACAACTCAATTTATTTATTTTTTTCCCTGCGCTGCAATAAAATGTTTGGATCTTTCACTCTTTCCCTGAATATTTGACTGCAAGAGAGTTACAGCAGTCACCATTTGAAAGTTGAGGCAAATGTAGTCTCTGTATTTCCGTATATTTTCATATGTGTGTGCATAAGTATGCGTGCAATATGTAACCTAAGTTTATATTCATGTGGTTGTAAAACTATAGCCTTGCTATGTCTTACTGACCGGCTTGTAATTCAAGGCATTCCTGAATGTCCTGTCAAATTTGTATATGCTGGATATGTAGCAATGCATGTATATTTTATTAAAACTGTGTATGCATTGCACATAATTGTTTAGTGGTGTACTTCACTGTTAATATTGGAATTCTCATAACTTTTCTCAAACTTGCTTCTTTTGTAACTCAGATGGCTATGTTGATGAGACCACTTACCCCTCATCAAGATGGAAATAGATAATTTAAATAACTAGATGTATTTGTCATGTGTCATTATGTGTTTATCATATGCATTGCTTTGGTTGTTTAAAATGTATTTGCTGTATATCTTTATGTCATCATAGATCCACACACACACACACACACACACACACACACACACACACACACACACACACACACACACACACACACACACACACACAAATCTGTCTATGAACGTGTGTGTGTCTTTTTTTATGTATGTAGATGTACCTACACCTATATGTGTGGTGTGTTGGTGGATCTATACATGTACACACTCCTACACTGGCATGCAGGAGGTATTTGTATGCTCCTTATGGCATTCATGTCACTGACCCTTTATTGTTAGTTTTACAAGTAAGATTTTTTTTTTTCCATTTGTCATATGCCACTTGACAAGAATATTAAAAGTGTGACTCAAACTACAGAAACTACAGACCCATAAGCTTAACTAGCATTATCTGTAAGGCCATGGAACAAATCATCATGGACCCTGTAAATAAGGACATAGGTGATCTCCAAACCCTTGATCCGACAATTTTGGTTTTGTCAAAGACAGGTCATGGCTGTTAAACCTGATAGACTTCTTCAAAAACATCACCAGAGCCATAAAAAAGGCAAAGGTGTGCATACAGCCTACCTTAAATAAACAAAGGCCTTCGACACAGTTCCACATTCGGGCATCATTGATAAACTCTCCCAGTTGAATATCAACCCTTATGTTGTCAGGTAGGTTGCTAACTGGCTCTCCTTCAGATCATACTCAGTCAAAGTTGGGGACTTTCCCCTGACCAGCAGACCTGTCAGCAGTGTAGTTCCACAGGTTTCTGTGCTGGACCCCCTATTGTTTGGAATATACTTCTCAGAAGGTCATGCCAAAATAGACCGGCTGTGGCTGACTAAGTTTGCTGATGACTGCAAATTAGGTGCAATCATTTAATCCCCAAACAATGTCAATATACTTCAAGAGGGATTTACACAAATTAATTATTGGTGCCAAAGCTGTGGACTCAAACTCATTGCTAAAAATCATCCCATTTTGTAAAAATCATATCCCTGCAAACTATCATATAAATAATACCCTACATTAACAATTCAGTAGTGAGAGAATTGGGAAAACAAGTTGACTGTAGCCTAAACTTTGACCACAGTGTGTCTACTGTGGTAAGGAAGGCATTCCATGTTGCTCACCTCATTAACAAAGGCATTGCCTCAAGAGTGAAACAGGTCATAACTCCACTGTACTCACCCCTCATCAGACCAATACTCAAGTACAATGCTCCCTTTGTATGTACCTTACCTGGCACCTGCAGCCACTTGAGAGACCTCAGAGATGTCTAACTAAGAAAATGACATGGTCTCCACCACGTCATACATTGATAGACTGAAGTCACTGTCACTTTACTCAGTAGTATACAGACTACTTAAAGGAGATCTGTGTCTGGCCTACACAGCAATCTCATACCCACACCTAACAGAAATGCTGCACATCCACAAGACAAATGGGATAAGGGTCACTTGTCCCATGAACCTTAACCTGTCCTGCGACATAACTAGGACCTGCTGGAGAGACAGATATGTCTCTCAGAGGTTGCCACTCCTCAGGAATAAGATATCAATTCACATCAAATAGAGTCCCTCTATGACACTGTTTAAAGGTAGCCTGGATGACAGCATGGGAAACCACAAATTCCTTGCCGTGGATTTCACCTAAGACCCTCCTAGATATGGGCAGCCATTGCTAACTAAGATTTTGAGTTTAGGCTAGATCCTTTATATTGGGTTTCTCTAGTATTATATTGGGTACACACGGCTAGGGTTATATAAACCTTTGGGTCAGTAGCCTAGTAACCACCTATGAATCTGTCAAGTAATAAGAATATTCTTGCTTTCAGTCATCTACATTTTTAGAGACGATAATCTTACTTGAGTTGGCACACTCTCAAACTGCACTGCATTTTTTTCAGGATAACTGTTGCCATGTCCCTGAGAATTTGGTGGGGAGAGGTACTAAGAGGAAGCAAGCTCAGCAACAAGTGGCCAAGAGTAATTATATGTAAACATTAATTTGCCATTAGATAGTTGTAGTTCTTCCTGGATATGCAAACAGAAGGCAAACAAGGTACTCCCAACTCAAAATCGGACAACATAAGTATAGTTCAGGCAGGGAGCAATCAGAAAAAAGTGTGCAGTGAATAATAACTGGACATTTTACACTATGTTGCTTTCACAGTGGGCTCAAATCGAGTGGCATTGGAAACAGCACCAGTACCCATGTGGGTACAAATTCATTCACAGTATCAGTGCACATATGACAATAACAGATAAGAAATTATTAGTAGGCTTACAGACTGGCACTACTGCAGTTTAGAGACACTAGAAAGGTGCAAGATTGTCTAGTTGTATGGCTCATAGCAGTAAAACAATGGAGGGCACACACCCTACTACTGTTAGACGCTGATTAAAACAAGTTGAAGGCAACATTACACCTGGCAAGCTATCAGCTGGCTGCACAAGGCCATGGGGAGGCAGTACGAGACTTATGGGACAAACTCCAAAATATATGCCATCAGTAATACAACAGATTGTATTTCATGGCCTGTAGCAGCCCTATCTGGATTGTGGAGCACTTAGCTGGTCAAATTAAGAATATTCTAAGGATAAATAGGAATAAACTATGGCTGATGAAAAGGTGAAGAACCAGTGGCTGACTTCAGACTCAGGGGCCACAGAATGGAATGTAGTACAAAGGCTACAACATTACCAAACACTGTGCCTACAACATAGAAGTCCACTCATATAGTTTCATCATAGACTGGCAATTAAGAAGGAGCAGTTCTCTGCCTTGAGAAGGGTAACCTGTTTACCCAGCTTCAAGTGAGGCTGTACTGAAGAAAGCAGTGGAGTGATGAAGCTTGGACCCCAAACATATACCCCCATGTTCAGTTAGATTCCACACTCATTTAGCAACGCGGCAGCTTCTCATGTAAAGTGGGCAAGGACTTTGTGGGAGAACATCAAGAAATCAGGAAGATGGAATTACAATGCTTATGAAAGATAGATGAAAAATAACTTCTACCACCCCTAACATTGATTTTTATTTGCAGAACCTGGGTGTTACCTATAAGACACATATTGCACCTTCCAATAATACCTTTTGTTGACTGGAGCTTCCTGCATGTATATTTGATCACCTGGTCCCTTGCTAGTGCTCTTCCATATGAATGGAAATACCTGTCTTATATATATATATAATCTTCGACCAGCTTTGACAGGTCCGAACTAACTAGAAAGATCATAGTCAATTTGCTGTACTTTGCTACTTTTACTTATATATTTCTTATTCAATCACTGGTTATATAGAATAGCTATTACTTATATATTAATACTGATAGAATATGATCAATATTGATTATACCATATTTCTATTGGAATATATTGGTTATTGTTTATATTAGTATGTGTGAATTATTTTTAATTTATATTAGCATAATTGCTATTATTATTATGAATTAGTATATTCATATGTCCTTGCTTGTTGTATTAAACATCAAGGCTACTTAGTTTTTGCAAATAGGACCCTGATAAACAAGGCTTCTATTGTAGCTATGCTACATCTTTGCTACCTGAATAGGGACGTTATGTTATTTTTATTTTTATTTTTATTTTTATTTCATTTTATTTCATTCTATTGACTCCTTAATATATTGTTTTGTTTCAATTCTGCTTCTATGAATATGTGGAGATTATGTCATGGATATTTCTTTATATGACATGTTGGTAATATCATGTTTATATATTTATTTGTAAATAACCGTTTTTGTTATTATATTAAGCTTCAGCATACCGAATGTTTTCAGCATATTCATATACATATATTTTTTCATTTTTGTTTTATATATAAATGTCATTATTTATATATCATGCTTTATATTTATAAATTAAGTATTTCCATCTGACTCTACAGTATTCGTGAACATCCTGTAATGAAGTCTGAATTTGTAGCATTATCTTACATCAAACCTAATACTAATGATATTCTAGAGTTCAGTTTTTAGTGCCAGTTCTTGGTGATTCTATTGTATTAGAATGTTATTTTTATCTTCATTTTTATTCCGGAGTGGCGCTTTGAATTTTATTTTTGTTGTAGCACATATTTCTACCCATAGCTTAATTTGTGATCAAGTGGGACTGTGCATAAGTCCTATTTATTTACTTGTCTGGGATCTCTATATACTTTGGTTACTGGCTATTTTTTGATTGCCAGGCTACCATGGGTTCTATCACTTCTGTGACTGTATTATTTTTTGCCATGGTTAACACTGCAGCATTTTGCTGCGCTAAGCGTATAGCTTGGCTAGTGGGTTTAATGTGATGTTTCCCGTTCACGGACGTACAATTTATAAAGGTGCAAATACAAATACAACTAAATATAGACTTGTTTTAACAGCGAATGCTGTCTGCAGAAGGCCTTTAGCTAATATGGTGAGATGAATCAGTCTCTTACTGTTACATTTTAGATCACGCTAATGTCAATGATTTAATTGTGCTGATAACAAATATTTATACTAGAATGTAATAAATTGATATGAAAATATGTTTTTTAGTTTTTTAGTAATGAACTAGGATTGTTTAACAGAAGTTTGATACAAGTTATATCCTGGATTGCTGCTTTTTTCTAAATATGGGCACTGCTTCCTGAACTGATTTACTGAGGCGCAATGCCGATAGTTTGAATAATTTTATGTACTTTATCAATTAATGTGATATCTATAGAATGAAAAAGGTTTAATGATGTGTTTTAAATGAAATACACTATAGGTTCTTTGTGTTGCTTCTAAATTTAACATTAGGTAGTTGAGAATAACATCAGTACTTTATTTATTCAAGTTTTATTACTGCTAATGAGTTTATGCTTTGTTAATTGACTATAATTAACGTGATTAATTGGTTAATTATGACAAAAGGCCTCTATAAAAGACGATGGAAACCTTTGCATGATTGTAACCTGATGAAGCACAATTTGTTTGTGTGAAAGCGCTCGTTCCTGTTCTACTTTTTACAATAAATGCTACTTGGATTATATCGTGGTGGTTTCAAGCAATTTCTTTACTACCTTCCAATAATACCTTTTGTTGACTGGAGCTTCCTGCATGTATATTTGATCACCTGGTCCCTTGCTAGTGCTCTTCCATATGAATGGAAATACCTGTCTTATATATATATATATATATATATAAAACTTTCTTGAACATGCTGACATTACCTGTGACGTATTGTAGTACAAAAGGTGTAACATGTAAAATGTGTTAAAGGCAAAATTATCATATTTACACTGATGCCACACAGTTTTCAGAGTTGTACACCCTTCCACAATCAATACTGTTGCCTGCTATTCATGGTGATTCTTAAATCAAGGGTTCAAATGTCATTTTTGATATGTGCAGTTCTTGCTCTGTATGCCATTCTTCAGCAGACAGACTGCTGTCCATCCATATGGTACATGGCCCATTCTACCCTGCTTGACCTCTTACAGCTATGCAACATGCACACCACCATGAACACCCACAGCAAAGACTGTAATCTGTTATAGACACAGAAATGACACATGGCTGGCACAACAGATTTCTATCCCAAGGAATCCTTTACTTATTGAATCAACTTCCTATGCATGTCAAGCAATCCTAGACATGGTCTGTATTCATTAATATTCTGAATGAATAGCCTGGAAATCATAAATTTTCTTTGGGATATATAGCATGGTGCTTTTTGACCATGAAGCTTAACTCACTCAACAGTGCTTGGGCTTAGCTGGCTATGCTTATTAATGATCTTTTGAACTGCATGCCTAGTACATACCTATGAACTTATTAACATAATATATATATATATATATATATATATATATATATATATATATATACTTACCAATGTGCATGTTGCATATAGAATATACATGCAGACAAAAACATCAGTTTATTGATGAATGTATTTCTATAAGCCATCTCATTTGAATGTCATTGTATGGTCATTAATATATACTACTGACCACACCAATTATCATACTACCATGATTGTGATACAGATATCTCTGAATTGCAAATACCCTGCATGTCAACACTGACTGCATAGTTTAGCTTTACACACTGTGCTATTTTTCCTTTTAGAATACCCCCTACTGTGTTTTATGTCTTGTAAGAGTACCAACTCTATACTCACATAACAAGGTACCTGTAAACAAACATTTAATTGTTTACTTCAGCATGTACTGTGGTGGTGCAGTGGTTAGCATTGCCACCTCACAGCAAGAGGTTCTCTGGTTTGATTCTCAGCTGGGGTGCCTTCTGTGCGGAGTCTGCATGTCCTCCCTGTGGTCACGTGGGTTTCCTCCAAGTGCTCCGGTTTCCTCCCACATCCCAAAGACATACTGTAGGTAGATTGGACACTCTAAATTGGCCCTAGGTGTCTGTGTGTGTGCATGTGTGTGCCTTCTGTGGAAGGTTGAGTGCCGGGCTGGCAACTTGACACTGTAAAACTCCACTGCCAATCATGAGTGGACAGGTGATCCGCTGTGGCGACTCCCAACCGGGAGAAAGCTGAAAGAAGAGGAAGAAGCACGTAATGAAAACAAACAGATGTGTGCTGTACTCTCCAAGGTACCATAAATTAAACTTAACCTCAGTCTGAAATCATTTATTTTTCCCCTTATTTTTTTATTCATCTGTTTGTTTAATTGTTTGTGTACTTATTAATTACAGCTTGATAACCATGCAAATGGGAGGCTGACAGACACTTTTGAGTTACAACCTGAGCTCCATGGTGCAAGAGATAAACCAAAAATTGTAAATAGAATAAAGAATCATACCACTTTCAGAATGGATGTCAAACAGTTGGGCGAAATGCAGAAGTGGAATTCAAGCAAGATGATAGTTGAACAAATATAAAAAATGGAAATTAGGTCAAACTATAACTACAAATTTGCAGGCAAGAAAGGCATTTTTGCTCATGCCTGAAATATGTGTATGTATGTACATATGTAAAATGTATAAATATAAATAAGCTGTTTAATAGAGTGGCTATGTTAATTATAAAAGAATATCTCTATTGTTGCATAAATAAGCTGTTTAATTGAGTGGCTATGTATAGAATAGAAGTATATAGAAGTATCTCTCTATTGTTTGTTAGTTTTATGTGCAATGGTGTTCCTTGAACTAGTGAGCATGTATTATAGATGTTTTTCAGTGTAGTGATTCATCAGCAGTTTTTCTTTTTGCATCAAAATATCACACTTGATTTCACTTGTGATTTAGATTTTCATTTTTGACCTGCTACATCAAAAATATCTGTCTATGCCTACATATGATAGTTATAAAACAGTCAAATAAATAAAACTATGACTTCACATGGAAGCTGTGTGTCTGCTTGCTTGTTTACTTTATTGTGTAAAATAAATTAAACTGAAATTTCACATGGAATATGTATGTCTCTTTACTTATTTATGTATGTATAAAGTTGTACTGGCTAGTAATAATTAGGCACAAAAAGTCTGTCTAGTCTATAAGAATATACATGCAATAAAAGCCGTTACTTTCTTGTGATTTCATGACATTTCAGTTATAACTCACCACAGGCTTCGTGCCCACAGAGTGGCACACAGCTACAGTCATCCCACTCCACAAGGGTGAATCCAGTTTGGATCACGGGAACTACCATCCCATCAGTCTGACGAGCCTGATCTGCAAGGCCATGGAACGTATTATCATGGAACTTATAAACAAAGACATTGGTAACCTTCAAACACTGGACCCCACCAAGTTTGGGTTTGTGAAGGGCCGATCTTGCCTCCTAAACCTGACTGACTTCTTTGAATCATTCTCCAGAGCCGTGGATGAGGGTAAGGTGGATCACACAGCCTACTTGGACCTCAACAAGGCTTTCGACACTGTCCCCCACTCTGGAATCATAGATAAACTTACAAAGCTGGGCATTAATCCCTACATCACTCGATGGGTTGCAAACTGGCTTACTAACAGAACACACACTGGAAAAGTAGCCAAACTCCAAATCCAGCTCCAGACAAGTGACAAGTGTTGTACCTGTTCTGTCCTGGGACCACTCTTGTTTGGCATCTACTTCTCTGAAGTACAGGCCAGCACTAAGAGACTCTGGCTTACAAAGTTCACAGATGACTGCAAGCTGTAAGCCATTACTGAATCCCCAAATGATGTGGATATACTACAAAAGGGCCTTACCGAAACAGATGCCTGGTGCCAGAGCCATGGACTCAAACTAAATGCCAAAAAATGTATAGTTGTCCTCTTTGGAAAAAACACATGGAATTGTGAACTACCACATAGGTGGCAGTACACTAAACACCAAAAGTGTGATAAGAGACCTAGGGACACAGGTGGACAGTGGTCTCACCTTTGATAACCACATAGCCACAACAGTTAGAAAATCCTTCTATGTGGCACACCTCATCACTAAGGGCTTTTCATCTAGAAAAAAAGGAGGTCATTATCCCTCTGTACTCATCCCTAATTAGACCCATTATATAATACAATGCCCTGTTTGGTATGTACCTCACAAGACATCTGCAACAACTAGAAAGGCCGCAGAAATACCTCACAAAAAGAATCACAGGCCTAAAGCAGATGTCTTATGCTGACCATGTAAAGAAACTCCAGCTATACTCTGTCGCATATCGCCTACTCATAGGCGATCTCTGCCTAACATACAAGGCCATGTCAAATCCAGAGTTGTCGGACATGCTAATCCCAATCCCTCTGAGTCACATGCTCCAGGGATCTTAACCTTGCCATCACGATGAATAGAATATGCTGGAGGAATAGGTTCCTGACCCAGAGACTCCCCATACATGTCTTTAAGAGGAACCTTGACGATTGGATGGGAGATAGGAAATTCACCCTGGGGATCACATCAGTAGCCCTGCTAGACAGGAGTCCAGGAAAGTAAATATTTAACCAACAGCCATGGAATCATTATGGCTAGGCTTGTATAGGCCCTAGGCCAGATAACCTAGTACCTACCTATGAACTGAAGGCATACCTCTCAACCTTATAGTGCAGACAGAAAAGCCTTGATAGAAACATTTAAATGGCTAAAGTAGTTACCAAACTCCAAGATAAAATAGCAGAGGACAGTAACTTTACTAAAAAGTGTTACACAACAGCATTACGGTACAAGTTGAAGACAGAGTCCATATGACTTGAAGATGACTAGTTACACCACAGGAAATACCCTCTACCACGTATCCCCCTACTGTTAGTAATCAGGCCCTCACTGCCCTCTCCAGAGCTAAACACACTACAGCAATGGGCCCTGATAACATCCATGGATGCCTCCTAAATAGTTTGCTACATGACATGTCAGGCCAACTAGTTCCTCTATTCAGCCACAGTCTCCAGACAGGCTTCATCCTTAGGGAATGCAGGACTGCAATGGTCATCCCTCTACATAAAGGTGGACCATCAACAGACCCATAAGCTGGACTAGTCTTATATGCAAGGCCATGGAAAAAGTTATCATGGATTTAATAAATACATTGAAAATCTTCAAACACTGGACCCATCCCAGTTTAGTTTCTTCAAGGGTAGGTTACACCTACTAAACCCAGTGGACTACTGTGAGAATGCCACTTGAACCATGGATGACTGGCAAAAAAGTTCATACGGCCTACCTCAACCTGGTAAAGGCATTCAACACACTGCCTCACTTAGGTATTACAGACAATCTCAAAAATGTAGACATAAATCACTATGTAACCCGATGGATAGTCAAATAGCTCATGGATAGGTCACATGAAGTTAGGCTGGGGGAATATAGCTCCTCAACTAGGCCTGTTACTAGTGGTGTTCCATAGGACTCATAACTTGGACCTCTCCTGTTTGGAATACACTTCTCTGATGTTATAGAAAATATAGAGGGTCTTTGGATGACCGAATCTGCAGATGGCTGGAAGTTGGGTGCAATGACTGATTCCTCTAAAGATGTAAATATCCTTGAGGAGGGTCTGAGAGACAAGTAACTGGTGCCAGAAATATCGCCTAATACTCAGTGCCAAAAAATGCATATGTATACCCTTATGGAAGTTGACCACCCCTGCAAATTACAACACTGATAACACTCTCCTAAACGTAAACCCAGTGGTAAGGGACTTGAGAACTCAGGTTGACAGTAACCTGAACTCTGATCACCATGTGTCCATGGTGGTGAGAATCCTTCTGTGTGTGCCAGGTTATAACTTGTGGCTTGGCATCCAGATCAAAGGAGATCATAATCCCACTATACCTAGCCCTCATTAGACCAGTAATCAAGTACACTGTACTCTTCAGCAAGTACCTGACCAGGCATTTCTAACAACTATAGTGGCCACAGAGAATCCTCATTAAAAGAATACAGGGTGTAAAAAACATGTCATCCGGAAAACCCCAAACTCTTGTCCCTGTACTCAGTCTCCTACAGATTACCACAGGCCAATAAAACCTAGCCTAAAAGACCTTCTCAAATCCAGCCTTAATGGATATGCTGCACATTTACAAAGCAAACAGCACAAGAATTACCCAGTCTGAGGATCTAAACATTGTCTGTGACACATAAGCAAAACATGTTGGAGGAACAGGTTTGTGTTTTTACCCTTTTTCTGGAAAAAGATTCTCCATTTATGTGAAACAGAGCTCTTCTTTAAGCTTATTCCAATAACATTTGGACCAATGTATGGGAAAGCATAAATTCACCCCTGCTTGTCATCTGTGGCTTTTATGGATGGCAGCAGCTTATAGTCTAAGGCACTGGCATACACCAAAGTCTTTCTAGTCCTTGGGCACAGACAACTATGAAAACTGGGGCATGAATGGCTAGGCATAAAAGGCTCTAGGGCCATTAGACTGGTAACCTCCAATTAGGATTTATTCTGTTGAGTTGCAAATGCATGAAATTGCTTTCCTTACATATTTGTGTAACAAGAACAAGTTGGAGATCAGAAATATATGCAATAAGCAAAATCAGCTATAGTGAAATGTAGGAAACATCGATACTGGTTGGCAATGAGCTTCTCTTTAAATAAACTGTACTTTACTGGGTATGACACTGCTGTATACAATGTATTTTAGATAGCATATATCATGGACAGACGTAGGTTAAAAAATAAAAAAAGGCAACTGGGTACACAAGTCCCAGCATAAACAAGTGCCTGATCCACGTATGCACACAGTGAAAAACTGACAGTGTAGAGTCTTCAAGACACAGAAACATTCCAACAATGAGGCTAGGCCACGTTCAGGGGAGGATGCCCCTACCACATTTTAGACAGAAGTACTAGTCCACAATAAACGAGAGGCTGGAAAAGAGCCATAAAGATGATAGAGTGGAGGACTGAGGATAAGGAAGACATTATGTACTGTTACTATTATGCAAGAAGCCAAGAATTTCCGGATAGAACACATTCAAAATGATTAAGACATAAATTAGTGGAAAGAAAAATACTTGCATAAGAAAAACTATCAAAACCATTCATACAACAGATCAGTGAAAACTATTATATATACAAAAATGCTGGGCCATTTGGAAGAATACGTAACCAAGGAAGTGCAAAAAATGTAAAGAACAAAGCCTAGAGAATTTTAAAAGGCATGAAAAATAAACATGGACATGGGAAAGAAAAAGTGATCTGAATTCTTGCAATGTTTGTGCAGAGGAGAAAGCCAAAATAGTCAATACCAGAAAGCATCTCCAAATATATTTGGAGAGAAATACAGGCAAAGTATCCAAGTATGGAAACTTTCGCAACCCAAACAATAAGATCACAAATGGGGGAATGTAAAACAGAAGATTAGTAAAGTAAAGGCTAAATTTACAGAAGCTGAAGTTATGAAATAATTCCAAAGTGAAGGATTTACCATAGGAAGTCTAACACACAAAGTAAGGAAAACAGAAGGGAGGACATATGGACATGAGAAAGTATCCCTGGGATTCAAGAAGCTCGGCGCAAGAACGGTTTTAGCCTTGTGCCGAGCATCCTCACTACAGATGGTGCAGCAGCGCCATATGAATATGTATGAGGGCGCACCGCCACAACCTCGATGTGCACAGGAAATGTGTGCGAGTGCAGGGGGCATGTACAAGTGCTCTACGGAGGCGTAAACATGCCCCGACACTTGCAAAACCTACTATGCCTACTAGTAGAGCCCGCCCCTAATAGTAAGTCAGTAATTCAGTGTCCGTGGATACCGAAATGTATGCTAAGCATACAAGAGTGTCCACGAACAGTGAAATAAAATCGAAGTAGTAAACACACAAGCACATAGTGGAATGTTGAGCCCGGTCCCTAGAACTTTCACAATTAGATTCTCTGTCCCTGTGTCCCTATTATATATTCGAATTGCTGCAATATCGAAGGTGTAAGCAAAGCGCAGTGTGTCTGCGCATTGCTGCCCTCCACCCAGCGTAGCTTACACATCATATTCATTCAAGTAGAGAAAAACATGCAGAATCGACGTGTCAATAGTGTAGTGTTTAGAGCATCTGCCTAACAAACAGGCATTCACGGTTCCAGCCCAACAATAGCACATATCATTTTCCATGTGGAATGAATGTTGAATTGCCGTAAAACCAACATAAGAGTATTGCATGAGATATTTAACTTAAATATCATTCAAGCAAAGTGGCACTGTCATAATGAATAAGGCACTTGTAAGCAGGTGTAAGCACAAATAAGCAGCAGTAAACAGATATAGGTACCAGCAAGCAAGTCTGAGTGCACATGCGTGGGTCTAAGCAGTGCCCAGCATATATATATATATATATATATATATATATATATATATATATATATGGGTCTACCTGAGATGGTCGACAGGCCATATGATCGAAACTCATTTGGTCGACAGTTCATTTGGTCGACAGGCAGATTTGCCCCCCTCCCCAATATTGTGCGACCCTGGAGTTGATATATATAGTTAGGGGGGTGTGGGGGGCAAAGCCCCCCACATAACATGCTTGTCGACCAAATGAACTGTCGACCAAATGAGTTTCGATCATTTGGCCTGTCGACCATCTCAGGTAGATATATATATATATATATATATATATATATATATATATATATATGCCTATGAAGAAAGAACGATGTAACAATAAAGCATACAAAAGGAATGAGAAGGGAATCAACAGCAACCCCAGTATTATATAGCGCTGTCAGCGTATGTCATATCCAGCTGGGCAGGAGTGAGCAAAGCACTGCTACTCATACCACAGGCAGGATATTACCAGTGGGAGAAACATTATTGATTTGCTAAGTCTACTTTACACCCAGAGGGTAGTCCCTGGTGGGACCACCCAAAAATTGATAGACCATTTGGCCATCTGACCATTACACAAGCAAGGGCAGGTATGTTCAAGGACTTAATGGTGGGAGAGCCTGAGAATACATAGGTTGGGACAACACACATGTAGGGCCCCTAATGCTCTGGAGAGGGCAATGTGTGGAGGTGTGTCGTGGCTGCGATAACAAGTGGACAAGGGATGGCATGCATGCATTTTAAACATGGGTGAGGTGGAGGAACTATGGGTATGAAATTATGGAGCCAGGCGTGCCAAGGTTGGATGGGCTGGTTCTAATTGGACAGCCCCGTGGAGGTCAGCGAGGTCGTTATAAGTATATATGCATACACACATGCAGACATCAATATGTAGAAGTACATTCTCTGTAACACATTCATTCCATTTGCAGACATAAATAACATGAATGTGCCCTTACAAACCTCGACAGTAGATAGAATAATAGGTTGCGCAGACGAGGGATGGGACGAAACTGCTAAAACGCAGAAGTGTGTACAATGTCCGAAGTCAGTGCTGTGCTGAAAATAATCAAATGTGAGGACTTTCCCAAACATGGAATCATTCCTGTGATCTGCCTGTTATGGCAACGCCAATTACTAAACCGGTCTATTTGTAAAAGAAATACGCCGAATACGTACATACTTAGGCTCTCATGTGTAACGTGGGCATTACCACATAGTCATACTTATTAATTTATTGTAGTGTCATGTTAACGGGAGTAAGGATGTAATGAAGTATAGAGTCTAATCTTGACATAAACACATGCGTGCCCCATGTGGGACAACCCAAAAATTGCGAATAGTATTCTTTTGTCGCTCATGTCACCATTGTTTGTGGACTAAATGTTTGGGAGTTCTGAGGATAAGTGGAGTGAGTCAACTGATGGGATGGGTCTAGAGGAGGAGGGAGTGGCCAATGTGTAGTGGTGTGGATACACCACGAATCCGACTGGAAAATGGATGACTGCAGTGTTAGAGAGGGGTTGGGGTGTGTGTTTGGGGAACCAGGAGCCATGGATATATGGGTATATATGCAAATGAAGCAGCACAGCAATAGTGTATTGGTTAGAACAACCGCCTAACGAACAGACATTCCCGTACCGAATCCCACTGTATCACATACCATTTACCATCGGTAATCTGTACATGAACATATTGCGACATCTGTCAGCTGTATAACCTGCAAAATATCAATTAAAAGTTAACTGGAGTGAAGTGTCAGTGTCATAATGAATAAGGCACTAGTAAACAGGTCAAGCATATATAAACACCAATAAGCATGTGTAAGTGCATTTGCGTGGGGTATGTATTGCTTTACAGACACACATTTTATATATATATATATATATATATATATATATATATATATATATATATATATATATATATGGATTCCATACATTTGGTCGAATTACACTTAGTTGAAAATGTTTCCAGGCATTGTACTGCACCGATAGCTCACTTGACTGAAAGCTCACTTGATCAAAGTTCATTTGGTCGAAAATGGAATAGAGCCCCTGCCCCACTGCAGTGCAACCCTGGAGTGAGAATATTAAATAAGGGGGTGTGGGGGGCACAGCACCCCACATAATTTTAATGTATTCACTCTCATAAGAAGGTATATCCATTAGAAATGCATTGATATATATATTTTTAGTAAAAACTATTTGTATAATGTGGGAGGCTACGCCCCCCACACCCTCCAATGTGGGGGGGCTGTACCCCCACACCCCCCTTATTTAATATTCTCACTCCAGGGTTGCACTGCAGTGGGGCAGGGGCTATATTCCATTTTCGACCAAATGAACTTCGATCAAGTGAGCTTTCAGTCAAGTGAGCATGAAGTGAACTGCCTGGAAACATTTTCGACTAAGTGTAATTCGACCAAATGTATGGAATCCATATATATATATATATATATATATATATATATACACACACATATATATATATATATATATGTGTGTGTGTGTGTGTGTGTGTGTGTGTGTGTGTGTGTGTGTGTGTGTGTGTGTGTGTGTGTGTGTGTGTGTGTGTGCGTAGATACACACAGATATACAGCTATGATAGGAAACGGCGCACAAGAATGACATATGTTCACAGGCTATGCCAATGGAAGTGAGGAGCCCAAGCAAGAAACATAAAACACGTAGCATGACCTTACATCCCCCCCAGCCAGACACAGGAAACATACACACAAAAAATGTAAAGAGTCCATTGCTCCCCAGACCACAGGTAGGATACAACCAGGGGGGTACACAGTGCACCCGTGAATTCTAATCTTGGAACACAGACAGGAGCGTCCCTTGCGGGACACCCCAAAAATTGGCAAAACCAAAAGAAGGTAATAGACCGAACATTCTGGCTGGGGTGTATACACACTCGGAATACAAGGGTGGGAAACCCTGATGACCCATGGGCCGAGACAATTGTATGAAATAGGTTCCGTAAAGTGGGGAGTGGGCAGCGTGTAGTGGTGTGTCCAGAACAGACAAGGACCCAGAGTAAGGATGGGTGGTGTTGAGGAGGTGTGGGTGGGGGAACTATGGGATGCTACTTATGGGTCTAGGTGTGCAGGTGTTGGCTGATGTGGGCGTATATGGACAGCCCTAGGGAAGTAAGCGAATGTGTTCATTGGGCAGAGGCATCGCCCAATGAGCAGCTACACCCACTCCGAGTCCCACTGCAGCAAAGTGTAATCTATATGGCAAGCAACAGAATAACCAGATGTAGATGTATATATGTAGAGGTATGTGTGTGTATATCTACCCATAGCGACATAGAGATAAGCCTCTCCCTCTCCGTAGTACAAATGTATACATACAGAGACAGAATACAGATACATACCCACATATAAATATATACATATGCAGACACCCATAGACCCATATGTTGTGAGATATATATATATATATATATATATATTAACAAAAAACCAATGCGGTTCCAAGAAAAATATGTAGAAAACGTACCCAAATGAAGGAGCTTGATTATCGTAAAGTCAATACAAAGTCCCAAGACACAACTTCCTTGCCACTACGATGAAACACACTGACCAAATATTAAACCGCTAAATCCAGTTCAACTCCAAAAACGCTTGTTAGTAAATCCTTCCTTTTTCAAGCGGTCATGTCGACCCAAACAGTTCCACAAAACCAAATGCTATTCAGCATAAATGAAACTACTCCATGAACATCGAGTAAAATTAAAAATGGATATTTATTACACAATTAAAATAAGCGCTTTCACGGTGTATAGCACCGCTTCATCAGATACATGAAAAATGTTAAAAACCAACCTTTTATTCTTTTGTGAAATGTTTAAAAGCCTCTTCATTCGTTAGTTCAAATGCTGATAGTATACAAAACACCAATGCTCTAGAAACGCTACATGAGACTAGATGTCAGCTAGTGATGACATCATTCTATGCGCGTCGGTGTACAGCTGCGTCACTATGACAACAGTGAATATTCAAAAAACATTCAAGAAACGGGCACTGTAGTAAATCACAATTCAAAGTCTTACTACCCCTATGGAAACCTATCATTCTGATCAACTTGTGTGTATTTAAACAGAACGCATGCTAACATATTTCTTATTTTAAGGCATGAATTATTGTCAACGATAGGTCATATATATCAACTCTCTATTGGAAAATAGGATGTGGAATATTTCTTGTGTGTCAATGATCACTGAAAGTAAATATTATACAACGTATATGAATCGTGCAAGTATGGATGTTGGAAGATCTATTAAAAATCTGAGTATCGAAGAGCCTATATAGACAAACCAAAACTGGAGGAAAATGGGTTAAGTATACATTTGCAGATATTACGAAAAAGAATCATGTAAAAATACTATAGAAAATACTGGATACTATCTAACTATGTTAGAAAGATACGAGATGTTAGATCTAACAACTATATATATAATTATCAATAAGGGGCTAGATATGAAAATGTTGGTATAATAGACATGGCCATGGGAGCAAATTAAAAACTGAACAAAAAAGGGCACAAAAGGATGCTGTGGGGCAAACCTGATCAGAATGCTATATATGAATGCTACACATAAATAGTGGCTACCAACTTTGCAAATGCTATCTAGGCATATAATTGAACACATCCACAGTTAGTATTAGGATCACTAGGTCGTCACTTATTATATATGAGGTCATAGCCTTCTGCCTTTTAGGTGCGGTTTAATTGAAACTGTGTCGTTTAAACCTCGACCCCTGTGTGCACCTAACCTCAGGATCCATTTTAGTTCTGCCTCTTCTGTTCTATTATATATATCACCTATTCTATTGGAGGGTTGCTCTACATGTAGAACCTGGAAGAGAAATTGATGGATCTCTCCTTTATCTAACATATGCTTGGCTAACGCACTACTGCCATCTTTTCTTTGAAAGCAATAGTAATGATCTCTGATCCGTTCCTTGAGTGAACGGTTAGACTTCCCCACATAGTATTGGAAGCACACTACACAGTGAGCTATGTAGACTACATTCCGGGTTGGGCAGCTAGCATTTACCCTGATCTCCCACAGTCTCCCACTGTCTGGATGTCTATAAAAGTGGGACTCGTCTATACGGCAACATTGTGGACAATTCCCACATTTACTAGTTCTCTCTAGACCTGTCCATTGTTGAAAATTGTCAGATCCATAGCATACCATTTGTTTCAGACCAGGCATGTTGCTGTAAGTGTATTTAGGTGAAGGGCCTACAATGCATCTTACTCTGTCATCACTGGTTAAAATTTTCCAGTTGTCTGAGATGGCTCTTTGTAGAACCCTGGTATTATTACTGTGTGGAATTACAAAGGGTTCAAACTCAAAACTTCGATTATTTCCAACCTTCTTATGATTGCCATCTGAAAAATATGGTTGTGCTCTAGTTTTTCTGAGCTCATTCATACTGAGATACATTTGTTGCACTTCACTAGATTCATAGCCCCTACTAACAAGACCTTCTTTTAATATTGTCAATCCCTCTTCAAAATGTATATTAGTACTAGAAAGGCGTGAGACACGCATAGCTTGTCCCTTGATAACATTTTTGTATATCTGGGGGGGGTGCATACTCTTCCTATGCAGAAAGGAAGGCCTATAACATGGCTTCCTATAGATGCGAGTGTTTATTTCCCCTTGTTCTTTGTACACAAGGACATCCAAGAACTCAATCTCCTCCCTAGAAAATTTAAGTGTAAATTTGATGAAACTAGTAGCTTCATTAAGGGTAGCATGAAAATCTAATAAAGATTGTAGTGATCCGGTCCACAAGATAAAAAGATCATCTACAAATCTTTTGTAAAATTTCACATGTCCTGTGTTCAAAATATATTTAGATTCAAATTCAGCCATGACAATGTTGGCGTAGCTATTGGCACAACTGGTGCCCATAGCTACGCCACTCTTCTGTCTGAAGCAGATGTTATCAAACAGAAAAATGTTGTTTTCTAGTACTATTTCTGTTAGAAAGCAGATAAAATCCACTTTCTCCTCCGGATATTCTGATACTCTCATTAGAAAGGCTTTCAAATATGAGAGTCCTTGGTCATTCGGGATGCATGTGAACAATGAGACCACGTCCATCGTGACAAAAAGGACATTATTCAATGCTGGAAAGTCTCTAGTAGCAGAGTACAAGCTTTTTAGAAAATGTTCTGTGTCGCGTAGGACTGTTTCTTGTTTTAAAAGATACTTTTTAAGCTGGTCATCCAAGTACCTGGACATTGGTTCCGTTATCCACCCTGCACCCGATACTATAGGTCTAAATTCAGGGTGTTGTGGATTTTTATGGATCTTAGGTAATCCACTGAGTGTGGGAATCAGTGGAAAATCCACTATGAAGAAGTCATGCAACTCTTGTGTCATAAGGCCTAAACATTTGCTTTCATTCAAAGCTTCTGTAACTCTCTGGTGCATAGTATTCACTTGTTCTAGTGTGATCTGTTCATATGAGTCAGTTTGTATTGATTGCATCATTGTCTTTATGTAGTATTCAGTGTCTAGCACCACTATGGAGCCTCCCTTGTCTGCTGCTCGTATAGTAATATCTTTATTTGTACGTAATTTATTCAGAGCTCCTCTTTCTTGTTGTGTTAGGTTGTTATATATATCCGGGATAGCTTGAGAAAACTCTCCGTATATCTGGGATTCCACTGTTTTTAAAAATACTTCCAAGGTAGGTTGTAAATGAGGTGTATACAAACTCTTGCTTTTGAAATTATTCGAGGGATGTGTGATATCCCTGTTCATATCTGTTTGATACATTAGCTTCAGTCCAATACGACGTACAAATAATCTTATTGATAGTAATGCTTGGCTTACATCCATATTGTTTGTTGGTATGAAGGATAAGCCTTTATTGAGTAACATCCTTTCAGCTTCTGTTAACTCATATTTGGATATATTATATATCAAACATGATGATTGTATATTTACAGGAATTACATCTTTTGGTGTTGGCAAGGTACATCTCATACACTCGGGTACCAATACTTCTGGAGTGTTTTCTGCTGATGCTGCAAGTGTGGGGGCTCTTTCCGCTTTGCTCCTCTGCCGTTGTCTAAATCCAGCGAGCGCTTTCTGCCCGTTCTGATAGGCAATGGAAAATCCGTACTCTGTTGTCCTTCCAGTTGTATTTTGCGTCTAACCGCTCCTGATAAGGTATTAGGTGGTGCTATTTCTGGTCTAGGTCTATGCACAGGTGCTATCTGTTGTTCTGTATTGTCTTCATTGGGTGTCGTATAAACAGATCCATTAACCGGTGGTGAGGTAATGGAATTTGATACAGAGGGTACCTCATGCTTATCATTTACTGCAGTTGTATGAGGGCTCAGTTGTCCTAATTCCGATACAGAATTATTGGTGCCATCTCGTTCTTGTTCATTCCGCAATTGTCTGTTCCGTGTCACTGGCTCTACATTCCTTCTTAATGGTTGTACAGGTCTACCTGTATCTTGAATGTTCCGAACGACATGGGAATTATCTGATGTTGTTCGTTGATCTGTATTAACAGTTCTTGGCCAGATGAATACATTGTTATTAGCAAAATCATGAGTATCCCTTGCTAATTTCCTACGTTTATTACTCAGTAGGTTTTTCTCAAAACGCCCTATTCTTTCCATAGTCTCATGTAGGTAGAACTCTGTTTCATCAGCCCCACAATATTCTATCAACTTATTTTGTATTTTAAAGATGTTATCTTTCACTTCTTCCTCAACTGGGCGAAAAAAGTCTATGAGTAGTTGAATATACTCTCTACTAGCCCTTAAGTTTATTTGTTGCCATTTGGCTAGCAGCGTCGGATATGTATTGCCATAAGTTGGCATGTTCAATATTCTTAAACCTCTGGGGATGACACCTGTGTTTAGGCATGCCTCCATATGATACCTTTGTGCTGTCAACCGTTTAATTCTGTACAATTCGTTTTCTATGTCTCTCTTTAAACTTCGTATCTCATACTCGTTTCGGTTGTTAGTAATGGGTTCATGCAAATCTGTTATATCAACATCACCATCTAGCGGATTCTTTATGTCTTCTAAGAAATCTCTCAGTCTTTGCGTAGCCCCTATATTTGAGGCTTCTATCGTATGCACATCATTCATAGCTCCTTCCATACCGCTTAAAAAATATTAACAAAAAACCAATGCGGTTCCAAGAAAGATATGTAGAAAACGTACCCAAATGAAGGAGCTTAATTATCGTAAAGTCAATACAAAGTCCCAAGACACAATTTCCTTGCCACTACGATGGAACACACTGACCAAGTATTAAACCGCTAAATCCAGTTCAACTCCAAAAACGCTTGTTGATAAATCCTTCCTTTTTCAAGCGGTCATATCGACCCAAACAGTTGTACAAAACCAAATGCTATTCAGCATGAATGAAACTACTCCATGGACATCGGATTAAATTAAGAATGGATATTTATATTATTTATATTAAAATAAGCGCTTTCACGGTGTATAGCACCGCTTCATCAGATACATAAGAAATGTTAAAAACCAACCTTTTATTCTTTTGTGAAATGTTTAGAAGCCTCATCATTCGTTAGTTCAAATGCTGATAGTATACAAAACACCAATGTTCTAGAAACGCTACATGGGACTGGATGTCAGCTAATGATGACATCATTCTATGCACGTCGGTGTACACCTGCGTCACTATAACAACAGTAAACATTCAAAAACGGGCACTGTAGTAAATCACAATTCAAAGTCTTACTGCCCCTATGACGCGCATAGAATGATGTCATCATTAGCTGACATCCAGTCCCATGTAGCGTTTCTAGAACATTGGTGTTTTGTATACTATCAGCATTTGAACTAACGAATGATGAGGCTTCTAAACATTTCACAAAAGAATAAAAGGTTGGTTTTTAACATTTCTTATGTATCTGATGAAGCGGTGCTATAAACCGTGAAAGCGCTTATTTTAATTGTGTAATAAATATCCATTTTTAATTTAATCCGATGTCCATGGAGTAGTTTCATTCATGCTGAATAGCATTTGGTTTTGTACAACTGTTTGGGTCGATATGACCGCTGAAAAGGAAGGAAGGATTTATCAACAAAGGCTTTTGGAGTTGAACTGGATTTAGCGGTTTAATACTTGGTCAGTGTGTTCCATCGTAGTGGCAAGGAAATTGTGTCTTGGGACTTTGTATTGACTTTACGATAATTAAGCTCCTTCATTTGGGTACGTTTTCTACATATATATATATATATATATATATATATATATATATATATGTGTAGACAGCAAAATATAAATATACATGTATGCGTACATATACAGATATATCTGTATATAGTAATGTAAATAGATATATATATATGACTGTAAATATATACATGTATATTGCTAGGATATGATACAGCAGTTACAAGTAACATATGTTCACAGGCTGTGCATATGTGGGTGAGGGGGTCCAATAAACAAACGTGTAACACATAGCATCAACCCCCCCCCCCCCCAGCTAGGCTGGTGAGACATACAGACACACAATAAAGGCAAATACACCACTGCTTCCCAGACCACTGGCAGGATACTACCAGTGGGAGAGACCTGCCAGGTCTAATCTTGAAACGTAGACACCGATGTCCCTTGTGGGACACCAAAAATGAATGATCGGAGGCAGTCCCAGTAATGACTTATCAAACCAGGCTGTAGATGTACATGGACCAGTAGGTTGTGCAAGCCTGATAACCCATGGGTCGACACAACGTACGACATGTGTCCTGACATGGGGAGAGTGGGCAGTGTGTAGTGGTGTGTTTATACCCCACCTGCACTCACAGTAAGGAGTGTTGTAGAGGAGTGGCTGGTGGGGGAACTATGGGTATGCAATTATTGGCCTAGGCGTGCAGGTGTTGGCTGGTGCAGTCATATTAGGACCGCCCCGGGGATGTAAGTAATATTCCGAAATGGGCATAGCTGACGCCCATACCTCTAAACCCCTAAAAGCACATCCACTGGACAGGCCATAAACCATTGGGGGAACAAATAGGGACCATACCTCTGAACTGTCCCCGATTTCCAGGGACGTCCCCGATTTCGACTCAGTTTCTAACTGTGTCCCACTTAAACCCTCCTAAAACTAGTGACATTTGGAGGAAAGGTGGTGAATTACACGTAATGAGTAATGACAATTAAGAGTTATAAACATCATTTACCTCAGAAAATGTGTATGAATTCATATGCTCTGAGCCTGTCAATGTGTCAGGTTAATAGCACCAATAATTTAAATGTGTCCCTGATGTTGTTATGCCATGTCCCTGATTCAGTTTGTATTTTTCCTCAATCGTATAAGAGGTCTGATAGGGGCAGAAAGCACATATTCCACTGACAACCTTAGAAAGATGATAGAATATTAGGTATGCAGTAGCATGACTCGGTTGAAGGATATGGGTTCCAAAACCCAATTACTTGTTTGTATTGAAGAGTGTCAGTTCCCATGTATTAGCCAGATGGGTGCAGATTGTAAGAGGAACACACCAATAATATGAATCAAACTCTGGACAGGCAGGGGATTCCGTACAGTCGAACGGCATGCTGTCGCCTAATGGGCAACCATTCCCGATACTGTAGGCATGTAATCTGATGTAATAGGCATTACAAGGTAATATCGTAGTCCTCACTCCCACCCAGGGGTGTGAGTGTCAGACGCAAACACCAAATGCAGTGCATTTGCAAGTGCGGGAGCAAGCGGGTGTTAGCCTGTTTGGCCGCTAGTATGCAAATATTACACTGGTAAAGCAATGTAGAGGTTAACTGAGTGTAAGAAACTGCAACCAGAGGTTAGCATTGCTTAGCACCGTGCAAACCCATGCACACCCGCTCACAACTGCTTTAATGTGCCTTAATCACTCCGTATCCAATGGCCTTGGTCTGCCCTGCAACTAAATAAATGGCCTCTGCAAGGGTCAAATCCAGGACCCTGCACACACAGCTATTGTGATTTACCACTAAGCCATGGCAGATATACAGACATCGGACCTGATCACAAACATATCATCCAACGCAGTCATTCAACTGTATAAGAAATGTATTCCATCATGTAGATGTATGTGTGAGTGTTTATGTCCAGCATATAGACACATACATGTTTGTATCTTTCGGCTTTTCCTGGTTAGGGGTCGCCGTAGTGGTACTCCGGTCCGCTAATGATTGGCAGTAGATTTTTACATGCTGGCTTGCCGGGCCTAATGCACAACCTTCAACGAAGGAATGCCCATTCACACATGTCGCCACACAGAAGACGCTCTAACTGAGAATCGAACGGGCAACATCTAACTGTGAGGCGACAACGCTACCGCAGCACCACCACCACAGTAATATATAGATACATACATATATATATATAGATATATCAGGAACATCCCATGTGACAACAAAGGATTACAAAGAAATGAAAAGGGAAACACCAGCAATGCCTGTATTATGTAGTGGTATTGTCCTATGTAATATCAAGACTCTCTCAGACAGACATGTGTCATTCATACACGCAAACATTTGTACATTGGCCATATACATCACTCTGTGCATGTTATTTACATTAACACAACAGTTCCTGTCCAATCATTATGTGAGAACAGTATTCTTGCAAGGTGCTGTGTGCGAAATCATCATCATGATAAAGATAAATGGGGTAACTATAGAGGGACTGATAGTGTTGTGTGTACAATGGGGTCGTCCCATCACGTGTACCTGGAACATTTAGGAGTCATGTGCATACTAGGATCTTGCACCTGAGAGACAGGGGTGAGGACAACTGGAGTATGTTGTGATGCATATTAAAAGGGTTACATGTGTCCAATGGACACGTGTGTGAAATGGACAGCTATGTATGGGGCAAATGTTGTTCTAGGAACCAATTGGCCTTTTGTTTCCCTAGGGTGAGTGTGGGATGTGGGGAAGGAGAGTAGGTATGCTTGTGGAGGATAGGTAGGGTATGATGACAGACAAGACAGCATACAGGGTCTGTATATGACACATGTGGGGGGATACACCTTGGATGGGGAGGGGTGTTTGGCATTCACAAGCCCATGAGCCCCCAGATGGAAACAGTGGGACAGAGGTCCCCAGCCATGGGCAGCCACCACTGCACCAAAACAGCTGCAAAGGCGGCAGTGCTGGGGGCTGTCTAGAAGGGGCAGCCTTACCCTGTAAATGTGACACTCTGCACTTGAGCTGGCATATCTGGCCTCGAAACCCCTTATTGAGCCCCCTACACACCATGTTCGGGACTGTATGACAGCGGACATGTTCCTGTCTGGACCTGCTCCGCGGGGGGACAAGCCCCATTCTCAGTGGTGGTGCCACCAGAAGGTGGTGCAGAGCCAACAAGGTGGGGGTCCAAGGCTGGGCCCCAGATGTGCTGGTGCCCAGTGTCATGGCCAGCTGAAGTGGGACAGGAGGTTCTGCCGGGACCTCCAAACCCATACAGCCTATGGTGTTGCAGTTTAAACACAGATATGACTTAGTAATAGTCAACAGCATTCAGGATTACTTACAACAGCATGCATAGATATGACCATCAACCCAACACAACAGATGGTATACATTTGCAGAGGGAGCACAACACGTGCATATATACTGCATGACATCTGTACAAAGTGTAGAATACTTGTGACTGCAGCCAAGGGAGCCCGCAGGATTTTTTGCAGGGGGGTGCAAACCCACAGCCCCACCCACATAGCTCTCCCCG
This sequence comes from Protopterus annectens, assembly GCF_019279795.1. Lineage (NCBI taxonomy): Eukaryota > Metazoa > Chordata > Ceratodontiformes > Protopteridae > Protopterus > Protopterus annectens. Next base: position 1,590,453,821 of record NC_056732.1, on the reverse strand, counting down.
CCCCCTGCCAATACAGCCCCGCCCACATCCACCCACCTCAAGCCCCGCCCACACAGCCATTCAAGTGTCCCATTACTTTGCTATTTCTCCCCATTTGCCATAGACACTGTTCAAATCTCTGTGTACATACTGATTTATGCTTTAGTTCTACAATGATTACAGGCAGTTGGATTTAATTTACAACTTTTATTTCAAACATTATAGCCCAAATACTGATAGACATTTACTAAACCTAAACAAAGCAATAGTCTTACAACGAAAACAGACTTGGCATTAAAGCTTCTCTACTTTTGAAACTCACATTCAATGAAACAGCATTGAAACCCACATTCAAAGAAAATGCATCTGGCCAGTGGCAGATTATTTACCTTTGAACTGTTTTCAAGCAATAGGCTCCTTGCACACTGTTAGGGCCATGCAAAAGTTATTTGATTTACCTGATTGTATTAATTATAATATATAATATATAACTGAATTATATCCCTTGTATTATACAGCAACACTTGTTTGAGTGTGTTTTAAATTTATAGTTTTGAACATTTTTCCAGTAAGCAATGAAACAAAACATACAAACCAATAATGACAAACTGCCCAATTTAGAACATTTCAACCATAAAAGGCCACTCATTACAATCCACCAATATCAGTCAATACACACAATCTCTGCCGAAGTAAAAGTAATCTGAATAATTCCGCATTAAATATATCTGAAACTAATGAAGAGGTTGTTGCTAGAAAACAACTGTATATTTCAGTGTTTCATCTACAAACTCAGTGCCTGCTGCCGTCAAAGAATAAATTGCCTATGTTACATTTAAAAAAAATGGTAAGCTGGTGTATTGCAATAGAAAATGGATGGCAAGCTGAAAAACAGATTCATAGTTATTAGGCATCTCATCCAAAGGAGGACATCCTCAGGACTGCAGCATACAAATGTAGATGCTGTATGAATAAAACCTCAAGCCTCTACATTAAGATGTAAGTATTCTACTTGTGGTGCTACTAACTACTATAGCTTTAAAACTTTATACCACAATAGAGATACCATTTGCTAAACAAAACAGTTGCACATTGTAAATAGACTTGGCATGAGCAGCAGTAAACTTTGCTTCCCTTAAAACTCACAGTTCCTTGAAAATGCATTTGAAAATAAATTCCACCTGCTAACTCTAACTTGGGCATTTCACTGTGTGTGTGTCTCTCTCACACAAACATACCACACCTCAACCTTAGTGCAAGAAGTCTGGACAAAGCCTAAAATAAATAGGGACAGATTATAAATATGGCTGTCAAACTTAGAAAATTGCAAGAGTAACATGATTTGTGTTAGTATGCATTTTTCTAAATGATATGACGTCTAAAACTGAAATCTCATTATTTAGCAACTTCAATCCTTTTCAGGAAGAATATGGGGCAAAAATCTGGACATTCTGCAAAAACCTGGACAGCTGAGGGGTATGCTACCTCCCTCACACACACACACACACACACACACACACACACACACACACACACACACACACACACACACACACACACACACACACACACACACCAAAGAATTCTGGTCAGGCTTGAATTAGTTCTCTAATGTGGGGATGTGAGTGGGCAAATTTGATATGTCAAAACTTGTCAATAATTAGAAATAATGATAGCATAACTGAAGATGGAAGGCGGACATTTATTTTGGTTGGAAGAATGGAAGAAAAAGTGGAAGAGAGGAGCATGCTCCTGATGTTGTGGGCATAGTGGATAAACGGTTGTCTAGCTAAACATAGAAAGGTAACGAAACAGAAAATTCTTTAAGAAGGAGGGAAGGAAATCTTAAAGTGGCAAAGATACTCAACAAGGAGAATAAATTTGTAGGGTATGGAAACAGTATAGAGGAAGATACTCAAGCTGACTTTTAAGAAGGGTAGTCTGAAAGAAGAGCTAAGGAGAAGTTAAAAGGAGGAAAGGGTGTGTGAGGTTACTGTACAAACTTATAATATTTAGAACATTTATTAGCAGCTTACAAAGTGGATAATTTATTGTATTTATCCTTTGTTGTCAGGATTAGTTCTAGTAGCCTATTAGTTTTTTTTTAAGGAGTTATGGTATTTCTTATACAAGGGAAAATTTGTCCAGAGTATCAGGAACTGCACCTACTATTTTCAATAGGTGGAATGGGATCTTTTATATCCACCTGAGGTATCACTAACTCAGTCAGATGGGATCTTAGTTTAATGTTCCTTCCAAAGTATAACACACACTCAGGAATGCAGCACCTCCCCAGCACTGTACTGTAGTGTCAGCAATCTAGTTACCTAGAGTGGAAATAGAACCCACAGCCTTCTGGTCTTCATCAAAGGAAAGTGTGCTACCTGATGTATTACTGACACTGATAACATAGGTTCATTAAAGAGCTGCATCTGTACTGAATACATGCTTTTATTTTCATCCTTATGGATGACAGTTGTAATGAAAGACTCAAACTTTAGAAAATCATTATATGACTTGGTTAAGGAAAGTCACAGCTATGGAAAACTGCAAATGAGAATGTCTAGATAACATTTTTTGAGAATTTTTCTCCCTCCCCCATCACTGTACGCCTTCCTACCCAGTGCCACGCCACATGGCCATCTCCAGGTCTGCCGGATGCATCTTCAACCGTCTCCGAAAGGGCTCCTAATGACAAGAACTTGAGGTTGTCCTGTGGGATCTGACCATTCACATCCACCGGGGGGGGGTCTATTAAATTTTTTATCATCTACCTCTGATGCTTTCCCCCTCCACTTGGTCCCCTGTGGTACATGGTAGCACCCATTTCAACCTGCCACTACATCAGACACCTAATTGAACCAGTCGCCTGGACTGTATTGAGGGTTTTATCCATCTATGCCACTAACTAGATAATATGTTTTTGCGCACTGACTAATATAAGATAATAATCAGAGTTGCATATTTTAACTCATAAATATTTATTTATTTAACGTGTTTACCAGGAAAGTCCAAATTGGAACAAGTCAATTTTCAGTAGAAGCCTGGGGAAAAACGCTCCAGATACATGTCTTTGTGACATGGGAGGAAACCACAGCACCCAGAGGAAGCCCACACAAACACAGGGAGGACATGCACACTCCACAGAAGGCACCCTGCCAAGAATCAAACTGGAGACCTCTTGCTGTGAGGTGACAATGCAAACCACTGCACCACTGCACTGTCCATTCATACTTGATAACCACCTCCTGTTCATATTTTAATTTAACAAAGCAAAAGCATATCAATTTACACCCATTAGTATTAGAAAATACAGCAAACAAAAATAAATGCCTATATGCATATTTAAAATTATTCCAGCAAATGGAAAAGAAACCCTTTACTGTGTATGACCTTAATGCATTGTATACATAATATCACATAAATATAAATGCAGAATTCATTTCTTTTACTGTCACAAAATGGAACTGCACTGGAAAGTACTTTATTTTTACCAGGCCTGTGAGTCAGCATTATAATGAACTGACTTTCTTGTCAACAGGACAGGATTACAAACTCATAATACTACGGAAGTCCTATATGCCTACTTAAGCTGTGAAACAGAGCCCTCATGTCACTGAGATAGGAGTGAAATTAAATAATCTGTTTGAAGTTTATTAAAATGCCATGCTGGAAACTTGTGAAGCCTATCTGCTGTCTCCTTTACAAGATAATGGAGAGAAATAGGAGCAGGAAACAGGGAGAGATCTGCGTGTGAAATGAGTGACATCCATCTTTAAAAAGTTAATACTAGAAAAAAGGAAATGAAACTAAAGGACCTGCAAATATTTGTCATTCTTGCTTTCATGCTATCTTCAATCTGTGCTATTTCAGGTAGTCATTTTTAAGTTTCTACAATATACTTTGGAAAGTTTTTGAAGCTGTATCAATTTTCATTAGGATAGAATCCTTTCACATTTGGAAGCATGGATAGGCTTCCTATATTCTGAGACATATTTAATACTCAGTAAATAATTTTAAAGTGCACCTTTTTTAATTTACATAGTCCATTTGGAAAATAAAACATTTTCTTTACAAGATATATGTTTGGACCACTTCTAAATTTATGAACAAAAGCATCATATCTACCTTTTCTTTTATGTTTGCTAAAATGTAATTGATACAAGGCTTTTTTTGCATTCTTTTATACATTAGTAAAAAAAACACCACAAAAACCAAGGTAAAATAAAAACCACCAAATAAGAACCTCGCATGGACCAAAAAATCAGCGGGGTTACCGGAAAATTAGCGTATCAAACTATTTATTGACCACTTTTGTCAAAAGACTTCTTCTGAAGTATGCTACCTCCCTCTTACACACACACACACACACACACACACACTATACTAAGAGTGCACCATGTTTAAAGTAGCATATCCTCAAGATCAGTGTGGAGTCAAACAAAACAAAATTTGTCTCAAAGGATCTTGAAAATAAAATTAGTGTATTTCTAGTCACTTAAAAAAATGTTTAAAATACAAATCTGGAAAAAATTGTATTATACGTTACTATGGACTGCTATAGGAGGCAGGACCTGCAGAGATGTTAATTCAATACAGCATAGCAAAAGCCTTCCATTAGTGCTCAAAATGATTTGGAATAAAACAGAATGTTGGTCCTCTCTCTCTGCTCACCACTGTAAAAATGGACTATACCAAAGTACAAACAATCCAGTTAAATTAGAACAAACATATGCTACCTAACTATATGTAAGAATGTCTTGGCATAACCAAATGGAGCATCATTAACACTTTTCATGCCAGAATTAAAAGAAAGTGTGAGAAAAGCCAGCAGCATACCCCTGCAGGTGCAAACAATGAAAAGAGAAAGGAAGGAGAAAAAAAAAAAAAAAAAGACAGATCCACAAAAGGCTTCTCAAAAACCAGAAAAAAAATAACCTTACTGAAAATCTGAAGACCTTTCCACATTCATTCAAATAAAATCAACTAAATCCTTAAGAAAAAAAATTTTAAATACTGAAGTCAATGAAATAGAAAACAGTAGTAAGAGGTGCATCACGCCTTCCTCCAAGACTTAGTACCCTTTCTTCCACACACACATACACATCACTGTCCCTTCTTCCGTCCAACTACTCACTCTGAAAGTGTCCCATCTTCTGTCCATTTCAGTTTCCGTGCGGCGTGCTCCTAAGTATCCATCCATCCATCGCGCTTGTGAACCCGAAACCGTCCGTGTCCCGCCTCCATCTTCAGTGAAGTCCGTCTCAGTTCCCGCTTGCAAACCCGAAACCGAAACCGTCCGTGTCAGTTCCCGCTCGCTGAGCGATGATGTCAGCACACCCGCGACTGGACTCCTTTCTTCTTAAAGAAGAATGCGCCCAAAAAAAAAAAAACTTTTTTTTAAACTAGTCAGCCTACTATTCCAGGGGGGTGCAAGTGCACCCCCTTGCACCTGCCTGCGGGCGCCCTTGACTGCAGCTATGAACAGTGGCCCATTACTGGCATGTCAGTGAAAACCCCAGACAGTGTCTGTCATACCACTGTTTCATGAGACATATGTCTAGTCAGGGATGCAATGGCAGTAACTCATCACTATCACCATGTACTGGCTACAATCCTCACACTATGCTCCTGCTGTTCACAGATGTGTGTTCAGTGATGAACACAGGAAACAAATGGTTCCACACACTGACCAGTCCACAGATGGCCCTACAGATGGGGGTCCCTCACAAACAGGGCATTGTCTTGTCAGTTTTACAACATGCAGAATAGCCATTACCACACACAACTTGTTAAACAGGCAATGAAGCATCGCTACACTTCCATGCTGTAGTCATGTCTGGCACATCACCCTCCTGTCTTTAGGCAATTTCCCACTGTGTATATTGTTTGAGGACCATCCAGATATCATCTGTGATGCCGTTTACCAAACACCAGATCCAGGTACCACTCACAGCGACTGTCATGGGTAAACACCAACATGATGTTCCTAGATATTGTACTATGTTTTTCATGCAAATGGCTATGGGAATATCACAGCTGTTCCACATGCAATCAGCTAGAGGAGGACTGCAATAGGTGCAGAAGCCATCACCTGATCATGACCATCACTTACAATACACAAGCTGCTGCTGAGCAGGTGTACACCTCCACATCCACAAGACAGTGTGTGGGAGGGACAGACAGAGGCAAAGTACATCAGAGAAGGGCTTGGAGATTAAAACCTAAGCATCGTTTGTCACACACCTACCAGTACAGGGGTCAAACCCCTGACTGACTAGTCATTACTATTACAAGTGCATGCAGGTACTCCATGTGCCACAAAGCTGACATGTTGGTGTGCTGTAAGAACATATGTGTGTGTTGGTGATAAACATCTGCAACAGAGATATAGTAGACATACATTAGGTGTAGCACACATGGCTGTCCACATGAACGGATGTCATTGTCAACACAACCACACTCTCTAATGGACTCATATTGACACTCTTTGCCAGGCCCACAAATACACTCCCAAACTACTTAGTTTGCCACATTGCAGTAATGCACAGGTACTACATGCACCACAGGGGATATCCGGAGGTTCTATGGGCTAGGGCATGTGAACGTGTTTGACATCTGTTGGTATGCCAATGGGAGTTATACTGGGAGTGACTGTGGTTGGAAGCATCATACCCCACATGCAGACACAAGGTGCCAGTACTGACATGCATGTGTGCATTGCTTCATGGGTGTGTAGTGGTTGGCTGTGCAAGATGGCTGTACAAGGCTGGGTGAGGGGTAATCCTTGGCATCATGCCACCCGACAATGGTGTGCAGTGTGGTACAGGGGTGTAGTGTCTGCAATTTCCCACACAGATGGGTATTGTATGAACTGTCCTGACATCCTGGTTACCACTGTGTATGGCCATAGCTTTGCAATGCATGCCATGTCTGTGTTTGATAGTCCCTGACATGGACATTGCCTGGGATGTGCATGTTCCACAATAATGTACAGTGACATGTACAGGTGTACCTGGTTTGGCTGGCACATGTGTACACAGACTGTTATCCTCCGATATGCCAATACTGGCCTGGTGTGGCAGAACCTGCTTATAGTCAGCAAGTTGTCCTGCACCTGCAAGGATAGCATGATACAGGTATTCACTGGTGTCAGTGGCATTGGTCCATACAGGGCACATGTGTAAGGCATTGTATGGCCTCTGTGGAACAGATTTGATGGCACCACATAGGTTGCAGGCATCCAGTGGGGAACATAGTGAAGGCACATTGTCCGCAATTATGTGCCTATTGTACTGCTGTACAGAGTGCCATGCCCTCTGCAGCCCACTGCAGTCACACCATGCCTACTATCTGTCATCAATGTGCAGGGTACTAGCAACATAGCAGGATATTCTAGGCAAGTGTGTTTGTGTATGATACATGGGTTCAGGACGTATTCGGTGTAATAGTAGGGTTGCATACTTTGTTCACCAAGCCTTTTGCCAGATGTAGGGGTATGGCTTGCCAACACAGTCCCGTGGCTGACTGACATCTGTACTCCTCGTAAGGTGGACATTGTGACATATAAGATGGACACCATATAGGAAAACTACAAAATCCGCTCCCCAACATGTCCAGTGGTTAGACACTCACAGCACCTCCACACAGGCTCTGACAGTCAAACACACACACCTACCATGTCCTGGAATAGAACCCCTACTTAACTAGTGTATCACACTACAGCAATACGCAGTTACAGCACACGCTACGGAGAATACTGGGTTACAACAGTCCTAGAGGTGTATTCCTAGGTGGGTGACATCAGCAGGATTCCAAATGGTGGCCATGTGAATTGTACAGAGTGTGCATACTCTAAAAAGCATTGTTCTTGTTTCAGGCAGACAGAGACATACACACACACACACGGTCTCTCTTGGAATAGAACCCCTACCTAACTAGTTTATCACACTACAGCAATATACAGTTACAGCACGTGCTACGGAGAATACTGGGTTACAGCAGTCCTAGAGGTGTATTCCTAGGTGGGTGACATCAGCAGGATTGCCAAAGGTGGTCATGTGAATTGTACAGTGTGCATACTCTAAAAAGCATTGTTCTTGTCTCAGACAGACAGAGACATACACACACAGTTGGTCTCTCTTGGAATAGAACCCCATATCAAGCTAGTTTATCACACTACAGCAATACGCAGTTACAGCACGTGCTACAGAGAATACTGGGTTACAGTAGTCCTAGATGGGTAGCAAACTGGCTCACTGATGGAATCCATCTAATCAAAATAGGGGAAGCCAACTCAAGCAGAAGAACCGTAATGAATGGCGTACCATAGGGATCAGTCTTGGGGCCTCTGTTATTTGGGATATACTTCTCTGAGGTGCAGGCCAAAACCAGTGTGCTATGGCTGACCAAGTTTGCAGATGACTTCAAGCTGGGTGTGGTCAATTCCCCAAGTGGGTCTCAGCCAAACAAATGACTGGTTCCAGAAACATGTCCACAAGCTGAATGCCAAAAGGTTCATCATCCCCTTTGGAGAGAGTGATGACCCCACCTGGGCAGCCAAGTGCTCTGGATTATGCAGAATGCTCCACATTCAACGATAAGTGAAGCCACTGTTCCGCTGTTCCACACTGAACAGCTTCGACTCCACAACATGGGTTTTCATTGGTTTGTATACCTCAATTACTGCCAATCAGCATCACGGTATACAAATCAATCAAATAGGTATGCCACTGTTCTGCACTGAACAGCATTGGTTGTGCTGCACAGTTTTTAATTGGCTCATATTCTGCAATTACAATCAATCACCACCACAGTATATTAACCAATCAAATAACTGTTCATGAGATCTACCCTTTCAGAGCAAGTGGTACAAAACAGGATACACTTTCACGTCTACTTCACAAGTTTTCCAAGGGCTCTGCAATACGGTTACTCATTCTTAACCGTGTTGTCTTTCATGGTGCAATCTCACTAAGCAGCTTGATTTTTCTGTTATTGGGTACAGTTGTGCACTTTAATCATTACTCACAAAACATGCTCATGAAATCCTTAACTTGGTATAGTAGTCTGTAGCATATTCCAACCCATTTACAGGGTTACAAATCTGCTCTGCTGCAAGCACCACTACTCTTCAATACTAATATACATACAGATAGAAGGGTACCTGGAAACAAGAATGAAAAAAGAAATGTCTACATACAATCAAGTAGCTTTAGCTGAAAGGATGTTATGTAAGTATTTTATTTTTTGTAGAGCTAAAAGCAAGGCCCAACTTTTAGTTGACTTTCTACCTCCTCCTAGCTCAACCACTGTGGCTAAATGTATGATATATTTTTTTAACTTTTTAATCATAAACCCTACTGGAATATACTGTCAATGCCTGCGGGCAAAGTAAAACTACAGACCTCTCAGACACCCCCAAAAACACACACACACACACACTTAAAAAGGTAATAAATGGATGGTCATAGCAAAACAAAAAATATAGTTACCTGCTGTAACAATCTCCAAACACAAAAACAAAACTGGATCCCCACTTTGATGAATCTTTTCCACATCCACTAAACAAACAGCAAAATAAGTACTAGATCTAAAGAACTAAATTTTGTTTGCAACACAAACAGTACACATTGGACAGACAGCTATATATCTCTCAGAATTCCCATTTTCTGGAAAAGGCTGTCCATGTATGTGACAATGCCCCTACTCTGTCATTATCTTATTATTTCATTCCCCTGATTTGCCCGAAAACTACATATTTTATGAGGATCACACCAAAAACATAAGACAAAAATTTGGACATTCTGCAAAATTCTGGCAGCTGAGATGTATGACGAGGGTGAGTTAGTGTTTGTGTTCATGTGTGTGCGTGTGTCTGTGTGTGTGTGTCCATGAGTATATTTTGGCTGAAAGGCCATGGTCATGGTCGAGGTACATTTTTTGTGCAGTGTGAAAATAGGGTGTTCCACATTTTGACTGTTTGCTACACATTGCTATGGTCTGTGGTCCACATTGGCCTCTTAGCAGGTTGAGACCTATGTATGGTCCCTGCATATTATCACATTAATAACAATGTCCTAAGCACACAATCAGTCATGAGGGATTTGGGCACCCAGGTTAATAGTAACCTGAATTTTGACCACCATGTTGCTTCCATTGTACAGAAATCTTTCTATATGGTGCACCTCATAAGTAAGGGTATCTCATCCAGGTACAAGGGGATCATAACATCCCTGTATTCTTCCCTTATAAGGCCAATTATTGAGTACAATGCCCCCTTCAGCATGTACCTCACAAAACGCATGCAGCAGCTGCAGAGACCACAGAGGTTCTTCACAAGAAGAATCCAGGGCCTCAAACAGCTACCCTACACAGATGGGCTAAAAGCCCTGTCCCTCTACTCAGTTTCATACAGACTCCTCAGAGGTGACCTCTGTATGGCATACAAAGCAATCTCAGACCCCACCTTGACGGGACTGCTGCATATCCGCAAGTCAAGCTCCACTCGAGTAACCCACACACGCAATCTCAACCTGGTCTGTGACATCAATAGGACTTGTTGGTGGGAGAGATTTGTGTCCCAGAGATTCCCCCATCTGTGCAATAGACTCCCTCTCCACATCAGGAAGAGTACCTCAATATCCCTTTTCAAGCGCAACCTGGATAACTGGATGGGAAACAGAAAATACACCCCTGGGATTCCACCTGTGTCCCTGCTGGACCAGGGGCTTTGGGTGCTGACTTGTCAAAACATGGGCTAAACTCAAGGCTAGGCTTATAAGGGCCTCAGGGCCAATAGCCTAGTAACTTCCTATGATCCTATGAACAAGGGGATGAAAGGTTACTAATAGCAGCCCAAGATGGTGGACTTACATACATATTAGTTTACAAAGTCCATTGAACATGTGTGAGAAGCAGACAAATGTAGGTTCTGTAAAAAAAAGAACTAGAAGGAGTTGCATACCTTGTTGCTGGGTGTGATACACGCAGAGGGTCTATACACTGAAAGACACAATAGTGTAGCAAGACTGTTCCATTGTGTATTGTACGAACACCACAATACATAAGTAGGTGAGAAGCTTTGGGAACATGAACCACAAAGTATTACAGAGGATGATGAAGTGTGCATCATACTGGATCAGCCATTACCAACAGTCCAAAAAAAAGTTGGTACAGGAACACCAGTTATAGTAGTTCATTAAAAACAAAAAAGTAGCATTGATCCTTGAAATTGCTGTACATTGCCTTTACAGTGTTTTACATACAGCAAGACATAAAGTTATAAAATCTCAAGATTTACAGGCAGAAATGAGAGCAATGTTGAGAAAAAATGCTGAGACAGTTCCAATAGCAGTAGTAGGAGCAATGGGTCGAATTAAAAAAAACAACTAAAGTCATTTTTAGATATGCTACCCATTAATGTAACTCCGTATGAATTGCAGGAATCAATTCTGGCCCTATTGTGGGTGCTAAGAATAACGCTTTTGGATAACAAAGATTGAAGCAATACTAATTTCATGAACTTTAACTATACCCTGACTTAGGAATGGGGTCCATTCTCATAATGGTATTAGAAACCCAACAGTTTTGGAGAAATTAAACCATACATCTGACGCATCCACTTAAATGGCAAGTTTATAAAACAATATGCAACCTGTCCAAGTTTAATCCAGAGTTATGCAATACTGCCCTATTGTCTTTTAACTGGAATACCCCAAAATCCTACCCTTACAGGATGCTTTAAATGAATTCAACGCAACTTCTAAATAGCATTACAACCCCCTGGAAGGAAGACACTAAAAGCAAATAATGCAATGTGGCTATCCCAAAAGAGTAAAATGCTAATGCAGGATAAAAAAAAGTGTGGACAGAGTGGTAGAAATACAAAACATCACAATATCTCAAACTTCAGAGTGCTCCACATCTGTAATAAAAAGAAAATAAATGAAGGCAAAAAACCAATACCAAACAACACTCTGAACTATAGTTAACCCAACCCTATAAAGATTCCAGTAATCTATTAAAGAAATCTGGCATCCTCGTCAAAAAAAATTCTTCTGCCAAAAACTTGTCACTTAAACCTGCAATAAAATTCATCTTTAATTTCATAGATAGTATAGTGTTCCTAACCAAGAATTCCCACATCTAATCCCAACCCTGCCCAACAACCATATATTACTACATCCACTTTCACCTTCAAACCAGGTCCCTCATTCCATGCAAAACAATTCAAACTCAAACCATATTCAGCTGATGACCTTCCAAGTTAGTACCTTAAAATAGCAGCCAATAGCATTTCCTATCTCATCTCAATCCTTATAAATGTCAATCTAGGAATCTCATGTCCCCTTTCTTTGGAAACAATCACACATTATATACACAAATTAGAAAATTCAACAGACATCACTAACCTTATACCTAAAGTAATCTGCTAATCTCCAAGTGTAGTACCTCGCAGGATGCGCAGTAGCAAAACCCACCCCAAATACACCTCCAGCCCTGTGGAGGCAGCAGCAGTATGATTATTCAACAATGTGCGGACTGGAAGTTAATTAATATTCAGCATCTGTGCCAAAAGCAACCCAAATGACATTAATGTAATGTTGTATTAGGAACATAAAACTTCATTCAGTACCAAAAAGGAAATGTTTTATTAGGGACATAAAACTAAAATGCCTGCAGTAAGTCACATTTCAGTCAGTCAATCGGGCAGAGTTCACACCATTTCTCTAAACGATACTATTACATTTTAATGGCTTTAAGAACATGTGCTTGCAAGGAAGCGGGGGTCTGGGGGGCTTGGCCCCCTGAAAAAGGAGAAAAAGTAAGAATTTATCATAGCATGGAGTTTGTTGTGATAATGAATATTTGGCAGTTTACACAAAGTGACATGCAAATTTGCATGTATGTCCTTCTTCCTGAATATCCCCACCCATTTGGCATGCCAATCAATGACGACACGCCCAAAGCTGTGCAGAACTAACTGTGAGGTACTACACTTGGAGATTACCAGTAATCTTAGGTTCATGGGAGAATAGTAGGCCAACTGCCCCGAATTCAGAATCAAACTGTGTATTCCACACCTCCCATAGAACTAACATTCACCTCTAACCCATATAGATACTGTTAATAAAGAAAGAGCTAATGACAAACTAGTTTGCCCCTTATTTCTATACTTGTCTAAAGCCTTCAACACACTTTGTCACAACAAAATTCTACTTCAAATGTCTATATTAGGTCTATCACAGAGCACCCTTCTATGGTTCAAAAGCTACTTTTCCAACAGGTATCAGTCAGTACAATGGCACTCCGCCCTCTCGCCATACTTCCCAGTCATCACCAGTGTACCATGAGGCTCTATCCTTGGTCTCCTCCTCAACACACCAGCACCCTCCTCTAATCTACACAACAGGCTTCCCTAATGCGATACACTGATGACTTCACATTGATACGTGTATCAGATAACTTGGCACATCTCCACAAAATTACTCAGGAAGCTGTAACAGACACTGTAACATGGCTTTCTAATTCATATCTCATGCTCACCCCCCACCCCAAAATACTACCATTTCCCTCAGGGCTGTCTCATGAAAAACAACATTCAAAATCCACTCACTTAATAAAACACCATCAGAAGTCACTTCTAATAACAAATAATAAGGCAGGATATGGGATGACTGTAAGTAATACTGAATAACAATAATAGTAATAATAATAATAATAATAATAATAATAATAATAATAATAATCATAGTGGATTATTACCTCTAAGTTTGCAGATGAGTGCAATCTTGGAGAAGTCACTGACTCCTCAAATGATATGGCCATCCTGCAGAGAGGCTTGTCTCAAATACTGGTGTCAAAATCATAGTCTAAAAGTAAATACCAAAACTGCATTACTGTATATTTTGGGAAGTCATCTATACCTGGGAACTACACACTGACAATCCGTCCCCAAGACTTGATCCAGTTGTTCAGGGTTTGGGAACTTATGTGGACAGTGACTTGACTTTTGACCAACATGTGTCTGTTATAAGAAAGTGCTTCTATATTGCACAGATTATAAACAAAGGGATTGTGTCTAGATCTAGAGATGTCATTGATCGCCTTTACTCAGCCTTCATTGGGCCAGTTATTGCACATAATGCCTTCTTTGGCATGTATCTGTTCAGACACATGCAACAACTGGAGCTCCCACAACGATACCTTATTGAAAGGATGCAAGGCCTAAACAATACATCCTTCATGGACTGACCGCAACCCATGTCACTATACTTGGCTGGCATACAAGGCATCCTCTGACCTATTACTAGTGGTTATACTACACATCAATAAGTCCAATGGCATCAGAAATACTTTGCCTAGGTATCTAAACCTCTTCTGCAACATTAACAGTTTGTAGGGACAGGTATATCTCATGGAGGATACTGCCGCTGTGGAACAGACTCCCCATCCACATGAAACACAGTTCATCCTTATCTATTTTCAAGTGCAACTTAGATATATGGATGAGAAACAGAAATTTTACCCCAGAACTGCCCCATGCACTACCAATGGGCAGATGCACCTCCTAAATGCTTTACATATGCATGGGCCCACTCAAATTATCTATGGGATGATCCCAGTTATTCTCATTAGGGTAATATGTAATTATCAGCCATGGGTAAGGCCAATCTATAACCAAGTGGGAAAGAATATTTCAAACACAAAAAGGGAAATTAGCTAGATAAAATGGCCCACAAGAGCAGCTAGCCTAGTACTTACCTTGGCGATATTGTAGTGTACTGGCTCACCAGATGCGCAGTAGCAAGCGCCGCTCCAACCCCGTCCCAGCTGGTTGACGTCTTGCTGTACTTATGAATAACCAAAAATGAAGTGGCTTCCTCGGCATGAATATTCATTTGGATGAGTAATCGCAGTTATATTTAACAGAGGAATTTCAACTCCGTTTAAAGAATCATTAAGTGCATGCTTAGCTGTTTCAGCATAACAAATACTGGAATACAACTGCCAAATTGACAAACTACTACAAGTAATCCTAAACCGTCATATTACATCAACTGTACAAGAGATCCCAGTAAATATAAACAATTATCTTTTCCCCTTTGCTTTTGCAGGGGGCAAGCCCCCTGCACCCCCTTGTGGGGGTGCTGCACCCCCCACCCCTCCGCTATTTGAATATACCAACTCCAAGAACCAACTACAAGGGGGGTGTAGGGGGGCTTGCCCCCTGCAAAAGCAAAGGGAAAAAGTAATTGTTTACATTCACTGGGATTACTTATATAGGATTAGTTGTAGTACTTTATATTAAGCAAAAAGCAAAAGAAGGTCCTTGCGCACCAGCATTACAAACAAATAAATAAACTATCACAGGAATGTATAGTACTGAGCTGCTCATCTACATTCATTATATGCATGTCATCACGGGGTAATATACATGGCATGCCAATCATGCCTCATTTCCTTACCACTTCCTAGGTTTTAGGCTTTTCAATCACCCTGGCCACACCCACTCCTGCGGGAAACTGCCGGTGAGCCAGTACACTACAGTATCACCCTTACCTTACCTATGAACCTATAATCTTACATTTGAAATGCACATACAAAACTGTATAAAAAACTCAACAAAAACTTGCACTGCTTTACAGATTCAAAAACTTTCTCTCCAACAGAAGTAAAGCTATACTCACACTACTTAGCACCCCTCACTAGTTTATGGAGCACCCATTCTTACTAACTTCCAGGCAGCATAAAAAGCAAAATTTGAGCAATGCTATAACAAAGTGGCTAAATTTGCAGCAAATGACCCTTTCAGAACCCACTACTGAACCAACATATACATAGCTTCTTCCCACTTACAACATTAGCCAGCAATAATCTGCTTGTCTAGCACTAAATACGGTTCAGTGCAACTATGTTTGTACTCCATCATTATCATTCAGTGAGGAAAACCCTTTCTGTCCACAACCCTATCAAATCTGCAGGGCATGATCTACATTTATACCATGTTGCTAAGGCCTGGGACTCCTTACCTATATCCATCAGATCAATACCCTCCCTTCAGTACTTCAAAACCATTCAGAAATAGTTCTTAGCAAAATCGGTCTCGGTTTTTGTTCTACCTCAGGATAATGATATTCCTAAATATGAACAAGTTCCTAATCATACCTTACACCTCCTTACTTACCCTTTTCACTCACTTCCTAACTTTATCTAGATAAAACCGGACACCTACCCAGTTAGACTTTCCTGGTAGTCAAACGTCAGTAAACAAACAACATGTATGAACTTGTCCTTACAAATGCTTCCCCTGCCTACACCCCACTAATATAATATAATACAATCTGATGTACTCCATCATTATCATTCAGTGAGGAAAACCCTTTCTGTCCACAACCCTATCAAATCTGCAGGGCATGATCTACATTTATACCATATTGCTAAGGCCTGGGACTCCTTACCTATATCCATCAGATCAATACCCTCCCTTCAGTACTTCAAAACCATTCAGAAATAGTTCTTAGCAAAATTGGTCTCGGTTTTTGTTCTACCTCAGGATAATGATATTCCTAAATATGAACAAGTTTCTAATCATACCTTACACCTCCTTACTTACCCTTTTCACTCACTTCCTAACTTTATCTAGATAAAACCGGACACCTACCCAGTTAGACTTTCCTGGTAGTCAAACATCAGTAAACAAACAACATGTATGAACTTGTCCTTACAAATGCTTCCCCTGCCTACACCCCACTAATATAATATAATATAATCTGATATACAACTTATGATTGCAACAACTACCCAGCCAAAAAACAAAAAAAAATTACACCCAGATAAGTAAATCTGTGGAAATAACTGTCCACCCATACCACTGGAGAAATCATCAGACTGAAAAAATAAGAAAGCAATATTGCTGGTCATTAACTACTTCATCAAGCTCAACTATCCCTGATTTTGCTCATATTATTACCCTTCTCATTATAAAATGTTTAGATATTCTGGTAAATCACTGAAGACTACAGTCGGTCCATAATGTCAGACATTAGAATTGGTCTTTAGGAAATCCATGTTGGTGAAAATCCATGTTTCCTACTAAAGTGAGTTAGGGTAATATTTAAAAGTTACCCCTGATTTTGGACTTGTAAAGACTCTGGTGGTCATTAGTCTAGTATACACCTATGAATCTTCTAGCTGTGTACAAATCATGGCACAACAATGCACTGAATGCATCAGCCGTACTTATTTCTTCCTACAACAAGTACTCCAAATTCAAGATTTGACATAAATAATGAAAGAGAATCAAAATAATCTGATACATAAAAACATACAACTAACCTGTAGCATCCTACAGTAGGCGTGTAAACATGTACATAAAAACATACAACTAACCTGTAGCATCCTACAGTAGGCTTGTAAGCATGTACAAGAATGTCTCACTGGAGCCATGTCTATCTAACCTGTAGCATCCTACAGTAGGCTTGTAAGCATGTACAAGAATGTCTCACTGGAGCCATGTCTATCTAACCTGTAGCATCCTACAGTAGGCTTGTAAGCATGTCCAAGAATGTCTCACTGGAGCCATGTCTATCTAACCTGTAGCATCCTACAGTAGGCTTGTAAGCATGTACATAAAAACATACAACTAACCTGTAGCATCCTACAGTAGGCTTGTAAGCATGTACATAAAAACATACAACTAACCTGTAGCATCCTACAGTAGGCTTGTAAGCATGTACAAGAATGTCTCACTGGAGCCATGTCTAACTAACCTGTAGCATCCTACAGTAGGCTTGTAAGCATGTACAAGAATGTCTCACTGGAGCCATATCTATGTGTGAAGTGGACTGTTGCTTCAATTGAGCCAGCAGAAAAAACTACCTAGTATTTGAGCAATAAAACATGGCCTTAATCACTTTCACATACAGCACCCCACAACAAAACTAATTGTAAACTTATTGTCACTGTTCACAAAAGGAAAACAAAATAAATGTTGTATAAAGAATACATAACTAATAAGCCACACTAAAACCTTCAACAATGACCACATCTTCTTAGCTGAGCTCAAATCCAGCAGAGCAAAGCAAAACGAACATGGTGAACCTCCTAGAAAATAATACTCCCATGCCATCAGTGAAAATAATACTCCCATGCCATCAGTGAAAATAATACTCCCACACCATCAGTGAAAAAAATACTCCCATGCCATCAGTGAAAAAGTACTCCCATGCCATCAGTGAAAATAATACTCCCATGCCATCAGTGAAAAAAATACTCCCATGCCATCAGTGAAAAAAATACTCCCACACCATCAGTGAAAAAAATACTCCCATGCCATCAGTGAAAATAATACTCCCATGCCATCTGTGAAATAAATACTACCACGCCATCAGTGAAAAAATACTCCCACGCCATCAGTGAAAAAAATACTCCCACGCCATCAGTGAAAATAATACTCCCATGCCATCAGTGAAACAAATAACCAGCAATGGAGATAACATTCCTCTCTTAACGCCAACACACACCTAAACTACTGCACACTCAGAGTGCAGGAAAACTAGGAACCTGTGTAGAATTAAACCTATAATACAAAGCTTTACACTATATAAACCATGCAAGATGGAAACAAGTACATCAAATACATACTGTCCACTTAAATGTCTCCAGTAATGAAAGCAAAACACAACAGATGACATCAATAACATACAGTCTAAATTAGAATCTCACAAACATAAAAATGTTCACTTACCTAGAATGTCCAAGTGTCTATTCTAAACAAGTCCCATTAATTCTTCGAGCAACCATCTCCTACAATGCTGACTGCTTCTCCAGATGGCTTGCACAAATTCTACAGAACAGCTTAACCAGCAGAATATTGCAATTATCTGTAAAACTTACTTCAAAATTCAAGTCACCTATAGCAAACAGTGACAGTCATTTATAATCCCAGTGTCACCAACCACAAAAAGTACAATTGTTAAAAAAACAGTATTAATTTAATAAAAAAGGCTGCAATGATCTCTTGTCCAACCTTCCCTTATGACTGTGACTCCCACAACTAAGCAGAATTCTGTAGAAAGTGACACACATATTATTTCATAAAGCAGCATACCTACCCCCAAACAATTAAGCCAAGTCTTGTCTCTCCACATGATGCACCTAGACAATATCTGACTTTACTACTTTGTAATGAATGCATGAATAGATTACACTGGTTAACACATTCAGATAAATACATACATTCAAATGCAAAAGACATTTTAACAGGTTAACATTTCAATTTCTCATTCAGTGAAATGAAAGTCAATCCCCAGGATTCACGAAGCCTCCGTGTAAGAGTTATAACTCTTACACGGAGGCTGCAGTTAAACAAGGATGTCAGCATGCTCTGCATATTCATGAGAGCATGCTGAATCACACCTAAGTCTAACACGGTCCGTGTAAGACAGTAGGGGGCGTGTCCGTAGGCTGAGCCCTGCAAGCGGACACGCCCCCAGAAGTCTAAAAGTGCCCAAAGTAGACACCCACAACAGAGTCCACGGAAATGTGAATAAACACAACACAACACATGCCCCTACAGACCATAAACATATATAAAAGAAATATAAATGAACATGTCATATTTTTAAATTGTAAAGATGTTTAACCGTGGAGTGCACTTTCGTTTGCGTGCCCGTAGCGCAGCTACAGTTAGCAGTCAATGGGAAAGCATATAAGAACTAAATATGCAAAATAAGCCAAGAAGCAATAGCGTAGTGGTAGAGATGCTGGCTGCAGAGCAGGCATTCATGGTTCGAGCCACCACAACACAAATTTTTTTTTTTTGCAAAATAAGCAGGAAACAAGTCCCTGACACATATGTGTACACATAAAATCAGAATATATGTAAAATGCAATGAAATATCCCATTTATATTGAATAAATGTGAGCTAAGAAATTAATATAAACTGCCAGATGTGCCCATAGCTGAGCTACAGTACAACAGAGTGAGTGTATGTGCCCGTAGATAAGCATTGGTCCAAGTGGTGCAAACTGAGTGCCCGTAGCTGAGCAGTGGTTTACCATGCTAAATATATGTGCTCCTAACTGAGCTGAGTGGAATATGCGTGCCGATAGCCAAATGAGGCTTAAACCAGCGTACCCCGTTTGCGCGGAGCTGCGCACCATGCAAACGAGTTAGCCGACGGGCAACAGTGAGCAAGCCGTATCCAAAATGCCTTTACACAGACACACCCCTCAACATGTCTAGACAGTCATGAAAAATAAAAAGCAGTGGCCAAGTTCGAACCCAGGATACTATACACCACAGTCAAGGTACAGAACCACTAAGCCATGACAGCAGTACCTAGAAATGCAATATTAGCTCATATATAGGAATGAATACAAACTACAGCATGACAATGCAGGTTTACTGAAGTTGATACAATTCCAAACTGGCCAATCACAGATATGTGGAAAAACGGACTATATAAGCCCCATAGGCGGGAATACACAGCATAAGCGATTGTAGAACAGACCTGCAGGCAGAATGTCGGTGTAGGTGAGGGGTAAACTTTCGCGCCAGAGGTGGGGTGTTGAGGAGTCCAGGTACATGGCCTGGCTCCTAGTCCACAACCATGAGGCCCAACTCATGCAGGGCCAGGTCCTCTGGGGAGCGTACAGGGCTGAGGCGTGGGACCAGTTGGCTCATGAACTCACCAGTGTCACAGGAATTCCAAGGACAGGTGAGCAGGTCCGTCACCACCATGCGGACCTGAAGAGACGCAAGCAGGACCAACTGAACCTTTGGATCCAGGAGGCTCGGCAATCACCCAACGCCCCACCACTGAGTAAGTAACAATTAATTATGTATGTAGAAAGTTAAACTACCTGTAATTACGGAGATGTGTATTCCAATATTACTTAATTTATATTACAGCTGCAGGTGTCCGTTCTGCGAACCGCAGAGCCTATGTCGATAGGCTGGTGCGGTTGCGCCACCAGGCAGGTCAGTAATCCACTTCTAGTAACTGTAAAGATATATAAATGTATGACAGTCAGCAAAAGAGTGCAGTGTAGCCAGGAAGGAATTAAATCTGCATGTAACAGTGTGAAAGTGTATGCAAGTATTGCCTGATTACAACAGTTCCCAGCCTGTAAGTAAACTAAACATGACACTGTCCAACATATATTTCCGATTAAAACTGCCCTGCCTGTAGGAAAATAGTACACAACCTGCAGCAGCATGTAAAAGTATAGCTGCAGAAGAGGATGAAATCACATGTGTGAAATATATCCCTGTGGAAATACTGAAACATGACAGAAGTGAGACTGCTGGAAAGAACTGTAATAACTGTTGTTAAAACATGTCAATAAAGCCTAGAAGTACCAGTCTGAATAGTAACATGAAAGCAAGTGAGAGAGTGTGAGAAAGTGTCAGGAATACAGCAATACAGTACTTATAACCCCTGAATAAACCATACTGCAGTTAGGACAGAATTAAATGCATGTGAGACTCAGAACCAAACAGCACAATCTGTTCAAAGTGTTGCTGCATGTGGAATGTGTACACCAACATCTGGATATGTTTCTCCCAGTCTGAAATACGCAGATAGGATGATTGTCTGATATACCAAACATCCACACTTGTCCACAAGTATATCAAGCACAGGTAACAGGATGATGTATCTGAACAAAGCCCGATATGAATGTATATGAACAGCAATAAAATGTAGATTGATGTTGCAGTAACAGTTCCATCTGCAAGGTTAAGTAGTTAACATATAGGACACTGTAGTTAGAACAGTAGTGTGTATATAACTGTAGCTATTAGAAATGTACAGCATATGTATTTGTATTCGAAGGTGTTAATATTACTCTATTTACCCCACCCTCTAACCACCTATAACCCATTCCATGTGAAAATGGTATGTGCAATCACAATTACCACCCCTGGGCGTCTGTCCTGTTGGGTCATATATATTTGCATGTCTGTTGATGCATCCGCCCTGTTCATACATCCACACCTGATGGCCTGTTGCCATCAATCAACCCTACATGTTGTTGGACTGTGTATTACTGTTCAAATTATGCATGTGTTATGCACGCTGTTCAATGGTCTGAATATCTGGGTGTTTGGTTAATGGGAATACTAATGCATGCTGTTACAACTAATTGTGAATGGTATTAAATGTCACTAACCCAAACTGTCATGACATAATGCAAAACATAGAACGACAGGGAAGGCGGGTTCCAGCGGACCCACCTCTCCCACCTCAGCTGGCGAGTGCACCTGGCACTAGTGCCGAGTCCGGACCCTCCTCCGGTGGCCCTGTGCCACCTGCGGGTGGAAGCGCTGCAGGGGATGGGGCTCGCCCCCCCTCTGCAAGTGTGGCCGGAGGAGATCCACCACTCACCCTCCGTAGCGTCCGGACTGTGGTGCGTAGGGAGATTCGGGGACTCTGTCCTCGAGCCCCTCGCCAGCTCGAGGCAGGTGAAGCAACTAACGGGCATGCCCGTTGCCCCACATAGCCCCAGCACAGCCCTGTCCTGGGCAGTGAAGGAACAGTGGCAACTGCCTATGGGTGGGGATATCAGTTCCACTGTTGCCATCTGTGGGCTCATGGGCTCTGGATATCCAAACCTCTGTCCCGTCAATTGTGTAACCCCCACCGTGTCATACACGCCCTGTATGCGTCTTGTTTGTCTTGTCTGTTAACCTACCCAACCTACCTCCCCAGCTGTACCGACTACCTTCACCTGACATACCACTCTCACCTGAAAAAAAAAAAAAGGGCACTCTGTACCCACAAAAATTACCCATACATAGCTGCCCATTCCGCACACATGTCTACTGGACATGGAACCTATCAATTCAATTGGCTGTACAACAAGTATTATTGTTGTCCTGACACCTCTCTCAGGGGTGGAAGGTTTCAAATGTCACACCAAATTACATACATATGCACAGCTGTTGCTGCTGAAGAAATGGGCAGCTATGGGCCTTACCTACATCCCTCCTGCACATCCCAAGCTTGTTTCCCTACTGTCTTACCCTCTTTGTGACCCCTTTTCACCACTTTCCTGTCTCCCCATTTTCTTTTCTTTCAAAGGAAAATAGCCGGGTGTGTAAGAGTAAAGCGTTTAAGTGGTTGTAAGCGGGTGCGCTTGTGTCGCGGAGCTAACCGCGCATGCATGAGCTCAGCGCAAACCAGCGCTAACCCGGTTACAACTGCTTAAAAGTGCCTTAGGCACTTTGATTGACAGGTCTTGTACTCAGTTCAAATGAAAAATAAAATCCCACTGTGAGTCTCGAACCCAGGACCTTGGCAACTATAGCCTGCATGACTTACCACTAAGCCATGACTCTTATATAGACGCACTGTGCTAAAGTAAATATATCATTTAACAGTAGGAATGAATGTAAAGGGAATATAGATGTGTAGTACACAAAGCATGACATTTAGAATCACAAACAAAACTGGTGGATTTCCATAATAGTAGTGTGTGAACAGAAACAGCCACGCTAGTTGGAAGCTAGTAGGTAATAATGTCACCATAGCACCTTGCAAGCCACACACATACTCACAGCAGGATAAGCACTGCCCATACCCCACAACCTCTTACAGGAACACATCCGGACCAAGTAATAAAATATGTGGAGCAAAGGCCCAAAACCAGGGACACATTACAAATAAAGTTACAACAAATGCAGACAGTTCAGAAAGTAACAGGGTCTACACCTTGTGGGATGTTTGGAAGGGTATGCAGTCTGGAACTTGAATGTTTGTCACCATATTCTGACTTGAGCCCAGACTGACTTGCCAGATAAAGGTGTGCATGAGATAATGACCAAATTATGAGGCAGAAATGTGGACAGCCTGCAAATATCTGTACACATGACGGGTCCAACACCACCATATTTGAATAGTTAAGAACCTAGACATAGCAACAGTGAATGTCTTACAGGGATGCCCACAGACCCCATGTGAAATGTACAAACAGTAGGCAGAAAGGTGTAACACATGCAATGGTAACTATGGAGTCCTGAAAGTATTCACCACTGCATGGCAGAAAAAGTGTAGTAATACATATGCTCATGCTAACCCACAGTCACAACTGCAGCATACCAGACATTTTAATGGGTGTACCCCACTGATATGTACCATTCCATGAGGCACATAACTGATAAAACCTGAAGGTCTCTGGGGCCTGCTTAGCAGCATACTCAAATACCCTAATAGATGTCAAGGCCCACACCATGGCCAGACCACACTGCATGCTGTAACACCCTAGCAGATATAGCAAGCATTCCAATGTGTGAATGTACATGGAAAATAGGAAAGCTACAGCAGCACACTACAGTCAAGACACCTAGCAGGCATAGAAGTAGTGACTGTAAAGGGCAACTATTGAAGACTTAGCAACAGAGTGCAAGCAAATGTGAAAGGAAAGCACACACACACACACACACACACACACACACACATTAACAATAGTAGTAGTTGTAGTTGTCAGTGTACATACACAGTTAGTACAGGAAACTGGAGAAATGAATGGAGGAATGTTAATCCACAACACACCTGGAAATATGAGAGATACCAACCTTTACACTCACAGAACATTGTCCACAGCATAACAGCATGGTCCCTGCCCTTAACATCTGAAAGGGCTACACCTATCTCACACACCTTTTTATATCACTGTTCTGAAATCACAGTGAGAACTGCAATCAGTACACAACTGGCTGCATGCAATTAGCAAATGCTGGCTAACACTTGGTGCAGAGGCCATCACATGGGCATATGCAGATACCTACAAAAGTATGCTGTACTCCATGTCCATGCATGCAATACTTTCATTGCACCCTGAGAAGGACGTGAGAGACAGACAGAGAGAGAGAGAGACAGACAGAGAGAGACAGAGAAAACTGCATTTAAGCAGACAGACACGAATTGTTCAGCAACAGCTACCTGAAAGCTGACAACTGGGAAGTGGAGCAGCAGGACAGGGAACCAGACGGCAGCAGAAGCAGCTGTGACAAACACAGGTAATGTAAAGTAATACTATAAAGGTCTACATACTGTGAATCCTCCATATGTGTCATTGGTCTGTATCCATATGTATATGGAGATGTGTAAAGGGCAGGAGACATACAGCAACTATCAGTGAAGACTGTACATACATTTGTATGTGAGAGCATGTATGTGCACATATCAATGTTGTTTGATTGTAGGTTGTAGTGCCATGTACAAATTAGGTTACACAGCTATGTGTGTTTAGCAGTATGTTAGTGTGTGTCTACAGTATAGTAGACAAATATGTTGATATACCTGTCTAACATATGGTTATGTATGTATGTCAACATATGTATGTGTGTATATATATATATATATATATATATATATATATATATGTATATATACCACCACTATATCACGTATGTCTCTGTAGTCATTTAACTGTGTGCACTGGGCAGACTGCTGTAATGTGGTTGGTTCCTGGCATAACACATAACAATACCAGATATGTGTGTCCAACTGCTAAACCAAGATTTGGACTAGGTGTGTGAGCATGCCCAGTTCAGCCTTCCCATGGCATGTTGTCAAAGTGTGTGAGCATGCCCAGTGTGAGCATTCCATATGTTGGACTCTGCAGCCCACCACATTTGTGGATGTGTGTGAACTTCACAAACTAAGTGTGTGAGCATGCCCAGTTCAGCCTTCCCATGGCATGTTGTCAAAGTGTGTGAGCATGCCCAGTGTGAGCATTCCATATGTTGGACTCTGCAGCCCACCACATTTGTGGATGTGTGTGGACTTCACAAACTATCACCCGTTTATGGTTGTGGGTTGTGTGTCATGTTGTGTAGTTACTGTACAACTGCTTTGTGTGTGAACACAACAGGATTATACTGTGCCTGCAGTGTTTGCATGGGATACTTTGCATAAAGTTGTCAACATCCTTTCACACTGACCTACACTGTAGTACTGTATAGTGTACTGGTAGTACTTTGACTGTGGTGGACAGTAACCTGGGCTTTACTGCTATCACTGCTTTACATTTCGATAGTGGGCACAACAACCTGGTTAGAGACCAGTTGTGTACATCTGACCATGTTGCATTCTGTTCAGATATGAACTACTTACACCAGGCTTGTCCAACATTGT
Source organism: Protopterus annectens (assembly GCF_019279795.1). Taxonomy (NCBI): domain Eukaryota; kingdom Metazoa; phylum Chordata; order Ceratodontiformes; family Protopteridae; genus Protopterus; species Protopterus annectens. The sequence continues at coordinate 1,590,427,692 of NC_056732.1, read as the reverse complement.
TAGTGTATTCCACAACATAGGTCTACAATTGCCCTAGTCCATGTCTAATGCATGTTGGAGAGTGTGTTTGTCCTTCAACACACATTGTAAGAGGAGTTTGCCATGACATATGTCATGGTTAGTATACTGTGCCTCTGTCTACCTGTGACATGACAGTGATACCCAGGATAAACCTACCATCTCCCGTCCACCCATCAGGATTCCTATTGAGGAAGATTGGTAAGTGACTCTATGGGTAGCCTGTGCTGAGGGTTCACTCATGGGTGGGAGTGGCTTCTGTGTTATGGATCACACAGTACAGCTTGTCCTATGTAAGTCAGTGCTGGGGTTCCAGGTCTGTCATGTGAATAGCTCACTGCCATTCAGATTGTACTATGTGCAGCATGTTTATTGATGCCAGCAACACAGGCAACACATTTTTGGGGGAATCCCGTGGGGAGGGGGGGGGGGTTTTTTTTTTGATACTCCCCGGGGGTTTTAGGGGTAAATGTTGGGGACCCCCTTTTTTAACCCAAAAATTGATGGAAGGTTGGGTTTTCCCCTTTGGCCCTTTTTTTAAAAAAGGTTAAAAAATTTCCCAACCCCGGGGGGCTTAAATTTTTTTTAGGTCATTTGGAA